>NC_045142.1:16256212-16599437 GCF_008831285.2 Nymphaea colorata
TTGAAGTCATTCCATACTATCGAAGTTCTTTTTCTCTTGGATTGAACGTCTTTTTCAGTACATGTAAAAGATTCATCTTCCTCTACATCTGCCATCGGACAATATTCTTCATCCCCAATGTTAGATGACATGACTTACTATTTGAATGATATCCCTACAACCTAAACATAGAGTCATAGGGAAACCAATTACAAAAATTCTCACAAGTTTCATAGACATGCATCAAAAAACTGTGGTAGATTCACTTCATAAGAAGAGAAATGCAATTGAAAACTTATGACCTTGTGGACTACCAAAAGGATGGACATATTACAGGACAACCGACATCTGAAAAAACTTTAGCAATCAAACCATGTACAACAGTACATGTGACTAGAGGCAGGTCATCACATTAGAGAAAAAGTTCCATGAACTAGGTTCAGCATATAATAAGATACTAATTTCCAGTTTACTCACAATGACACATAAAGTTAGTTAAAGATGCTACTTAGCACGGTAGCCTTGACATAGATACTAATATAAGAAGACCTTATATTTCATTCATCATACAATATAAATGTTAAAAATGAGATTAACTTTCCTCCAATACATTACTTCTCCAACCTGATAAGGTAGGGAAAAAACTGGAAAGAGTTCAAGAAGATTGACAAAAAGTGTTGTTCCTTAAACAGCCATGCTCTGCAAGTTAAAATGGTTCATCCAAAGAGATGGCATAAACAATTAGATTACAATAACCAAAGATCATGAGACAAAAACCAGTAAAACTATTGATGGTTTGATAATTGACACTATTTTTAGGCCCTCAAAACTAAATGAATGAAATAATTTTACCTCAGTGGAATGAGATGGTGTTCCAAGCAGCACCAACAACTTCTTTTGGAATGAGTTTTCAGAAACCTGCAATATCACCTATTAGGTAGGTATAAATGATAGCAAAATTGAACTTGAGTTATTGAGCATATATGTGCATGTGTGTGCTTCTCGAGATACAGAAAAATATATATGCAAGTCTGCGCTTCAATTGAGAAGGGAGATCAATTTCATCAAATAATAATGTAATAGATGAGATCAATAGGAACATGCTGTAAAAACATGAATTCCAAACTTAGAAAACCATGATCCCGGACAAGCTGCAGCCTCCACCCCTCTCTTCAACTTTTTGAATCAGAAAATAAAATGAAAAGGAGAGGAAGATTCAGTAGTAACAGTAATCATCAAATAACAGAAGAGAGTGGACATTGTATAGCAGAAAAGCCATTAAGATGACCATTAAGATGTTTAATCATGGACCATATTATGGCTGAACAAGCAACTTGTGCAACTATATGGAATTGTATGTATCGGTTTCACTCATTTTGTATTTCTGAGATGTGCATGTTTGATGGGAAGGCAATAGTCAGAATTTTACATGACATCAATTTCTTCTATTTGCTCGTAAATGTGGAGTTTTAAACAAAGGCACCATAATGATGTCAGAAAATGACTTCAATTCGACTTTCAGACCAAATAAATCATTGACTGTGCAGCTCGTTGCAAGTCTTGGCATTGTTCTATGCTGTTTCTTTCCCATATGTTTCACATTTTTATCTTAAAAAGTATCATTGGAAACAAGTTTTTCCCACAACCAAACAAAAAGACCAACCGGTGGGCATCAGCCATCATCACCTCTGAAACATGCCCTCTTGGCCTCTTATTGAATCCTGCAATTGACACCGATTGGTAAAACAGGATTACTGATATGGAAGTAAGTAACGTCACAGCCAACTATAGAACGATCATCACTGATATGAAAGGATACAAAGATACAAAGAGTGATGAGAGAATGACAAAGCCCTAACTAAGTTTTGCAACTTGCAAGAGCAGCGTGTACCCCCAATCTGGGCGAAAGGCAATAACCCCCAATCCCCCATTATCCCTGTATCGTGTAAGAGCAGCATGTACCTTCAAAAGGGCGAAGGGCGACGGTGGCCCAGTGGTGGTCTGGTGGAGCGGAGACAGTGGCGGTGGTGGACTGGCTGAGTGGCTGGGTATAAGATTCTTTAGGTATCGACTGTAGAACAATGGAAACGGCTCTGCTGCTCTGCGAGTTTGCCTTCCTCGAATCCTCGATGGACGATGGAAAACAGGAAAAGGAAAACCAAAAGCGAAAAGGGGAAAAAGTGAAAGTGAAACAAGGGGAGCCGCGCGGGAAGATTGTTGACCTAACATCCTAACGGGCCGTCGGGCCGGGCCGGGCCAGAGAAGTGATAACCAGGCCCGGCCCGTTAAGATCTCGGGCCAGGCCGGGCTCACTAAAGTTCGGCCCGATAACCAAATTCCTCAGCCCAAACCCGGCCCGTACCGGGCCGGGCCGGCCCAGCGGCGGCCCGGCCCGATGCCCAGGCCTATTTCGCAAGCCTCTTTCTGAATTTTGTTTTAGCAAAAAACTGCCCGTTTTAATTTTCAAAAAAATTAACAGTATTTTTAATCATTTGAAGAAACATATGGACTAATTTTGTATATAAATTCGATCCGACTCGAAAAAATCTCATTTTTCGCCCGACTTTCTCTCTCCTCTCACGAAACCCTCTCGGTTGCAAGAAGAACAGCGGCATAATCTTCGACTGTGCGAGAAATGGCGAGGGCTCCTCCAACCGTTTCCAGAAGATGCCGTGTCGGTCTCATTTTTTATTTCTTATAGTAGAAGTAGAAAAAGTAGAGCACAATCTCTGTCTTTTGAGAACCGCAACATATGAAGAATGGAGGTGTACAGGAATGCCTCCATTCCTCGCAGCTCGGCTCCTGCAGGTATGAATATATGCTTTAGTTGATTATTTTTTTCTCTTTCGTTCATACTCTATAAGTTCAGTTTTGTGTTGTTAGTTTGTAATTGAAGACGCCTTGAAGGTTGAGGTAGTTGGCCATGGAGGCCGCGGCAGCAGGGTAACAGCGGGGATGGTGTTCTCGGCTCTTTTCCATGGTGACTACCATGGTGGAGTGGCTACTGCATCCTCGCTGGGAAGAAAGGGCAGTCTCTTTTTCAGTCGTTCAAACGCCGAGGACAACCACTTACTTATTCTCGGTGAAATGCATGTATGGTAATAGCACTTACGGTTATATTAATAGGATGTATTTTCTTTTAATTTTCAGCAGTTGATGTGTAGGATACTCTTAGTATAATGTAATTTCACTTGTATCATGAGAATAGTAACATATTGTTTTGTACATTGTTTGGTGTATCTGCCTCAAAGATTATGGTGATTCATGAAAACAGTAACATACTGTTTCACCATTGGGGCAAATGCACATAACAATACGTTAATTCCTTCCCATAGCCAAACAAGTGAAGTTACATTATACTATGAGTATCCTACACATCAACTCCTGAAAATTAAAAGAAAATACATCTTATTAATATAACCCTAAGTGCTATAACCATACGTGCATTTCACCGAGAACAAGTAAGTGGTTGTCCTCGGCATTTGAACAAGTGAAAGAGACTTTCTTCCCAGCGAGGATGCAGTAGCCACTCCACGATGGTAGTCAATATGGAAAAGAGCCGAGAACACCATCATCGCTGTTCCACTTAGGACAATGGAATGACATAATAATGAAATCACCCTCTGGTTGTGGCCTAAGTTTTCTTTCAAACTTGTTGGCTCCACCCAGTGGAGGATGATCCCCCACTAATTTAAAGTAACACATGGAGCATGCACCACGCATGAACCGTTCCAGACCTGACATAAAATAAGCACCTACCCCTCCCTTTGCATTTAGTAATCCACTTTCCATCAAACAAAGATGTTCCTCCTTACAGTAGGCAAGCATCATCCATCTTAATGATTTTTTGCAATCTTCTCATTTTTCTTGGAATTTGAACACTTGATTAGATTCATCTATTCACTGGAAATGGACGATCAGAACGTTTATTTACAATGCCAACCTACTTGAGGAACTTCAAAAATCCAATTGGTGAAAGTTCTCCATATTATCCATAATTTAGAAGGCATATTTCTTGAAGACCTTCTTGAATGCCCATACTGCATTATACTGTCAACTAAGAATTTGAAAGACAAGAGAAAGAAGGACAAACTTTGGGAGAATTTTTCAAATGGGACCCAAGAGTCCATTGTGTTCCACGTTTCAAGGATATATGAGTACAATAGTAAGGTGCATATATTATTTACAGAAAAACAAATGGTTAAAGTGAGCATATCTCTAGTTTTCAAAAAAGAAAAAAGTGGGAAAACGCTTCGATAGTGCAAACACTTATATATATATATATATATATATATATATATATAGAGAGAGAGAGAGAGAGAGAGAGAGAAAGAGAGAGAGAGAGAGAAAGTGCACTGGGGGTTGAGGGAATCGCATGTGGGTATGTTAATTGATCCAATATTGTTTGAACGCGGATGCATGTAATCTCCTACATGATTTGAACGCAGATGCTTGTAATCTCCTACACGTGGGAGACTACATAAACATATCTTAGAATCCTTAGGTGTTTAGGACAGATGCCCTAACACCAAGCAAAAATCTAAAATAAATCAAACATAAACAATAAAATTTAAAAAAATTAAGATCTAGGCAAAAAAGGTTGCAAACTGATTTAATCTTATACCAAATAAGAAATAAACAATTATGCAAGCAAAAATAAATAATGCATGGAAAGAAAAGAAAAAGAAGAAAGAAAAAAGAGAGAGGGAAATACCTAATATGGTATCTCTTGAAGTCTGTAAGGTACTTGTCTCAAGAAAACTTTGCCTAAAAGAAAACGGCTCATCACTAGTTTTTGGGAACAAAAAAAAAAAAAACAGATGTAGACCCTTAAAGCTTAGCCTAAAACAGATCTAATGTGAACAAAATTTTGGCCAACATGCTCTTTTCCACCCAAGAGAGAGCAACAAAGTTAGGGTTTTCCTCAAATCTAGCGCAAGAAAAAAGAGAGAGGGAAATACCTAATATGGTATCTCTTGAAGTCTGTAAGGTACTTGTCTCAAGAAAACTTTGCCTAAAAGAAAACGGCTCATCACTAGTTTTTGGGAACAAAAAAAAAAAAACAGATGTAGACCCTTAAAGCTTAGCCTAAAACAGACCTAATGTGAACAAAATTTTGGCCAACATGCTCTTTTCCACCCAAGAGAAAGCAACAAAGTCAGGGTTTTCCTCAAATCTAGCGCAAGCCTTTTAGCCTTACAATTTGGTGTCTCGTCTCTTCCATTTCCTCTCCATTTATAATTGTTGTGAGGAGAGAACTTTTTCCTCATAATAGGTACAAAACTAAATTTTGTATGGAAAGTCATGCCATATACTAAATCAAGCCATTTCCTGAAATATTGACATTTTAAGGAGATTTTTGCTGTGAAACATTGTTTAATTGATCAAAACTGATGTCACGATGAATCCGATTTTTGAATCTGAAATTTAAATGGAATAGCCTAAGAACTTTGTCCGTGCATGCAAAATTTTTCTGAATATTTGTCCACACAGTCCCTATATTAAAAAAATAAAAAAGATATTTTTCTCTATCTTATTTTATGACTGACACGATATGGTAGAGTTTGATGCATATGAGTAGGTGCTTAGTTTTTTAGGATTCCAATGTGATTTAGAACACAAGGTGATTTGCATCCTGATACCTACAACATGCATTTCACTTTTTGGGCAAATGCGATGATATATATATATATATATATATATATATATATATATATCACTTATTGGTTACTCCCATTTATTATGTTTTGGTCAATTCTTAAGTATAAGTTTCATTTCTTATAGATTATTTTGAGTATATAAATCTTTCATCACCAAATTTCACCTTTAATGCTTAGAAAAAACCATATATGCTTTGAGCGCAAAGACATCTGAGTTTCACATATGCACTAGTGCACACACACTATCTTTCTCACCTCTTTCTCACTTAAATTTTTGGGGTATTTCACTGTTTATTTGAGTGATAGTAGATTATAATTAAGTTATAACTATTTGTCAATATGAGTACAATAATAAAGAGTGGTGGTGGGCTAAGTGCCATAAACTCTTACACATGGTTTTTTGTTTTTTTTCCTAAACAAAGCATTCTATGGCCCAAGTAATGATTTTTATGTTGTTAGCATATCAATTAAAATTGCATCATTTTGTTCAATGTTAACCAAACTAATTGGTGCCCTTTGGGGAATTCAAGCACAAGAAGGTGGAAGAAATGTCCATCCATGAGCAAGTTGTGAGTCAACAAAAAACATGACTTGGCAATTGGACCAACTTGCTGCATGTGTTCGGAGTTGGAAAACAATCAAATCTACAATCGGGAACAAATAAAATA
Source organism: Nymphaea colorata (assembly GCF_008831285.2). Lineage (NCBI taxonomy): Eukaryota > Viridiplantae > Streptophyta > Magnoliopsida > Nymphaeales > Nymphaeaceae > Nymphaea > Nymphaea colorata. The sequence continues at coordinate 16,262,520 of NC_045142.1, forward strand.
AGAAGAAAACGGACAACTGACGATTGAGGGGTGAGGAGGAAGGGCTTTGGCCTCTCACTTGGGCATTGTGGTTCCCTCATACTCACAGGGAAAAGTGTTTTTCACGTTTATACAAAAAAACGAGACTAGAAAAAACAAATTAAAAAAAAGGCATTGGATGCTCCTAGTGTGTGTGTGTGTATATAAAATATATAAGGAGTTGGAAAACAATCAAATCTACAATCGGGAACAAGTAAAATAAGCAGAAAACAGACAACTGACGATTGAGGGGTGAGGGGGAAGGGCTTCGGCCTCTCACTTGGGCATTGTGGTTCCCTCATACTCACAGGAAAAAGTGTTTTTCACGTTTATACAAAAAAATGAGACTAGAAAAAGCAAATTAAAAAAAAGCCTTGGATGCTCCTAGTGCATATATATATATATATATATATAAAAGATATAAGGAGTTGGAAAACAATCAAATCTACAATCGGGAACAAATAAATTAAGCAGAAAACAGACAACTGACGATTGAGGGGTGAGGGGGAAGGGCTTCGGCCTCTTGGGCATTGTGGTTCCCTCATACTCACAGGGAAAAAATGAGACTAGAAAAAGCAAATTAAAAAAAGGCGTTGGATGCTCCTAGTGCATATATATATATATATATATATAAGATATAAGGAGTTGGAAAACAATCAAATCTACAATCGGGAACAAATAAATTAAGCAGAAAACAGACAAATGACGATTGAGGGGTGAGGGGGAAGGGCTTCGGCCTCTTGGGCATTGTGGTTCCCTCATACTGACCGGGAAAAGTGTTTTTCACGTTTATACAAAAAAACGAGACTAGAAAAAGCAAATTAAAAAAAGGTGTTGGATGCTCCTAGTGTGTGCGTGTGTCTGTATATATATATATATATATATATATATATATATATATATATATATATATATATAAAAGATATAAGGAGTTGGAAAACAATCAAATCTACAATCGGGAACAAATAAATTAAGCAGAAAACAGACAACTGACGATTGAGAGGTGAGGGGGAAGGGCTTCGGCCTCTCACTTGGGCATTGTGGTTCCCTCATACTGACCGGGAAAAGTGTTTTTCATGTTTATACAAAAAAACGAGACTAGAAAAAGCAAATTAAAAAAAGGTGTTGGATGCTCCTAGTGTGTGCGTGTGTCTCTATATATATATATATATATATATATATATATATGTAAGTGAATGATGATTCTAGCCATCTGGAGCCCCCCAGCCATTTGACTAGGGACATCCTTCTGAATCAGATTGATAGTTGAAATAAAAACAAAGAAAAAAAGGTATGAATTAATATTAGAGGACAAAAATATCCATCACTTTTTTCGTCTTGCTTTTCTCTTTAGTATCTATGTTAGATCAAATGGCCCTTTTTAGATGGCCAGGTGACTTGAAAAGCCAGAATGCATACATACATATACACACACGTGTGTATATATATATATATATATATATATGGAGAGAGAGGGAGAGAGAGAGAGAAAGAGAGTGATTGAACAGTGACTCTAATTAGCTGGAGTCACCCAGCTATCTAAGGAAGGTGGCATCTAAAGCAGATGGACAATTAAGAGAAAAAACAAAGAAAAAAAAAGTGTAAACTAATCTTAGATGATGAAAATGTCCATCACTTTTTTCTCCTTATTTTTCTCTTAATCGTCAATCATGTTTGATCGGACAATACAAATCAAATGGCTCCATGACTTTAAAAAGCAAGAGTCACCATTTACGTGATGATGAAAGATCCCATCAAAGCTGCCCAATGCATGCCTCCCTTTGCGCCATAGTTCATAGCATGCATCAGGACACATGCTATGAAAACAATGGGGTATGCCAAGCATTATCTAAAAGCACCATGTTGCATGCATTGGGACACACGCTATGAAAACAACGGGGTATGCCAAGCATTATCTAAAAGCACCATGCTATGCTAACCAAGCACTCTTTGAAAAGAATGCCTTTTGAAATGAGTATTAGGCCCTCAGGTTCAACTCTCGACTCTAGAATTCATTAAAAATGTGTTGCAGCTGTCTATGAGATCAGTAATGGCTGGTGTTAAACACCTACAATGCTGCTTGCATAATGGGTCATCTCACTCTAAGGGGCCCCAGCCATCTCCAGTTTTTGATCTAGCTGACCTTACGAGACTTCAAATCAATAATGTCATCAATATATATAATCGTAAATCTGTCTGTATGGATACAATCAACATCAAATTAGCATCCTAAGACAGGGTCGGAGCTGAAAAATATTTAAAACAAAGAACACAATCATCAATTCAATTTCGATGCACGTTATGCTCCTACGACAAGGGATGGGGAGAGGTAAGTTCATTATTCTCACTTCATGCCCCGACACAGATCTGAACCTTAAGGGTGGGGAGCAATGGAGAAGGAGCCTTTCAACTCTTGTTCCAACTTACTACAAGCTAACGGGCTGAGTCTAAAAAGGAAAATTAAAAAATTACATGCTTAGACTTGGCTCTTCAATGTATCCTTGAGTGGGTCAAGGAAGCATGCACCTTCTTGTGATCTCTACTTGGCTTTGCTATTGTTTATAAATGTACCGAAATGAATTCTCCAAGTCAACATGCATTCAACTTTTATTAATTTAATACAGTAATCATAAAGAATTATTATATTTTTTAAAATAAAACCATTCTTGAAAAAAAGGCATTGAATAGGCATGGAGCATGACTGTGGGCTTGTCTCCTCTTTCTTGGATTAACCAATTATAGTTGACGAAAGGAGCATGGAAAGGCCTTAAGTCCATGAATTTGCTTCTCTTTTGTGATTAATTTCTTACAAAAAGCTTGGAGCAACACTGCTGAAGTAGGTCCACTCTTTTGGGGTTTACCACTGTATTGGGTAGGGCCAAGAATTGTTGGATCATATTTAAAGGAGTTGCTTGTTACAAGAAAATGAGAAAGTTGAAAATAAAAAAGGGCTGACTATTTTATAAAAAGAATGGGGCCGGGGTTGGTAGTGCAATTAGTCTTTGTTTCAAATTATTTTTGAGATAAGAATTTTATGGGTTGTAAAAATAGGAGTGCCAATATGCAAGTTAAAGCATAACGAATGTATCAGACACTGAATACATACCGGTACCTAGAGAAATGAGTGAAAGGGTAGGAATTTCGACTTTCTTGCAAGCTGAGGAATCGCGGAGGCATCATTTTTTGATTTGGATCCTACATCCCATTGGACTGCTTTACTCAAATGTGAAAAAAAATTAACTTCCTGATTAAGAAGTCTGGTCGGATACAGATTTATGAAATGGCATCCAAATGGATTCAGATTTAAATAGATATCAGATTCGGATGTGTACCAGGTTTAATTTCAAATAAATTTATAATCTATATTTAATGTCCATGCATTTTGAAAGTCAAATTGGTTTTCATTTAAAAGTCGGATTCAGATTCAGATGTTGAGTTAAAAACCGGATTCAGATCATCTATGGATTGTGACTTTAGATTTGGAATTAGATGCTTTTATTCGTCCCAAAAGAAAAGGAGTTCCTTTTACCATTTAGGTGCACCTTAAAAACCAAGACCAAGCAAATCAGATCATAAATGTTTCTGATCCAGATCATCCAAACGCATTAGAAATCAGATTTAATTATCTGAATTTGGTGCCCAATTCCATACGTATTCTACCTGTTACATCCCAAAGGTCACTAACAAAAAAAAGAAAACAAAAAGACGATCATGCTGATGGTTACATTTTTTGACCCTGCATTTCTGTTCACTGATTGAAACCAACTTTGTGGCACTGGTTCAGAGTGATTTTTATATGGAAACATCTAACATCTGATTTTGAATAACCAAGCAGTAATTTAATTTCTCTTTTTTTTGGATGTAAGAAGATCATGCTGATGGTTACATGTTGTGAGCAGCCAAAATTTTTTGAGTCATTGTCATTTTTCAATATCATTTTCTGATTGATAACATGAGCAAGCAAGCAAGTTTTCTCACGTTGTTTTTTACTTACATTGTAGCTCTTAATTTTAATGTTATTTTTATAGATATTATATATTTAATGATTTTTGGTCTGAAAGCTTATAAAGCTTTCCGCCTCGCTTCACAGGGCTAACACTTTGCTTCTCTATATCACATTTAACCACACTACCCATATTACTCCACATGCCCCTTACCCTGTTCATGGCCCATGAAGGTTCAAAACAAATGATTTCAGTCATCAAAGATAAATAGTTGTGGAGCAAGGAAACCATTTCTACTTAAAAGAGAAGCATGCTGGCCGGCAAAAAGGTCCACCTCTTCTAAAGACTCGTGTTTGAATCTTGGAGGAGTCACTTCACGTCCCAGTTCGCTCTATCTCAAAGCATGTCAACCTCACTTGTTAACAAAAAAGGGTAAATTTTTGCACATAAAGAAAAAAAATACATTTTGAACATTCAAAGATGTGGGCTTTAGAATAATGCCCATCATATCATCTGAACTTTCAAAGAAGGCTTCTGATATTAATGTAAGTTTAATAAAGGAGGTGGGCAGTGCGGTCAATTGGCTTCAAAAAATTTATACTTTGTCTTTTGTAACATAGGTGCATATCAATACAACAGGACAAAAACATTAATTATTTTTGCCTCTTGATTTGTAAAACTATAGGAGGCCACATGAAAAGATTCCGGTGTCTTATTACTTGCTTTCTTTGTTTGTCAATTCCCAAGATGTTAAATGGCAGTCCATCCTCATCCTCATCTGATGTTCTTGGAGCAGCATTTAGCTTCAACAATACCACACATGCTCTTCTCTGAGTATCATCGAATATGGTTATATGCGTCATATTGGTACATGAAATTTCATTCGCCAGTAATTTTTGTATAAGCAAAAATGAAAATAAAAAAAATTAAAAAAAACATTTTTTTTAAATGATCAAAATGTCTCATATGCTCTTACTGGATACATAAGTTAGTTGGTTGCACAACGGCGCAAATTTACTCTCTCATGTCATGAAAAGGTGCCGACTCCTTATTGGCAACTTGCCACCAACTGTCGGGCTCTCCTAAGCAACGTGGTTTCTTCATTGGAGAAAGCTTTACTGACGGGCAGATATAACGACCAACTTCTGACACAAGGTTTGTTCATTAGCAGTACCAACGAGCCTTCGGCGGTTGTAGTGTCTTTAGAACTTTGTTTGCAAAGTATGACATAGCCCGTGCATATTTTTGAACTTTATAAATAAAAAATGGAAAATGTATTGCCATCACAAAAGTTTTGACGGAAGATTACTTAATTTTTAGTAATCTCTTTTTCAATTTGATCAATTAGCTGCCACTAATCCAAGCTGATCAGTTAACCATAAACTAGTTAAAATAAATAAAAGCCATTGAAGATAAACAAGTCAGAAGCTATTAAGGGTAATTAGTTTATTCGTTTTCATAATAACTAAAATCTAAAGAAAGTGTTTTCAAAATCTCAGTGATTTGGTACTCTTTGTTGGAACTTTGCGAGGAATCTAGATAGCGCACAAACGAAATATGCAGAAATCGAAAGAGACATTCATGATTCATGTGTTTGATAAAGGGCGGAAGAAGAACCTGTGGAGGCGACCGCCGACTGAATGTCGGCGGCTGTGGGAAGAACGGCTACAGTCCCATAGAGTCGTTCCCCAGTGGAGGTAGCGGTGGCGGCGGCGGCAATGGGTTTCTCTCCTCAGCCATAGCAGCCCAGTGATGGGGACAGGCAATTCACGTATGGCTAAGGGGATCGATTACCGAGACGATAAAAAACTTGATGTGTCTCACACCATCACAAGACACGAGTATTTATACTTAGGGTCCGAAACGGATATGGACCCATATCGATGCAGGACTATCCAGATGGGAAAATCCCAACAATCTCCCACTAGTCCAAATCGATATCAAGGGTAAACAAAATGAATGGATTAGCTTTAAAATCCATTCCAAGGTCCCACCTTGTTGTCTTACAAAACTTCTCAACAAACAAATGAGAATACAAAATAAATAGACAACAAACTTAATGAGAATCAACAAACTGTATGTGATCACATTCATAAATGTTTGCATAATAGTATGTTTACATTGAACTACACAAACCCATCATCTTAACATGTTCAAAGAACATACCAGATGCTAGCGCTTTAGTAAGAGGATCTGCAACCATATCTGTAGTTCCAATGTGTTGAATATACAATAGTTGATTCTCTGTCCTTTTCTTAACAACAAAATACTTAAGTTCCATATGCTTACAAGAAGTAGTACTTTTGTTGTTGTTGGAAAAGGACACTGCAGCTTCATTATCACAGTGAACCTTAAGTGGTCTATTAATAGAATCCATTATCTTGAGCTGTGAAATGAAATTCTTTATCCAAATTGCCTGTGATGTAGTCTCATATAATGCAATGAATTCTACTTCCATGGTGTGAGCAGCAGTCACAGTCTGCTTTTTGCTCCCCCATGAGATGACACCTCCTGATATAAGGAAAACAAAACCAGTAGTAGACTTTCTACTATCGGTACATCCTCCAAGATCGGCATCAGAATAGCCAATCACTTCTAAATGGTCCACCTTGCGATATGTCAACATGTAATCTTTTGTCCTTTGCAAGTACCGCATGACTCTCTTTACGACCTTCCAATGTGCCATGCCTGGATTAGATTGAAATCTACCAAACATGCCAACAACAAAGGAAATGTCAGGCCTAGTACAAATCTGCGCATACTGCAAGTTGCCAACCGCAGATGCATATGGAATGTTGATCATTTGTGCCTTTTCAAATTCGTCCTTTGGACAATCATTTAGGCTCAATTTATCCCCTTTAGCTATGGGTGCCGAAATAGGAGAACAATTCTCTATCCCATATCTTTTAAGAACTTTATTGATGTATGCTGATTGGGAGAGACTTAAAACACATTTAGATCTGTCTCGACGAATCTCAATGCCGAGAACAAATGAAGCCTCACCCATGTCCTTCATCTCAAAATGAGATGGGAGAATGTTTGGTTTCTGTTAGCAATTGAAGATCATTTGAAGCAAGCAAAATGTTATCCACATATAAAGTCAAAATTATGAACTTACTCCCACATGTCTTAAGATACACACATTGATCAATGATGTTTTCTGTAAACCCAAAAGTCATAATGACTTCGAAAAACTTAATGTGCCATTGACGTGAGGCCTGTTTAAGTCCATAAATCGCTTTATTAAGCTTGCAAACCAAATGATCTTTACCACTCTCAGAAAACCCTTGAGGTTGATCCATATATACCTCTTCATCCAAATCACCATTTAAGAAAGCCGTTTTCACATCCATCTGATGTAACTCTAAGTCAAAATGAGCTATAAGTGCAAGGACAATCCTCATTGACTCTTTAGCAGAGACAAGTGAATATGTCTCATTATAGTTAATGCCCTCCATTTGTGTAAATCCTTTAGCAACTAATCTTGCCTTGTATCTCTCTATGTTGCCTTTAGAGTCCCTCTTGGTCTTATATACCCATTTACACCCTATGAGTTTTACTCCTTTAGGCAACGATACAAGACTCCATGTCTGGTTTTTAGCCATAGAGTCAAGCTCTTCTTTCATGGCATTAATCTAGTGCCTGTATTGTTTGCTTTCTACGGCTTCATTGAATGTGAAAGGATCATCATCAACATCTATGAAATCACTAGGCTCTTGTAGGTATACCACATAGTCTGATGATATGGCAGATCTCCTCGCTCTTGCAGTTCTACGAACAGGTAATTGATCATTTTCAATTTGTATGTCCACATCCTGTTCGTGTTCATCAGTATGATCTACACTTAATTCATCTGGATCTGATGCATTGCCTGTATGATTTGCATTCATGTCATCCTGAGAGACAACATAATCATACACATTTATATTCCCTTTATCAGGTCTACTTTCAGTATCCTGTATTTCCTCAAAATTAAGGTTTTGTAATGCATCTAACCCAAATGAGCCATCTTCCAGGAACTTAGCCTTGTCTGTTTCCACAATATGTGGTGTATGAGATGGACAATAAAACCTATAGCCTTTCGATCTTTCTGGATAACCAATAAAGAAACCACTGGTTGTTCTAGGATCAACCACTTTTATGTTGGGGTTATACAGTTTAGCTTCAGCAGGACATCCCCATATGTGCATATAAGAAAAAGAAGGTTTCCTACCTGTCCATAACTCGTAAGGAGTTGTAGGAACAGCTTTAGTAGGAACCCTATTTTGGATATGCACTGCTGTCCTGAGAGCTTCACCCCACAAGGTTAGAGGGAGAGTCGAGTACTTTAACATAGCTCGAACCATTTCTTTAAGCGTACGATTTCTCCTTTCAGCCACACCATTTTGGTAGGCACTGCCTGGCATGGTGTATTGAGGCACAATGCCTTCTTCCTTTAGAAATCGCGCTAATAGTCCCTCCCTTTGCCCCATCTCAGTAAACCTACCATAATATTCACCACCTCTATCTGATCTGACTATCTTGATAACCTCACCAGTTTGTTTCTCTATTTCTTTCTTATAGTCTTTGAAAACTTGACACACATCGGATTTTTCAAAGATTAAATAGAGATACAAATACCGAGAATAGTCATATATAAAGGTGACAAAATACTTTTCGCCTGTGTAACAAGGAGGGAAAGGTCCACAAACATCTGTGTGAACAATTCCTAACTTTTCAGTACATCGCTCGGCACCTTCTTTATATATGTTAGTTTGCTTTGCCTTTATGCAATCTACACATATGTCGTTATCTGTAAAATCAAGAGATCGTAAGATCCCTTCATTTATGAGTCTCCTTATTCTCTTTTCAGAGATATGACCCAAACGGCGGTGCCATAGCATGTATGAATCATCCTTTATGGTACTATGCTTATTGCCACTTATACAATGACTAGAAACCAACAATTCAGGAGATTGGATCTTCACATTCAACTTGTATAAACCATCACACAAAATAGCAGAACCAATTTCAACAAGATCTTTATAAATCAACATTTTTGAATTTTCAAACTTTAAACAAAAAACAAATTTGTCCAGTCTTGATACAGAAATTAAGTTTCTACTATATGATGAAACAAAGAAAACATCATGAAGATCCAAAACAAAGCCAGTATCAAGCCTAATCTGGCATTCTCCTACAGCCTTCACATGTGAGCGCATTTTATTTTATGAGAAAATGCTCCTCTCATGTAATGTTGGTTCCCTTTTGCTCAGAAAGTCCTTTCTTCTCTAACAAATTCTTGTACTTGATGCAGTCTGACTTCTTATGCTCCTTTTTCTTGCAAAAGAAACACTTTATAGGAGCTAGGTTAGTCTGTGCAGTTTGAGAAGTAGTTTGTCCTGTTGACTTCTTCTTAGCACTCTTTTTCATTGAACTTTTCTTTATGCCAACTTTACCAGCCCCAGAGTGAGAAACCATATATGCACTTTGCAACTTCTCACCCTTCATTCTTTCCTCCTCTTCAACACACTTAGACATCAATTCATTGAATGTCCATTCAGTATTATGTGTGTTGTAACTGATCTTAAAAGGAGTACATTCAGCTGGTAAAAAGGTCAAAGTAAAGAATACCAAGAAAGATTCAGAAATAGTCAACTTCATGTCATTCAATTGAGAAACAATGTTCCTCATTTCTAACATATGTTGGTGAATGTTACCCCCTCCTTGATATTTCATAGATATTAACTTTGACATTAGGGTACTAGCTCTGGCTTTATGAGAGCTGACAAACTGAGCCTCAACTGCATCCAAGAACTCTCTCACCGATCTACAAGGTGGGATAGCACCACGTATGTTCTTAGCGACCCTTGATTGCAAAAGCAACAAACTTAGTCGGTTAGAACACTCCCACTTGTCAAAATACACTATTTCATTATGTGTACTTTCTAGTGTAAGAGGTGGTGGCTCAGGTCGCCTCAAAGCCATATCTAGATCCATATACCCTAATGTAAACACAACATTTTCTTTCCATTCAGCATAATTTGAATCATCAAGTAAAAGGATAGAATTTGAGCCATTAAAATAAATAGAACCAGGCACTGCAGATGACAAAAGATACCTATAAGTTGACATGCATTATATGAGACAAACCATATGGAACAGTAAACTAAATAAAGGCTCTTTATGTCTACTATTTTCAAGACAAATACCCGGGGTCATTAGGATACTACTTTGGTAATATACCTAATACGCATATGTATTCCGTCTTAACTTTATCTAGTAAAAGTAGGAAATGTAAATCCAAACTATAGTTAAGCATAACACCTTTGGGTGTAAAATGACAGAACTATGTAAGGATCTATTTTCCTATTTTACTCTACTTATTCTCTTGAACATAACACACTACCTTTGGGTAATTATGTTACTTCAAATGAGAATAAGTACAACATGAAACACTAATGTACCTTTAAATCATGCGTAGTCACTTTGGTGAGGTATAACATGATTTAACTAATTATAGGCTCCTTACATTAGCGTTATCGTACAACTTTATGATCATGCAATAAAAAATTAACTTTAGCATAATCCTAAACAAAACAGGATCCAAGAATATAATATGTCATAATAACACATTTAAAATGAAACACACGAATCATTTATGCATAATCAACTTAATGCTATCTAAATTGTTCATTAAAGCTCCATAAAACATAATGAATCGGTCCCGTATCGATCTAAAATGATCGAACCAATCCATTAAACACCTTAAATGGGCATACAACCACATATACCAGCTACCCCTAGCTTAGAACCGATCCCGTATCAGTCCTAAATGGACCAAACCGATGGAAAACTAGATGAACCGGTCCCGAAAGGGAAAGAACCGGCTGAAGAATGGCTAAAACCGGGTTAAAAACAATTGTATCGCTCAAAAAATGCTCTGAATCGTTTCAGAATGGGAAGAACCGGTCTTATAATCTCAGAACCAGTCCAGAACCGGTCTGAGGACCGGATGAACTGGTTCGGAACTGGTCGAACCGGTTCTCTAAGACCCCGACTCGGTGTAATTAAAACTGAATTGGTTTTATTTAACAAATCAGGCGATATGGATCCGGGTCGACAGGACCCGACCTGATCCAAAATGAAGTCGGGCGGGCGGAAGTCGAGCGGCAACGGAAATGTTTTTTTTTTTTTTCAAAACGTTTATGAATCCGGGTCGGGTCATGACTGACCCGACCCGGGTCCGACCCGCCTCCCCGCTTCCGCCCGCCCGACTCCCGCTCGACCCAGCGAGCGGTTTCAGGCAGCGAGAAACCGCCGCTCCTCTGCAAAACGCCCAACGTAGGGAACGGCGGGTTCTTCTCCGACGGGCTGAGGGAAGCCTTGGGTCGGCGCCGGCGGGTGCCGTCCGGCAACGGCGAACCCGCCGGTGGCCTCCCTTCCTTCAGTTGCCCTTCAACGGAAGCCTTCTGTCGCCTTCCCCTTTCCCTCTTTTCCCTGTTCATTCCCAACGCAGTGGGTGGGCGCCGGCAAGAGCCACGTCCATTGCCTCTCCCTGATTCCTATCCCTGCGACTGCAACAGAAGCCCAACGCTTCCATCGCCTATTGTGCAACAAAGGAAGGAACAGGCACGCCGGTGACCACGTTTCTACCCTATTCCCTTTGCGTGAAAAAACAGTATGCAAAGGGAAACGCGCAGCGATGCGTGGTGTGGGCCCATAACCCATTGTTGAAACTTTGCGAGGAATCTAGATAGCGCACAAACGAAATATGGAGAAATCGAAAGAGACATTCATGATTCATGTGTTTCATAAAGGGCGGAAGAAGAACCTGTGGAGGCGACCGCCGACTGAATGTCGGCGGCTGTGGGAAGAACGGCTACAGTCCACATAGAGTCGTTTCCCAGCGGAGGTAGCGGTGGTGGCGGCGGCGGCAATGAGCTTCTCTCCTCAACCATAGCAGCCCAGTGATGGGGACAGACAATTCACGTATGGCTAAGGGGACCAATTACCCAGACGGTAAAAAACTTGATGTGTCTCACACCATCACAAGACACGAGTATTTATACTTACGGTCCGAAACGGATATGGACCCGTATCGACGCAGGACTATCCAGATGGGGAAATCCCAACACTCTTCACTAATGTAACAATTGACAATTATGAATGGATGGGGACCACCCCAGTCCACTTTCATGAAAAAAAAAAACAATTGACAATTATGAATATGGTGAGAAAGTGATATTTAAGAGGGTGGTTAGTTTAATTCGCATAGGTAACAGACCAATTCCTTTCCATGAATTTGTTCTAGAAAATGGGGGTAGATTCATAAAATAGTGTGCTATGTGAGTCTATACATTCTTTCGTGGCAGATTCAAGAGACAATAGTAATTTGTTATTGTTGTCAAACGACACCTAGAAGGCTGTTTGGCATTTGGAATACCATGTGAGTGTTCAATGATAAAATTAGAGTAGATTCATAAAATACAAGAACATATGCTTTATGAATTTACTTCAACATATTCATGAAACACTAATACAGTGTTCGTAATGCCAAACTCCTAATTGACCACAACAAACTTGGGCATTTAATTTATTGCGGCCAAATTTTTAGATTCTTTTTGAATTTTTTCTTTTTATTCAAAAAATATCAAAACAATACAAAATGTAGATTTAAGATTTGAGGCTATCAAATGTGGTTTCCGCCAAAAAATTATAGGGAAAAAGATTTTGATCGCTTCTTACGAACAAGATTGTGCCAAATTTGAGTTACCATCTTCTTTATTAACAAGAAAGTCAATTAGCTAGCGAATTGTAATTTGTACAACTTAGCTAGTAAAGAAAATTGAGGTCTCCTAGCACCGCCATCATCCAAACCACAAGGTCTAGGTGCCTTTCGTTGATATCATCGTTCAGCCATCCTGTGACACTTTTGCAATACATCCGCAACTGACGTGCTCAAGTAAAATCTAATCCCCATGGTCAGCGACATCATCATCGTGTTCTTACAACAAATTCTTGGCAGTACAGACTCATTTGCCCGGAATGTAGAAAGCTGAGCCAGCTATGACAAGTGCAAGTGACTGAACTACCCATAGGGCTGACATTAGCACCACAAGGTCAGGCTGGCTTTCGAGCCCATGAGAGCGCACCAATTTGAGCCTTCTTGACTCGACATAGCGGCCAAGCAAACAATATTTACTATATGGCCTGTTCTTAGGGGTGGAGCCAAAAAATTTTTCATGAGGGGTTCCAAATTAAAGTTTCTAAATTTTGACTTAGGCCGAAATATCATTTTTCAAAATTTTTATATAAAACAAGTAAAATTTTCTAAAATTTACACGTAATTAAAAAAAATTGATGTAGGGCCAGAGCCCATGGGGGCCCAACCTTGGCTCCATCCCTGCCTGCTCCTATCCAGGGAAGAATTGTCAGCAACCGGGGAGTCCAGGTCCCGCAAACCGGGTAAAAGAATCGGTTGATGATTGGTAGAAAGTGAGCCATGCATGCTGATGAATACAAAGACCTGAAGAAAAGCAGCCAGGATCTTGAAGTGCTGACCGAGGCTGCGGTCCATGGTGAGGGACGGTAGAATGTTGAGATTAGTTTGAATTCCGGAGGCCGTGGCGAGAAAGATTCTGGTAGACCCAGGCAGAGTCAGAAATTTTTCGTTGCATGGGTCAAAGTGACCTATAGTTTTAAAATTTTAAAAAGGGACGAAATAAAAATTTTCAAATTTTTTATATATACTAAACTAAAATGTTTTAGATTTACATATAATTTTTTAAAGTTTTTAAAATATAAAGGGGAACTAAAGCCCCCGCCGACCCCCCCATCCCTCCACCCTTGGGTAGACTATAGAGGAAGCAGCTTGAGTAGAGTATTGAGATCCTCAACCTCTTCAATGGTGCATTGTCTCCATGGCTTGGCAATTGAGCCGTCCGTATAAGTGTTGCCCTTTGTTACAAGAGCTGCTTTGTTGATGAATCTGTATGAAACATATAAGAAATATGTTGAGCCAAACAGTAAACTTCTCAGTCTAGTTACATGGGGCCTGCAAATGGGGAAGCCCAAGTTTGTGAATTGCAAATTTGGGGAAACAAGAAATCATGATTCCGGTCACGTAGAGAAGGACTTTGGCAAAGTTTTACTTAATCCTGATGTCGAAGTTCATTCCAAACTTAACCAAATCCTGATCTAAAGGTTCATTACTTTATTGTTGGGATCAGATCGAATGGTATCCCATGATTATAAGTCATGGAAGATGGCATGGCTGCCATTCATCCACTTATCCATACAGCATAAAAAACTGTTGGCATCATTGGTATTTCCAATCATAATTAGAAATGCCGGTCTTTTTCTAAAACGACCCAATAAAAGCGTCAAAAACAACGAAAATGAAAAAAACTGCTTTTCTTCATCTTTTAAAAATTCCCAAATGTTTTTCTTCATTTTTTTGTTTTTTAATGTTTTTATACTATATTTATTTTAAATTTAAAATTTAAATTAAATTATATGTTTTCATTTTTGTAATTACTAAAACATCATTTTTATCATTTTATGAAATTATTTTTTACCTCTTCCTAATTTTTAGGCTTTTTTCATCATTTTATCTAATTTTCATCTTTCCTAAAAAATACTTGAGAAAAGGTTTGGCGATTAAAACCTGTTAACCATATCTATATCTATAACCACCACATATAAAAACATCCATAGTGAGGCTATTCCCTCCACTTGCTTCCTTTGATGGTTTTGCTTGATCGCAAAGCGAGTTATGTAAATTCTATTGGTGGATGAAATTTTCATGTGCCAGTATGATTAATGACAAAAATTTCACTGATTAATGAAAAAGAGTTTTTTTAGAACAAAAAAACTTTAAACATTAAGAGATTAATAATAACATCTCTTTTTAAATAATTTCCAAAACATCCCAATTCCCCTTTTTTGGTGTATATATGTTACGTGCACCTAGGGATGTCAACGGATCGGATTCGGACCGGATTCGGACCGGATATACCTTTTACCATATCTGATTTTTCAGATATTCATATATTTGGATTCGGACTTAGATTCGGACTTGGATTCAAATTTGGATGAAAAAAGTTTATACCATATCCGAATCTGAATTTAAAATCTATATCTGAATCCGATTTTTAAGTTATATTTGAATCCGATCCAAATTCTAAGTTATATCCGAATCCGATTTTGAAGTTATATTTCGATCTGAATCTGAATTTTAAATTATATCCAAATCCGATCCTGTAATCACCCCAAATTTTCCCCAAAAGGCTATGCACTTTTACCGAAACGCAAAACTCAATTGTAGATCTGAGGTTTAAATCTAAATCCAATTTTGAATCTAAATTAGATCCAAAACCTAAGTTCAGATCCAAATCAAGCATTTCAAACCCCAAATTCGAAATCGAGTTCGAAACGACAAAGTCTGGCGCTATAAGCATCGCGCGAGCGTGCACAGACGTCTTCCTTGTTTTACGCTTCGTCCTCGCACCAAAATATATTTTGAAGCTTAAAACGAAGCCGACCACTCTTTTATAACGAAAAAACCAATTTTATACGTTTTTTGAATAAATTAAACAAAAAAGGGAGTTTTATGCTCATTTTATCTTATTTTTTATTTCATAAAATTTATTTTAAAACAAGAGGCTTTTTTTGCATGAGCCGCGACCGTGCGTCCTGCAACTACGCGTGCCCTCAAGCGCATTTTCGTGCTGGTGTGCATTGTCAAGCGCCATTTTTCTTCAAAATCGACGGTTAGAGGGCATTTTTAAACATTTTAAGTGGGCATTAGGCCTGCGTACACCTCAAAAAGGGATTTAAAGGTCTAATGTCTAATCATATTCAGTCAAAATTTATTTCTTTTTTTTTAAATGAAAATAATTCAAAATTATTTGAAATTCGTATGAAAATGTTGTGAAATTCAAAAAAATTCAAATTTTGAGTTTTGACTCCAAAACTCTCTATAAAAACCTCCATTATCATTCCTAATTGGCATGAGCAAGCTCATGGAGAAACTTTAGTGCATTCTCACTTGAAGACTTAAAGTTCTCCCTAAGTTCTCTTCTATCATTTCCCTCTTCTTTCCTTCTCATTCTTCTTCTTCTTCTCCAACTTGAAGCAAACTTCATCAAGCTATAACTCTTCAAGGGAGCACAAAAGATCTCTTAGAGGCCTCCTCTTCATCATTTTGGAGCTTTATTCAAGGAGAATGTAAGATCATTCCAAACTAGGTTGTTCATTTTACTAAAATCATTATCATTAGTGGTATGTAACTAACATCTCACTCCATTTTTTTCATTGTTTCTTCCCTTCTTCATCTCCCATGGCCATACAAGATAACTCTAAAATATCATTTTCGGAGTCAAGAAGCTATTCTTGAGTGCGCGGGGAGCATGAAAAGGTGAAGTAATACTTCATTTTGTGATTGAACATTGTTCTTTCTTTTCTTGAATGTAGCCTTGTTGTGATGCTTTTCTCTTCTTCTCTCCGTGGCCATACAAGATAGCCCTAAAATCTCTATTTTAGAGTGAAGAAGCTATTCTTGAGCACATTGAGAGCATGAGAAGGTGGAGTGATATTTTATTTTATGACTGAATCATGTTATTTCTTTTCTTGAATATTACCTTGTTTTGCTTCTCCTATTTTCTATCATCTTCATCTCCCCATTGCCGTTGGAGATAGCTTTCAAATCTCTATTTAGAGTCAAGAACCTATGCTCGAGTGCATCGGGAGTATGAAAAGATGAGATGATCTTTCATTTATAATAGAATCATGTTTTCTCTTTTCTTGATTGTAGTCTTGTGGTAGTTCCCTTATTTTCTCCCTTCTTCATCTCCCCATGGTCATATGAGATAGCCTTTAAATATCTACTTTAGAGTCAAGAAGTTATGCTCGAGTGCACTGTGAGCATGAGAAGGTGAGATGATATTTCATTTTATGATCAAATCATACTATCTCTTTTCTTGAATAGTGTTTTGTTTTAAAATATTATCCATACGTAGTTGTTTGATTTTCCATTTGTATGTGAATGCACGGCAAGAAATGAGAGTGTGGTTTGAGATTTTTTATTTATTCTTATGTTAATTTTTTAGGTTGGGGCTTGTCCAACCCATGGAACACCCTCACGAATATGTACATGTTAATATGCATTTGTATGTCATTTGCGTTAGTTTCCTTCTTAATCATCTAAATAGGAAACCTAATGAGCGCCTTATCATAAGGTTTGATTTTCTTCCATACTCAATGGTGGAAGAAACATATTCCTTTCTAACAAACCAAAATAATAATATTTTATAAAAATATTTGAAATCTTGCTTTTTAAAATACTTTCGAAAGAACCTTCTTTAATGTGGCTTTGGAGACTTAGCTTAGGCTCTTGCATAAGTCCAAAAATCCTCTCCGACCTATAACAAACTTGAAGTCTGTTATTTTAAGTCATTTCTTTGATTTTTATCTCATGAAGACACATATGTATATAATGTTGTACACATATCTGTGCACATGATGATTTTCGTCATTCTCTCTCTATGTTTCCATATTTTATAAATTTTCATATATACATGAATACATGCGTATATGTATTCTATTTTCTCCTTTTAGAATCTTTTATTTTTCTTTTCAAGACAAATATCTTTCCTTAAAAATTTCTTACACACACACACATATATATATATTTCTCTTTTCCACTAAAATATCTTTTTTTCTTCAAATCGATATTTTTCTTTTAAACTTTCATATATGTGTATATGTGATGGTATGTACGCGTATATGTACATCCTTTTCTATCTCTCTCTCTTCCTCTATATTTCTCTTGTGATCAAATCTTTCATCTTTTCCATTCTTTTTGAACATTTTTCTCTCAAAATCTTTTTATTTACCAACTTCACCAAGACCAAAACTCAAGTAATGACCCAATATTGGATTCATACTTGATGGTCTACACCTCCATTCTATTTTGAAAAACTTTTCTTTCTTCATAAAAATATTTATGATAATTATAAAAAGAAAAATCTTAGATGTATGTTATGATATGAATGTTTTTAGATGAATGTTATGGTAAGAATGAGTTATTCTCTTCTAATCATATAGGATCAATGCATTCATGCATTCACACTCACTCAACATCACTTATGTTCACAAGCACCACTTCAAAAAACTTAAGTAAGATGAGATGGAACTCTCACTAGGTAGTAACCGAATTAGAGCAAAACCTCAAACTTACTTAAAGTTTTAAGAGAACACTAAAGAGACTTCAAAATGATTTTCAAAGTTTTTCAAATGATATTTATAAAAATTTTCCAATTTCAGTTTTTCTCAAAATATCTTACAATCTCAAGTAATTCTTCAAAAACTTTTTCAAAATTTTGAAACATCAAACTTTCAATATTTTTCTCAAACACTACAGTGCATATAGAATGAAAAGATGTTTAAGCTAAGATGAAATGCATCAATAATAAACATAGCCCTTGCATTGATTACTACCGGTAAAGGCGTCGGGAACGGTCGATCTTCGTACCGACGGACGAGTCCCTTTCTCTCTCATTTTCAAAACAAAACCTCATTTTTCTGGAGCACACCAAGACCAAACTATAAAAAAATTTGGGGATGCGAACAGACCTGAATCCAACTTTTGAGTTATATCCGAATTCAATATGAATCTGACTTTTAAGTTATAACCGAATCTGATTTATGACTTTTAAGCTATAAGTAAATCTGATCCAAATCCAATTTATGTACGAAAAATATATAGTAAACACCAAATAAACTATGAAACCCAATCTTAACATCACACTAGATCAAACTTGATTGGTGATAACTGTTAAGCTTATTAAAAAAGAAAGAGAGAAAGAGAGAGCAAGTGTGTGTGTGTGTGTGTGAAACATGTTGCATCCTTTCAGCACTCAGCAAGAGGACAAAGTCCTATTTTTTGGTTCCACAAAGAATTCATGGAGAGTGGGAGCACGTTAGGTGGTCCATGGAGGATATGGTTTCAAAATGTGCTTAATTCTTGGAGCACTCATGGTGCGAGAAGAGACTATTGAAGATGAGTCAACTAACTTATAAATAAATAAATAAAATAGCTTTTTAGATTTAGTCCTACTCTATTGTAACAACCAAACATTAAAAAAAGCTTCCTAAATCAGATAGGAGCCATTGCGCCTTAGTTGATTTATTTAATTTGCTTCTACAAGTTTCTTTTTCGATTAGCTTTTCTTACCACTATTTTGTCTACAGACGAGGTACCACAACCAAAAAGTTAAATCATTGCTAAATCAATCAAATAATAAAAGAAAAAGAAATAAAACTATAAAAGTTCAACAACTAAGAAATCGCTGGGTATAATGATGTTAGTATCGCAAGGCTCATGCATATGCTTATATCTTCACCTGTAACAGAACTGCAGGTCATTCCACTGCTAATTGTAAATGACTAAACTAGTATAAAACGAGGTGCATAGATAATATGGTGTGAGGGGAGTGACTGAGCGGATGAGGGGAGAGACTGAGCGGGTGAGGTAGGGTTTCTCTTCTTTCATCGCCCCCTAGCTCCTGCCGGGGGAAGAGCAGCAGAGATGGATCTGGAGGATGTCTCTGTCTTTCATCACCTTGGAGCACAACAAGTGCAGTAGGAGTTGGAGAGAGAGACGATGGTTTTTTTGTCTAGCAATTAGAAGAGGGCAGAGTTGTCTGGGAATTTTTTGGGTGATGAGGGATTTGAGGTTCAAGGCGGGGCTTCCACAACCCCGCAGATCCCTGGAACAGAGGGTGATTCAACATCTGCTATGGAGGGGATTGTAGCAGATTCACCCCGAAAGGGTGTCTTGGCTCTTTTGGGCAGCACAATGTAGCGAGTGAAGATGATGGCCTTCGGGGTAAAAGTTGGGCTAATGTGGTTCATGGGAGCAGGGCACAGGAAGAGGCTGAATGGCAAAATGAGGTCTGGAAATGAGGTAAACATCAACATTCCTAGTGAAGTTTACAAGAAAATGGAGCAGCGATTCAGTTTCTCAACGATTGCTAGTCTGTACGGGGGGCGCCAAAATGTTGGTCTCGACTTCAAGCATATCTTTGAAGAGCTGAGATGGCTGTGGGTGTCGGTTGCTAACCCACGATTCTCCATCATCGGTAATGGCCGTTTCTTGGTGAGGGTCTCCTCAGAGGAAGAACTGGAGATGGTTTTGAGACGCCGAACATGGTCGGTTGGCGGTCGTTTTCTGATCGCTAGCAGATGGAAGCCAGGAATGGAAATGAAAATCAACGAGGAGGAGTCGGTGCCCATTTGGATCCAACTGTCGGCATTTCCTTCAGTCTTCTGGGCAGATTATAGTTACAAATCTATCTCGCAGGCCTTGGGTGGGTCTTTTGTGAGAGCTAATAGTTGTGCTCTCGAGATGGAGAGGCTGGGATATGCACACATTTGCATTGAAGTTCCTCTAAGTTTCCGGCTGATACCAAAAATCTCCATTGGTGTGGATGGGGTTTGTAAACACATACAGGAAGTTTGGTATGAGAACCGTGTTTGATATTGTCACAGATGTGGGACAACTTCCCACTTTTCCAACATGTGCAAACTTCAAGGCATAAGGAGTGAGGAGGAAGAGAGCAGGGATGAGTGGAGCAAAGTCAAGATTTTAGCCAAGAGCTGGCCGGGGAATCATCACAAACTCCCAAATCTGGTTGGGACGGATGCCAATCAATTCTCAGTCCTCAGTGGGGAGGCTAAGAAGGTTACAGCGCAGGCTGTTCGACCCTTTGTGCCACATGATAGGGCTGAATGTGAAGCAGTTAACAGCCGATCTTTTAAAGGAGCACCAGGGAGACGGCAATACAAGGCTGGTGATCTGGCAGCCAAAAGGAAAGGCAAGTCTAAGGCCCCTAGAAGCGGCCGAGCTTCTACTAGTGCAGCCTCCAATCAGGGGGCTGGAGGTAAGGCAACTAACCCTAACCCTTTTTCCAATTTAATGCATATTAGCTCGAATTGTAATTTTAAAAAGGACAGGCCTCCTGGATTCCTATTGAATCTGAATTGGGAGAAGGATGCTAGCCCCTGCATGTCGCCGATGAGAGGGAAACCCCATTGCTCAAATTTTCGAGTGTTTCTAAGGAGTCGGATCCCTTATGCAAGGAGAAGCATGTCAATACCAGGCAAGGCCCTAAGAAGGGTCTTCAATATATGGGTAGGGGAAAGAAGGGGAGACCCCCTTTGAAGCCTACTAGTCTAATCAAGCTCCTTATGGATCACTCACCTGCCACCAAAAAGAGGAAGATGGCGGTAAGGCCAGGGGGGGAGTTTGTTCAACTGGGGAATGTCGAGGATGTCGTCTTTGCTGAAGGAGAGGGTTCTCATCGTGATACTATGGAGGCGTGTGAGCCTCATGAAAATGACTAGTACTTTCCAATGAAAGTGCTTTACTTGAATATCCAGGGCCTCGCTAGGATGGAGGCTCAAAAGGAATTGAGAGACCTTGTTTTTCAAGCAAAGCTTGAGATTGGTTTTGTCTCTGATTTTATGATAGATTCTCATAAGTTGCATGCCACTATGAGTAAGTTTACAAATTATAACTTGATGTCTAATGATATTGTGATTAATGGTAGGGGTAGAATCATGTCTTTTTGAAAGAAGAATGCCTTGCAAGTCCTTAGTTTTGTTGTGGACACATATTGGGTTGGTGTGTGCTTGAACGACCTTCGAGATGGCAGAAAAATTGTGATTTTTGGTATTTACTTGCCTACGAGGCTTGTGGACAGGCTTGAGAGCCTCATTAGGCTTGAGATAGTGGTTTCCAGAGTCAACAAGCCTTGTATGGTTATCGAGGACTTCAATCCAATGATGGGTAGCTGGAACAAAACAGGAGCTCATCCTCTGGCCTTCAATCATTTCGTTACTTACTGCCACTTGTGAAAAGTGGAGGATCCCTCCAAAAAATTTATGTAGTCTAATCATAGAATGGGGCCACAAACTGTTTTGTGTAAGCTAGACTGTTATTTTGTGAATAATAGGTGGATTACTGAATTTGGTGGTATTGGAATGCTCAAGGTCACCATGTCCTCTACTTCGGACCATAGTTTTTTAATGTATCAGACATTTATAAAAGAAAGACCAAAAAAGGGCCGTCGACCTTTCAGGCTCTTCAAGCCTTTGGTTATGGATCTAGATGGGTTGGATATAGTCAAGAAGGAATGGGTTAGTTTATTGTATTATGTGATCTTTATTGATGATTATTCTAGACATAGTTGGGTTTTTTTCTCGAACATAAATTGGAGGTATTTGCAAACTTCAATAATTTCTATAACATGATCAAAACCCAATTTGACTCCAATATTAAAATCTTTAGAAGTAATTTGGGAGGAGAGTTTATGTCAAATGAATTTCAACAACTTCTAAAAGATAAAGGCATTGTACATCAAAAATCTTGCCCAAACACTCCACAACAAAACGGAGTAGCTGAAAACATAGGCACATTATTGAAACCAAAAGGCTATGTTTTTTTACCAAAACACAAAAACTAACTTCAGTTGTAAGATTTAAATCCAAAACCCAATTTTTGGATCCAAATTAGATCCAAAACCCAAGTTAAGACCTAAATCAAGCATTTCGAACCTAAAATTCAAAATCGATTTTGAAATGACAAAATTTGGATTTATGAGTGCCGCGCATGCACGGACCTTCCCTTTGTTTTAACGACTCATTCTCATGCCAAAACACGTTTTTAAGCCTAAGTCACATGCTAAAACGAGTGACAATCAATTGAACCCAAATCGGATTTAAAATGAGTTCAAAATCACTTAAAATGAAGTCGACCACCCATTTGTATCAAAAAACCAATTTTTATATATAATGACAATAATAATAATAAAATAATAGTTCTACGATTTTACAAACAAATCTTAGTTATTTTATATCAAATTATTATTGTTTTTTAAAAAAGGGGTGTTTGCATGTCAAGTGATTGCATGAGCGGCCACGGCCGCATGTGCACGTTTTTGCGCTGGCACGCCGTGCCGAGATGCAAGCCCCATTTCTTTCTTCAAAAATCAACTGTTAGAGGTCAATTTTGAATGTTTTAGGTGGGCGTTAGCCCTACCTACACCTCAAAAAGGGATTTGCAGGTCTCATGGCCAATCATACTCAGTCGAAACCTGTTTCTTTTTAAAAAAATTGAAAATAATTCAAAATTATTTGAAATTCATATGAAAATGTTGTGAAATTAAAAAAAGAATCAAACTTTGAGTTTTGACTCCAAGACTCTCTATAAAAAACCCCATTTTTCTCCCTCTTGGGCATGAGCTAGCCCTTGGAGAAACTCTAGTGCATTTGAAGACTTAAAGTTCTCCCTAAGCTCACTTCCTCCATTTCACCTCTTCTTCTTTTCTTCTCATTCTTCTTCTTCTTCTTCTTCTTCTTCTCCAACTTTGGAGTAAGCTTCATCAAGCTAGAACTCTTCAAGGGAACACAAAAGATCTATTGGACGCCTCCTCTTCATCATCTTGAAGCTTCATTCAAGGTGAATCTATGATCACCCGAAGCAAGGGTAATCATTCTTCCTTAAATTCATTCTCATTAGAGGTATGTAATCAACATCTCACTCCATTCATTCCTTTGTTTCTTCTCTTCTTCTTCTCCACATGGCCATATAAGATAGCTCTAGAATCTCTATTTTAGAGTCAAGAGGCTATTCTTGAGTGCACCGGAAGCATGAGAAGATGAAGTAATATTTCATTTTATGATTGAATCATGCTATCTCTTTTCTTGAATGTAGTCTTGTTTTGGTTCCTTTATTTTCTCTCATCTTCATCTCCTCATGCCCATATGAGATAGCTCTTAAATTTCTATTTTTAAGTAAAAAATCTATGCTCGAGTGCACCGGGAGCATGAGAAGATGAGATGATATTTCATTTTATGATCGAATCATGCTATCTCTTTTCTTGAATGATACTTTGTTTTAAGATATTATCTATACATAGTTGTTTGATTTTCCATTTATATGTGAATGCACAGCGAAAAATGAGAGTGTGGTTTGAGATTTTCTCTTTATTTTTATGTTAATTTTTGAGGTTGGGGCTTGTCCAACCTAGAGAACACCCTCACGAATATGTATATGTTAATATACATTTACATATCATTTGCGTTAATTTTCTTTTTAATCATCTAAACAGAAAACCTAATGAGCGCCTTATCATGCGGTTTGATTTTCTTCTATACCCAATGGTGGAAGAAACATATTCCCTTGTAACAAAACAAAATAATAATATTTTATAAAAATATTTGAAATCATGTTTTCTAAAATATTTTCAAAATAACCTTCTTTGTGGCTTTGGAGACTTAGCTTAGGCTCTTGCATGAGTCAAAGCTCCCTTTCGGCCTATATCAAACTTAAAGTCGGTTATTTTAAGTCATTTCTTTGATTTTTAATCTTATGAAGACACATATTTATATACATGTTATATATATATATATGTGCACATGATTATTTTCGTCATTCTCTCTACGGTTTCATATTTTAAAAATTTTCATATATACATGAATACATGTGTATATGTGTTCTATTTTCTCTTTCTAGAATTTTTTATTTCTCTTTTCATGACAAATATCTTCCCTAAAAATTTCTTATACATACACATATATATACACGTATGTATATATATTTCTCTTTTCCACTAAAGTCTAAAGTCTCTCTTTCTCTTAAAATCAATACCCTTTGTTTAGTTGCTTTATTTTTTCTATTCATGTGTGACTGCACGGCAATAATGAGAGTATGGTTTGAGATTTTCTTCATTCTTATGTTGATTTTTGAGGTAGGGGCTTGTCTAACCTTGAAAAAACCCTCACAAATATGTACATGTTAATATGCATTTTCATGTCATTTTGTGTTAGTTTCCTTTCTAATCATCTGATTAAGAACCCTAATGAGCACCTTATCATGTGGTTCGATTTTCTTCCATACCCAACGGTGAAACAAACATATTCTCTTGTAACAAATGAAATAACTATGTTTTATGTTCATATATAAAAATATTTAAATTCATGCTTTCCAAAATATTTTCGGAAAAACTCTTTCTAATGTGGCTTTGGAGACATAGCTTAGACTCTTGCATGAGTATGATTAAAATAACCGACTTAGCTTAGCTTAGGCTCGTCGCACCCCAACTCTTTTGACCCTCAAATAATTTTCTTTTTCATAAAATAAACATAAAACATTGAGGTGCGATGACACATGAATTCAAAAAGGAAATGAGCTACGCAATTTAGAACAATGGGGCAAACTTTTATTTATATAACAATTTTCAATTCATACAAAAATCTCATTATACTTCTCAATATACATATGATAAAAATGCCTTAAATCACAACATTAATGCCTAACAAAACAAGACATCAATATGACCAAAACAAGATGTGCTGACACTACAATAGACCCAAAACCTCCCCAGTATGATGTGAATAAAGCCATATGATCAACCTGCTGTCTTGGGTCCACCAAAACCTAAAAAAATAAAACAACAGAAGACTTAGCCTTCGCAGTATGACAACAAGTTAGAAAAATCTCTAACCCATTTAGGTAAGGGCTCGAATATGAGATATAACAAATGTGAAAGCAAATCACTGTCACGTCGTGATAGGGCATACAGTCACATGACTTGTCATGGACGCCCCACACATAAACGACATATAAAGGCTACACAATGGCCACAATAGCACATTCATTAGTCATATGCAATTCATGCATAGACACAACATTTACAATCACTTCATTCACACAAACTTCATTCATATTCTTTTCATTTACATTAGTTTTAGTGAATTGATAGTTCTTGTGGGTGCAAACACATGCACGTGCACACCGGGGCAGTCTACAACAGAAAGATAACCCCCGTGGTGGCCCAAAATAATATGGATCCATTCATGCTGCAGCGAAAGAGCACTTGTCCATGGATGTGTGAAATCCAAGGAGAAATACTTAGTCTTTTCTAGGACACCCAATTTGGAAAGGCGGGACCCCAACGCTCCACGCACATCACACAACGGTACCCTGGAGCCTTGCATCGCCTGCGCTACGAGCAGGCGAGACCAGTGGCGAAGGCAGGACGTCTCCTAAACACATTGCCACAACCCACTGGCCTCTCTTCTCTTATTCTTTCTTACTTATCATTATAAAAACACATTCACAAAATGACCGACTAGCTCATGAGGTCGGTTTACTCCATGAGTGCACTCATAACTCCAAATGCCTCCACACGATGACAACACATATCATTAACATTCTTAGCTGACCATCATAACCTTGTGAGTACAACTACCATTCAATTTCATTCATTGTATCGTGCCCATGGCACCACATACGAAACATTACAACATTCACATCACTCAACACATCAATCATATCTTTCAAAACTTAGCCGAACCATGGAGAGTATTCTTCATCCATGATTGGCTCGTAGCTGTCCTATGCAGTTATCATTGTAGGATGTTTTTTAATGCATAATTGGGGTCAAGGAGATACTCGACTCGATACCTCCATCTTATTTGTCCTAAACAGTTATCATTTCTAGTATGCACATGTAATTTCATAGTAATTTTCAAAACAAGACTTGTAGAAATTTTCAACAAAACTTATCTCACAACAAATCAATCACATGAATACATTCACTCAATCACATCACAATCATAGAATCCAACGATCCTAAAAACACACATCCCAATGATTGGCCCCAGGTAGGAATTTGCTTGGAATGCCGCCATACCTATCGCACGTCGCCAAAATACCCAAAAATGCCTCCAGCTTCGAATCTAGTCACTCAAGGTCTACTGGGCATGCCCAGTGTACCTGAAAACACAATCGAAAGATAAGTTCTCTACATCATCACAATTTGTACCATGCTTCCTAATTGCTTTGAATATTAACTCAACATGCTAAAAAGATAATTATGCATGAATGTCCTCATCCTTCTCAAAATAGTTCTAGACTTTCTCCAAAACAGCAACGTCGCTAACATGCATTCTAAATCTGCCAATCTTAAGTCTAGCATGCTCAATCAATAATGATACATGTGCTAACATAAAATCTTAAACAAGTTAGGCTCGATTAGGCCTCGTTCACCCCAATCTTAGAGTCAAAGTTGTCGTAGTATTCCCAACAGCCACCTCCAGTGTTCGAGTTGTCCCCAAAGTGGGTAAAACCATGCAATGCCGCCACCACCAATGCCTTCTATTTGCTGTCATGAGGAGAAAATCGCATCCCAAAGCTGCAATCCAATCCCGCAACCACAAAAGAATGAAAATCAATGAAAAGAGAGTTTAAGGGAGGGGTCTGTCGTTAGAATGGGCCCACGGTAGCTGTGTGGGAGGTTGAAGACAAGTGAGAGAGGGCACGAGAGGATGTTAATGAGGGGGAGACAACACACAGAAATGGAGAAACAACAATGGACAACAAAGAGCGAGGGAAACAGAGGCTTCGGGCGAGGGAGAAGAGGTTGGCACAAGAGAGAGAGAGTGCGGACAGTGTTCGGTTGAGGGAGAGGGCTCGAGCATAGAGAGCATGGGCAGAGAGACGCTGACAGAGAGAGATAGACAGGCGAGGGAGTACGCAAAGAGAGGGACGCTGCAAAGGAGTGAGACAGTGCAGGAGAGAGGGAGTGCAGACTGAGAGGGTTAGGGCAGAGGGGAGAGTGTGGAATGAGAGTGGGCTCTTGACAGAGAAATCAAGATTGAGGGAGAGTGCAAGGTGCGGTGAAGGGTGAGGAAGAAAAAGAAGATGAAGAAAAAGAGACAGAGGGTGCGACAAATAGAACAACGAGAGAGGGTGGAGGAGAAGGACGAAGAAAGAAGAAGGAAGAGGTAGAGAAAGAGACCGGCATTGCTCACCTGTGACTACCACCGGTGCCACTCACCTCCATCGATGCTGCAGAATCCCCTGCCTTCAACCACTCTGCATCGGTTGCTCACCTGCGGCAAGAGAAGAGATGAAGAGGGAGACCGAGAGGAAAGATGAGGGGAAAGAGGGGTCGACGTCGGGCTCCTTAACGTATGGGGCTCGGGTCTGGGTCTAGATCCGCTCCGACCTGACCTGCCCAAAATAAGTAACGTTACACTTTGGCCCAACCATTAGTGCTGTTGGTTCCAGTGGATAGGCCCAACAAATATGGGTTCAGAGTCACCATAGCTAGAATAAAGCTAGGAAACGCTAAGGTGATGTCCCATAATAAAACAATAGAAAAGAAAGATATTATCTTTGTGATGCAAACCTATAAGCAATTCAAGAAATCAAATTAGACAACAAAATGCAATCTCAAGCAAATGCTGTTAGTGTACTGTGTGTAAAATAATTCATTCATAGGAATTCATGCGTTGTAGTTGACAGGAAGCAAGTATCTCAAGAATATGTGCTTCGATTGACATAATTCATGTAGCCAACAATCTACCAAAAAAGCAAGGCCTGTCTGGGCGAACCTAAGGATACATTTCCATACAAGTGTAGCCACACGTAATCATGATCTACAGCAGCATCAATTTGGAAATGATTATGAACAGTTAATGTTCACAGCCTGTTCTGCAGCTTCTGGTAAAGCTGGTATTTTCAGGCACGCCCATGTCCTAAAATAACTTTTTCTAGCAACATGACTACAATTAACCAAATATTTTGCAGCACAATCATGGTCATTGTATGTGTGATCTTGAGGTTTAAGGACGTGATATTGGGGTACAAGTCCCCCAAGGCATAGTTCGGATATTCCATTTGGACTCTCGTTCCATCTGCACATCTATAAATTCATCTCTTTTGCCAACTGAAACTTCTAGCAAGAATTTTCTTAGGAACTAGGTGAACTAATTTCAAATATTCTGCAGCTTAGATTTAAATTGAACTTCTGGTCTGAGTGTTCATCTTATTTTGTTTGTTGCCCATCTAGTTCAAGCTCATACCTCAAAGTACTTACGAAAGAAAAAGGTTCAACAACAGATCAGGCATGGAGAGTTCTCAATGGATAAAGGTTCCACTGCAAGCAACCACAATAAAACAACAGAAAAGAAAGATATTATCTCTGTAATACAAACCTATAAGCAATTCAAGATAGCAAAATAGAAACCAAAATGCAATCTCAAGCAAATGATGTTAGTGTACTGTGTAAATTAATTCATTCATAGGAATTCAATGTTGTGGTTGACAGGAACCAAGTATCTGGAGAATATGTGCTCTAATTGTCATAATTCATGCAGTCAACAGTCTACCGGAAAAGCAAGGCCTGGCCCTTTGTGAATGTAAGGATCCATTTCCATCCAAGTGTAGCCACACGTAATCATGATCTACAGCAGCATTAATTTGGAAATGATTATGAACAGTTAATGTTCACGGCCTGTTCTGCAGCTTCTGGTAAAGCTTGTATTTTTCAGGGAGTCCCATGTCCAAAAATAACTTTTTCTAGCAACATGGCTGCAATTAACCAGATATTTTGCAGCACAATCATGGTCGCTGCATGTGTGCTCCTGAGGATAAAGGACGTGATATTAGGATATAAGGTCCCCATGGCATTGTTTGGATATTCCATTTTGACTCTCGTTCCATCTGCACATCTATAAATTCATCTATTTTGCCAGCTGAACCTTCTAGCAAGAATTTTCTTAGGAACTTGGAGAACTAATTTCATATATTTTGGAGCTTAGATTTTAACTGAACTTCCAGTCTGAGTATTCATCTTTTCCTGTTTGTTGCCCATCTAGTTCAAGCTCAGACCTCAAAGTACTTACGAAAGAAAACGGTCCAACAACAGATCATGCATGAAGAGTTGTCAACGGATAATGGTTCCACTGCAAACAACCACAATAAAACAATAAAACAACAGAAATAAAAGACATTGTCTCCATGATGCAAACCTATCAGCAATTCAAGAAAGCAAATTAAACAACGAAATGCAATCTCAAGCAAATGTAGGTAGTGTGCTGTGTGTAAATTAATTCATTCATAGGAATTCATGAGCTGTAGTTGACAGGAAGCAAGTATCTTGAGAATATGTGCTTCGATTGACATAATTCATGCAGCCAACAGTCTACGGAGAAAGCAAGGCATGGCCCTTGGTGAACCTAAGGATCCATTTCCATACAAGTGTAGCCACAAGTAATCATGATCTACAGTAGAATCAATTTGGAAATGATTATGAACAGTTAAAGTTCATGGCCTATTCTGCAGCTCTTGGTAAAGCTTGTATTTTCAGGCATTCCCAAGTCCTAAAATAACTTTTTCCAGCAACATGACTGCAATTAACCAGATATTTTGCAGAACAATCATGGTCATTGTATGTGTGATCCTGAGGCTTAGGGACATGATATTAGGGTACAAGTTCCCCTTGGCACTGTTCGGATATTCCATTTGGACTCTCATTCCATCTGCACATCTATGAATTCATCTCTTTTGCTAGTTGAACCTTCTAGCAAGAATTTTCTTGGGAACTTGGTGAACTAATTTCAAATATTTTGGAGCTTAGATTTTAACTCAACTTACGGTCTGAGTATTCATCTTTTCTTGTTTGTTGCCCTTCTAGTTCAAGCTCACACCTCAAAGTACTTACGAAATAAAAAGGTTCAACAACAGATCAGGCATGAAGAGTTCTCATCGGATAATGCTTCCACTACAAGTAACCACATTAAAACAATAAAACAAATGAAAAGAAAGATATTATCTCTGTGATGCAAACCTATAAGTGATTCAAGAAAGCAAATTGGACACCAAAATGCAATCTCAAGCAAATGTTGTTAGTGTACCCCGTGTAAATTAATTCATTCATAGGTATTGATGCACAATGGTCATGATCCACAGCTGCATCAATTTGGAAATGATTATGAACAGTTAATGTTCACGACCTGTTCTGCAGCTTCTGGTAAAGCTTGCATTTTCCGGGAGTCCCATGTCCTAAAATAACTTTTTCCAGCAACATGACTGCCAGCAACTAGATATTTTACAGCACAATCATGGTCGCTGTATGTGTGATCCTTAGGCTTAAGGACGTAATATTAGGGTACAAGGTCCCCATGGCATTGTTCGGATATTCCATTTTGACTCTCATTCCATCTGCACATCTATAAATTCATCTCTTTTGCCAGCTGAACCTTCTAGCAAGAAATTTCTTAGGAACTTGGTGAACTAATTTCAAATATTTTGTAGCTTAGATTTTAACTGAACTTCCGGTCTGAGTATTCATCTTTTCTTGTTTGTAAGGCTGTTTAGTTCAAGCACATACGTCAGACTACTTACGAAAGAAAGAGATTCAACGACAGATCAGGCACGAAGAGTTCTCAACGGATAATGGTTCCACTGCAAGCAACCACAATAAAACAATAAAACAACAAAACAACAAAAAAGAAAGATATTATCTCTGTGATGCGAACCTGTAAGCAATTCAAGGAAGCAAATTAGACACAAAATGCAATCTCAAGCAAATGTTGTTAGTGTACTGTGCGTAAATTAATTCATTCATAGTGTTCAAGCATGTTAGATGGGTCTTGGGACCGGGTCTGGATCCATACCCGATCCATCTTGTAGCCCTTGTTGGGCCTTATGAAGTTCTAAGAGAGTGAGAGTCTGGCAGCTAGTGGGCACCATACGTCTTCACCCGTGGGTTTTCCCCTCTCGTTGAGGGTTTTTCATGTTACATCTGTGTTCAATCTTTATTTC
Source organism: Nymphaea colorata (assembly GCF_008831285.2). Taxonomy (NCBI): domain Eukaryota; kingdom Viridiplantae; phylum Streptophyta; class Magnoliopsida; order Nymphaeales; family Nymphaeaceae; genus Nymphaea; species Nymphaea colorata. Next base: position 16,294,143 of record NC_045142.1, read on the forward strand.
TCGTGTTTCTACTGTTTCTACATGGTATCAGAGCTCGTGACTAGTTTGTGAACTTTTTGCCGACCCTGACCTTTCCATCGCTCGATGCCCTTCGTCGACCAGATCCCATGGCTACCCTTGGTCCGCAGCTGTCGCCGCCACCACCGCCGCTGCCACCACCGCCACCACCTCCGCCGCCTTTGCCACTGCCGCCAACTCTGTAGTCTCCATTTTCTTGCCGTTTGCCCCTCTTTGCCACCGCAAGTTCCGGTGAAGGCCCGACACCTACTGCTCTGTTGCCTACCATCGCTAGCCATTGAACGGTCGTTGCTAGTTGTGCTTGAGGTTCCCAACGGGCGTGGAGTTCTCTATTGGCATCGCCCGACGCTTCCTTGCCATGGAGTTCCGGTGTCCGTGAGATTCTGGTTATCGTCACCTGTTCCGCCCAGCTCTGGTGCCTTCGTCTGCCGCCGGTGTGTCATTGCTGGACTGTTCTTTTGGGCTGTGCTAGTGGACACTACCACTACCTTGCTTGCTGCAGCTCCTACACAACTGCCCTTATTGCAACCTTCGTGAGCTTTCGTGATGAGAGATTCTCGTATGAGAGAGTGGATTATTGATAGTGGTGCTACCCACCACATGACTGGCGATCCTAAGGTCTTTCATGGGTATAAGTTGTTGTCACGAAAAGAACGTGTGTCACTTGTTGATGGTTCCTCTATTTCTGTTGCTGGGAAAGGGAGTCTCTCACTTTTGAACAAGTTCTTAGTTCACAATGCTCTTCATGTTCCTCATCTTCCCTTGAACCTTCTGTCGGTTAGCAAGATCACAAAAGAGTTGAATTGTGAACTTATTTTTTCTGTTGATCGCTGTGTTCTGTAGGACTTGGTGATAGGGTAGAGGATTGGGATTGATTTGTTTTCGAAAGGGCTATATCGTTTACCTATGTGTGCCGCTACTGCTCTCATGACAGCCGCTAGCAAAATAACAAAGAGTAAAGAGGACTCTCTTCAATCGATTCTGCGTTGGCATGAGCGCCTTGGACACCTTCCTTTTGGAATTCTGAGACAGTTATTTCCTGATCTGTGTTCTAGGTTAGATATAACTATGGTGTCTTGTGATGTCTGTCACCTGGCCAAACATATTAGGGCTTTATACCCTGTGTCTATCCATCGTTCTAACGAGGTGTTTGCCATGATTCATTCTGATGTGTGGGGGCCTTCGGGAATTCCTTCTTGTCATGATTTTCAGTATTTTATCACCTTTGTAGATGATTATTCTCGAAACACCATTGTTTACTTGCTAAAAGACCGTAGTGAAGTTCCTACTGTCATAGAAACTTTCATTACTTACGTGGAAACTCAATATGGAGCATCTCTTAAGACCTTTCGGTCAGACAATGCTTGTGAATATACGTGCCAGTCTGTTGATAGCTTCTTTTGAAAAAAAGGAATTGTTCATGAGACTTCATGTAGTTATACTCCTCCTTAAAATGGAATTGCTGAACGAAAGAATTGCCAGTTATTGAATATAACTCGGACACTTCTTTTTCAACGTCATGTTCCAAAAAGGTATTGGGGGGATGCTATGTTGACCAGTATGTATCTTATCAACCATCTGCCTAGTCGTGTGTTGAATGGGCAGACGCCTCATTCTATGTTACCGGGAAGTCGTGAACCCTTCTCTCTTCCACCCAGAGTTTTTGGTTGTGTCTGCTTTATTCACAACCATAGTCCTCATATTAAAAAGCTTGATCCAAGGTCTATTAAGGGCATATTTCTAGGTTATTCTCCCACTCAAAACGGGTACAAGTGTCGGGACCCTTCCACTGGTCGTGCCTATGTTACCAAAGATGTCACTTTCCTTGAACATGCTTCCTATTTTGGTGAGAATTCTATTTAGGGGGAGAAGTCTATGTCAAGGGAAGAGTATTCACCGAGTCAAAGATATTCAGTTCACAGATTTTCTGGACTATAGGCAGGATGAGAGTCAAGCAATTGATGAAAGGGGTTCTACTGGGACTGAGGAAGAACGTTGTCACCTTTTTGGGCAAGTTTACTCTAGGCGAATAGTCTATACAAATAAGGTGACAGGTACAAATGAGGTGACAAGTGGTGAGAATTCGACTCCCAATCCAATTAGTCCTTCACTGGATGATCCAAGTCGTGCTCGGGGGAAACAAGTTGAAGAAGACATTCAGACTGTTGCTGCAAGTGAAGAGCTTCCCATCACCCTGCGAAAGGGTGTCAGGTCATGTACTCAACATTCTATTAGTAACATTGTTTCATATTCTAGATTGAGCAAAGGCTACAAATGTTTTGTATCTTCTCTTTCTTTGGCTATGATTCCTAGGAATGTTGCTGAGGCTTAGAGTGATCCCAAGTGGGCTGATGCGATGCAAGAAGAAATGGAAGCCTTAAGAAGAAACATGACATGGGAAGTTGTAAAGATCCTTGAGGCAGCTCACTTGGTTGGATCAAAGTGGGTCTACACCATCAAATACAAACCAGATGGAAGTGTTCAAAGATACAAAGCTCGTCTTGTGGCCAAGAGGTTTAGTCAGAAATATGAGATTGATTACTTAGAGACCTTTGCTCTAGTTGCAAAAATGAAGACAGTTAGAGTTGTTATTTCCCTAGCTGTGATAAAGGAGTGGAGGATGTACCAACTGGATGTTAAGAATGCATTTCTCAATGGCAATCTCGAAGAGGAGGTGTATATGCATATGCCCTTAGGATATGAAGAACCAGAAAACTGCTGTAAACTGAAAAAGGCTTTATATGGCCTCAAGCAATCGCCCAGAGCATGGTTCGAACGACTCAGACGAGTGATGCAACATCATGGGTACAATCAAGGGAATGGAGACCACACTCTAGCTGTGAAGAAAAAAGAGGGTAGGGTCACTCTTTTACTTGTCTATGTGGATGACATGATTGTCACAGGAGATGATGAAGATGAGATCATCAAGTTAAAAGTGTTACTGGCTGCTGAATTTGATCTCAAGGATCTTGGCAAACTGAGGTATTTTCTTGGTATTGAGATTGCTAGATCTAGTACTGGCTCTGTGCTAAACCAAAGGAAATACACATTAGATCTGTTGGAAGAGACTGGTAGACTGGGGTGTAGAACTGCTTCCACTCCCCTTGACACTGGACACAAGTTGAGTCTTAGAGATGGAGAGCTGCTATGTGAAGAAGCTACGGGAAGATATCAACATCTGGTTGGAAAGTTGATTTATCTTACCCTCACGAGACCAGATATCACTTTTGCGGTGAATGTACTGAGTCAATTCATGCATTCACCTACTGATGCATACCTGAAGGCTGTGGATAGAATATTGTGCTATTTGAAGAGAAATCCTGGCAAGAGACTCTTGTATGTGAAACAAGAGACTGTAGAGATCGAAGGGTATTCTGATGCAGACTGGGCAGGTTGTGCTGATACTAGACGGTCTACCACAGAGTACTGTGTCTACTTGGAAGGAAACCTTGTCGTCTGGAGGAGCAAGAGACAGGATGTATGTTCTCTATCTAATGCAGAGGCGAGTATAGAGCTATTGCTATGGGAGTGTCATAGTTACTATGGCTGAAAATATTATTGATTAATATTGGAATAAAGATTGAAGGACCTATGAAGATGTACTGTGACAACAAGTCTCCAATCAACTTAGCCAACTACCCTATACTACATGATATAACAAAGCATATTGAGATTGATCGTTACTTCATTCGTGAAAGGATTGATGCTAAAGAGTTCATCTTACCTTACATGAAGTCAGAAGACCAAACCGTTGATGTTCTGATGAAAGCTCTATCTTCGACTTCATTCGAGAGAAATGTATTCAAGTTGGGCATGTTTGATATGTATGCCCAACTTGAGGGAGAGTGTTGAAGTGTTAGATGGGTCTTGGGACCGGGTCTGGATCCATACCCGATCCATCTTGTAGCCCTTGTTGGGCCTTACTTAAATATTGTAACCCTAATTTTGAGTGAGTGAATGAAGTTCTAAGAGAGAGAGAGAGAGTTTGGTGGCTAGTGGGCACCAGACCTCCTCACTCGTGGTTTTTTCCTTCTCGTTGATGGTTTTCCACGTTACATTTGTGTTCAATCTTTATTTTTCATGTTTCTACTTTTTTGACACATAGGAATTCATGTGTTGTAGTTGACAGGAAGTAAGTATCTCGAGAACATGTGCTTCGATTGACATAATTCATGCAGCCAACAGTCTACCAAAAAAGCAAGGACTGGCCCTTGATGAACCTAAGGATCCATTTCCATACAAGTGTAGCCACACGTAATCATGATCTACGGTAGCATCCATTTGGAAATGATTATGAATAGTTTATGTTCATGCCCTATTCTGCAGCTTCTGGTAAAGCTTGTATTTTCATGGAGTCTCATGTCCTAAAATAACTTTGTCTAGCAACATGACTTCAATTAACCAGATATTTTGCAGCACAATCATGGTCGATGTAAGTGTGATCCTGAGGCTTAAGGACTTGATATTAGGGTACAAGTTCCCCACGGCACTGTTCGGATATTCCATTTTGACTCTCGATCCATCTACACATCTATAAATTCATCTCTTTTGCCAGCTGAACCTTCTAGCAAGAATTTACTTAGGAACTTGGTGAACTATTTTCAAATATTTTGGTGCTTAGATTTTAACTGAACTTCTGGTCTTAGTATCCATCTTTTCTTGTTTGTTGCCCATCTAGTTCAAGCTCACACCTCAAAGTACTTACAAAAGAAAAAGGTTCAACAACAGATCAGGCATGAAGGGTTCTCAACAGATAATACTTCCACTGCTAGCAACCACAATGAAACAATAAAACAAGAGAAAAGAAAGATATTATCTATGTTAAGCAAACCTATAACCAATTCAAGAAAGCAAATTAGACACCAAAATGCAATCTCAAGCAAATGTTGTCAGTGTACTGTATGTAAATTAATTCATTCATAGGAATTCATGCGCTTTAGTTGACAGGAAGCTTGTGTCTTGATAATATGTGCTTCAATTGACATAATTCAAGCAGCCAATAGTCTACCGAAAAAGAAAGGCCTGTCCCTTGGTGAACGTAAGGATCCATTTCCATACAAGTGTAGCCAGATGTAATCATGACCTACAACAACATCAACTTGGAAATGATTTGAACAGTTAATGTTCACAGCCTGTTCTGCAGCTTCTGGTAAAGCTTATATTTTCAGGGAGTCTCATGTTCTAAAATAACTTTTTCCAGCAACATGACTGCAATCAATGAGATATTTTGCAGCACAATCATGGTCGATGTATGTGTGAACCTGAGGCTTAAGGACGTAATATTAGAGTACAAGGTCCCCATGGCATTGTTTGGATATTCCATTTTGATTCTTGTTCCATCTGCACATCTATAAATTCATCTCTTTTGCCAGCTGAACCTTCTAGTAAGAATTTTCTTAGGAACTTGGAGAACTAGTGTCGTATATTTTGGAGCTTAAATTTTAATTGAACTTCCAGTCTGAGTATTAATCTTTTCTTGTTTGTTGACCATCTAATTCAAGCTCATACCTCAAAGTACTTACGAAAGAAAAAGGTTCAACAACAGATCAGGCATGAAGAGTTCTCAACGGGTAAAGGTTCCACTGCAAGCAACCACAATAAAACAATAAAACAACAGAAAAGAAAGATATCATCTCTGTGATGCAAACCTATAAGAAATTCAAGATAGCAAAATAGACACGAAAATGCAATCTCAAGCAAATGATGTTACTGTACTGTGTAAATTAATTCGTTCATAGGAATTCATGCGTTGTAGTTGACAGGAAGCAAGTGGCTTATAAATGAAAGTTCACCCCATTGTTTTGAATGGCATAGCTCTTTTTTTTGAGTTGTTGTGTAGTCACACTTCAATGCTTTATGTTAGAAAAAAAAAAGTGTTTGAGGGTCAAAAGGTTGGGGTGTGACAGAAGCAGTGTGTTCTAAGCTCTTCATAAAATTCCATCTTGAAGTAATATCCGCTTTGGATTGTTTACACTTTACAGCAGTGGCGGAAAATGGTAAATTCCTTCTTGCAGCATGGAGGGTTCGACTTCTAACTTACACTGATTATATTATTTGTTTAGATGCTGGGGCTATGTCCAGAATCAAATGGGTGCTGTTATGCTTACTGTTCAGAAGGCAAATGTGTCAGCCATGCATTTCTACAAGTAAACTTATTTAATGCAAAATGGCATTGGTGTGTAATCATAATAACTTTTGGCTGTTCTATGTCAGCTTCAGGTTGAACCATGATTTGGTATATAAACATTGATTTCGCATTGTTTTGACAGACATACAATTTCAGCCATTTCACCTTGGCGAGTTGATCCTCTGGTGTGTACTGTGTAGCATCTCAACCAGAGGAACTTCCTGTTAACAATCAGTATACAGTTCAATTATTATTTGCTACCTTGAACAGTATTATTTGCTGCTTTTTCTTTTACAACTTGCCAAAGCGCATTTGGCTTCCTCATGAATTACACAATTTAGTTTACAGATAGGAGCTGAGAGAAGTTATGAAATACTGTGCAAAATATGCCAAAGCTAATTTCGTTTAAATGTTGTTCAATGCTTTTATATATTGGTTTTAAATTGGGTTGAAAGGTGTTGCAACAGAAAATTTGGACACATTTAATGCCTAAACGAGTTAAATGGGTTAAATGAGTCGAACTCGAGCTGGACTTTGTATAGTCGAGCTCGAGCTGGCCAAGCTTGGGCTCAACTCGGCTCCTGTGCAGCCCTACCTTTTATGTTGTTAGCATATCAACTTAAAATTGCATCATTTTGCTCAATGTTAACCAAACTAGATGGTGCCCTCTTGGGAATTCATGCACAAGAAGGTGGAAGAAATGTCCATCTATGAGCAAGTTGTGACTCAGCCAAAAGCTTGACTTGGTAATTGGACCAACTTGCTGCATGTGTTTGGAGTTGGAAAACAATCAAATCTGCAATACGATTTGGCTGCAACTTGGATAAATAATGGACAGAAATTTGAACTTTTTTCTGAGGCAATGGCAACTTCCAAGAGAAACCATTTAAACCTAGAAAAATGAAAGATAAAAAATCATTTCCTTGTCAACAAAGAAACACCATACCGCCTTACATAGTTGTCCTCAAACTCGCTTTTCCTTCCTATAAACATTAGAGTGAGCGTTTAAAGCATGCATTAAAACCCCATTTAATTAAACCTAAATTCAAATGCTTCTAAAACTTTCAAGGGTATGATAGGATGACAACTTAAGATGGTACTTTGTTGACAAAATGTTGTTTAAGGAGTGCTTGGAGTGACCATCAAATGTTGGTTTTGTGAAAAACTCAATTTTGATGAAATGATATTTCCAAAAGGGATTGACTAATAACAAATGACAAGTAATTAAGCTAAAAATATAATTTTATTTTTTTATAGTAGAGTTCAAATTATTCACCATTTTCTGCATTAACCAATACATTCTTGTAGCATACAAGTTCATAAGATATAGAAAATGTTTCTTGCATATAGTTACTCGACAAATTTCTATTTTGAATAAGGACTAAGCACAGATGCAAGAAGCGGCAGGGCTAAATCATTTAATTTCAATTTTAGCATACTTGACTAGAACATGCAAGTTGTTTGCCTTAAACCAAAACCGCCAAAATGCCTTTCTATTTATAAATGAGAGACCCACTTAGAAGGGCAAAATGAAATGATGGGATGTTTATTTGTCAAAATAAATAAAATACATTCCCTTTTTATAATAATTGAATACCCCTTGATATTTAGCAACTTGCAACCATTGCATTTCTCTATGATGCTCCTTCATGTGTTTCTACTATCTATTCGAATGTGTGGCTAGAGTTCAGTGAAGTATCAACTTTTTTGATTTAGTACTCAAGAGAGTCATTTTCATTTGCCTCGATAGTAAAAGTATCATGTGAAGGAGAAAGCAACTAGTTGAAAATCTGACCTTTTAGTATTTAAACCAAATCGATCACTGAGTTTAAGCACTAAGTGTCACACCCCAACCCTTTGACCCTGAAATAACCCTTTCTTTTTGTTTTGTTAAAACATAAAACGTTGAGGTGCAACAACACAACGATTCAAAAGGAAATGAGCTATGCACATCAAAGACAATGGGGCTACTTTCCATTATATGACAAATTTAGTCCATACAAAATGACATCATATTTTCTCAATAATACATATGTAAAAAATGTCCCAAACCACAACATTGATGTCTGGCAAAAACAAGACATCAATAAGACCAAAACATGACGCGCCGGCACTACAATAGTCCCAAAACCTTTCCAGTAGTATGTGAGTAGAGCCATCTGATCAACCTGTTTCCCCAGGTTTGCCAAAACCTGAAAAAAAAATAACAACTGAAGGCTTAGCCTTCGTAGTATGGCAACACCACAAATAATTCCTTAACCCTCTTAGGTAAGGGCCCAAATCTAGGATAAACAATTACGAAAACAAATCCCTATCATGTCGTGATAAGGCATATAGTCACATGACTTGTCAAGAAGGCCCCTCACATATACCACAACATGTAAAGGCTACTCAATGGCCACAACAACACATTCAAAAGTCACATGCAATTCATGCATAAACATATCATTCACATTCATCTCATTCACATTCTTTTAATTTACATTAACTTTAGTGAATTGACGGTTCTTGTGGGTGCAAACACAGGCATAGCACACCACGGGCGACCTACAATTGGGAGACAACCCTTGTGGTGGCCCAAAATGATATGGATCCATTCACGCTGCAGCGGAGGAGTAATCATCCATGAATGTGTGAATTCCAAGAAGAGTTGCTCAGCCTTCCTTAGGACACCCATTTTAGAAAGGCAGAAGCCCAACGCTCCAAGCACATCATACAACGGTACCCTGGGGCCTTGCACCGCCTGCACTCTGGGCAGGCGAGACCAATGGCAAAGGCAGGACATCTCTCAAACACTTAGCCACAATCCACCTCTCATCTCTTATTCTTTCTTATTTATCATTATGAAAGCAAATTCATTCACAAAACGATCGGCTAGCTCATGTGGTTGGTTCACTTCGCGAGTGCACCCATACCTCCAATTGCCTCCACACAAGGGCTACACATACAGTTAACATTTTTAACTAGCCGTCATAATATTATAGGTACAACTACACTTCAATTTCATTCATTTGCATTCATGCCCACGACAATGCATGTGCAACATATCACAACATTCACATTAGTCACACACATCAATCACATCTTTCAAAACTTAGCCAAACCACATAGAGTAGTCTCAATCCGTGATTGACTCATAATTGTCCTAGGCAATTATCATTCTAGGATGCTTTCTAAGGGGTCGAGGAGATACTCGACTCGATACCCCACCTCATCAATCCTAAGCAGTTATCATTGCTAGCATGCGAATGCAATTGCATAATAATTTTAAAAACAAAACTCATCACATAAGCATTCAATTCTCATGCATACATTCATTCAATCACATCACAATCATAGGATCCAACGATCCTGGAAACACAAATTCAAAAGTTGGCCCCAGACAGAGATTTACCTGGAATGCCGCCATACCTGTCATTCGTCAACAAAACACCTCGAGCTTCAAGTATTGTTGCTCAGGGTCTACTCGACGTGCCCAGTGTACCTACAAACATAAGCAAGTAATAAATTCTCTACTTGTTTTGCTTTACAATATATACAAGTATGAAATACAATCATTGAGGCAAAGGTTATTGCATCAAGAGGGTGCTGACGTGTAGTATCGACCCAAAGCCATCCAATAGGTCTCTTCCTAACTCTTTGAGGTTGTCACCAAACGATTTAAGCTCCGCGCTTTTGATTTGAACGAATCACTAATACGTTTCTCCCTTGCTTCCTTAGTTGATGTGTCTTCCTAACATACATACTCTTTCTCAACAAACGACATGCATGCACATCAACAAAAGCATACTTCATGAGTTCGCTAAAACGGTTCTAAACCTTCTCCACAACATCACAATCTCTACCATGCTTCCTAATCGCTTCGAAAATTCATCATGCTAAAGAGATAGATATACACGTAGATCCTCGTCCCTCCAAAATAGTCCTAGACCTTCTCGAAAAAGCAAATTCACTAACATGCATTCATCTATTAAGTCTAGCATTCTCAAACATTAATTATACATGCGCCTACCGAAATTATTAGGCAATTTAAGCTCGATTAGGTCACACTCACTTCAATCTTAGAGTCCAAACTGTTGTAGTGTTCCCGGCAGCCACCTCAAATGTTAGTTTGAGTTCCTAGCAGTAAAAATCTTACAATGCCGCCACAACCAATGCCTTTCATTCGCTGTTATGAGGGGAAAGACACGTCCCCATGCTACAGTCCAGTCAAACAGCCACAAAAATAGTGAAAAAAGCGAAAAAGAATGCACGAGGAGGGTCTGCCATTAGAATAGGGCCTCCGGCAGTGAAGAGCTGGTTTGGCTGAAGATGAAAGACACTTGGAGTGAGGAAAAACTGACGGGATAAAGAGAGAGTGTGGAGAGAGGGAGAGTGCTCAGTTGAGGAAGAGGGGAAAACAAACAGAAAAATGAGGGAGTCTGACCGAGAGAGTTTGGGCAGAGGGGAGAGCGTGCAGGGGGTTGGAGATGAGAGGACGAGTGAGGGTGTGAACAAGGATACAGGAGGGCGAGAAAGAATGCTGTGACCAGTAGAGAGAAAAAGTGTGGGCAGAGAGAGCGTGGGCAGAGGGAGAAAAATGGGCAGAGAATGGCAAGAGAGGGAGGAGAAGAAGAAGGAAGAAAGAAGAGACAAAGGGATAGATGAACAGCTCACCTGAGCCCCACCGCAGCCGCCATCCACTTCCTTCGCCGCTGCACTATCCTCTGCCTTCTTCTTCTCTGCGTTGAGTGCTCCCTTGCGGGCTGAGAGGGCAACGAAGAGGGAGTTAGAGAGAAAGACGGAGGAGGGCCCTGCATCGGGCTTCCTCCTCGCGTGAGAGGCTCGGGTCTGGGTCTGGACCCCCTCCAGCCCAACTTGAAGTAAATAAAAAAAAATGGTAAGAAACCTGTCCTTAGGTGCATTTTTGCTTAAAATTAATTCAGGTGTTGTACCAATAGTGTTCTCAAAATCTCGGTGCTTTTAGTCAGCCAAATGGTATTCTTTACTAATTTGACAGCTAACAATTATGAACATGGTAAGAAACCTGCCCTTAAGGGCCGTTTGACATGACAAACACTGAACACTGTATGAGTACTCCATGAATCTACCCTAAAATTGGAGTAGATTCATGAAACACTAAAACAAGTGGTACATGAATCTACTTTAATTTTAAGGCATCTTGACGTAGCATTAACATGTTGTTCCTGATATTAAACGGTCCCTGATTTACTTGAAAAGCTAATTGGGCATTTAGTTTATTATTGCCAAATTTTTAGAATCATTCTTTTTCTTTCTATACAAAAAATATAAAAAAAGTACAGAATAATACTTAAAAACCTATAGGAATACTTTGACCTCTTGTGTCTTCTTACAACCATATGTATTCCTAATTAGTATGCTTTCAAGGGTATGCAGTGGCTAACGTAACCTACTCTGACTGGTGGCCTATTGAACCTTTATATATATACGTAATTATTAGTTCAAAATGTTGTACATGTAAATCATATAGGAATCATAGACTTGTAAATTATACAAGAGCCAAAAGTTTGGGTGGGTCCACATATATGTAACCTTTAATTCAAGGGCTGCCATCTTTATATGTATATATAAAGTATTTTGGCAGGTCAGGAGGGGCCATCCCCCACCAACTTCATTACATGTGGCTCCTCTACTTGGGACCAAGGAGGTCCATCCAAGGGACTCTACTATCATGGGCGAAGCCAAGGGGGCCCCACATGGGACTTGTTCCCATCTCATTTTTTTTTTTTAAATTTACATGTAAATTTTAGAAAATTTTACTTAGAAACTTTAATTCGCCCCTCCTCATGAAAATTTTTTGGCTCAGCTCCTGTGACTATTGCTAGATGGAAGAGGCCAAGTTAGCGTGGGTGTCTTTTACCATGGTTCTCATATTCGTGGTGATTTAAGATGACTAGGATTTTGGATCCATGGATTTAAGGTAGGACCCATTTTTCCTCCATCTGACATTAAATTTATGGTTTTTAACAAGTAACATAGATCCACATGAAATTTATAAAGAAAAAGATTTGATTGCTCCTTGAACAGCCAAGATTGTGCCAAATTTGAGTTAACATCTCCTTTATTGACAAGAAAGTCAATTAGCTCGTGCTTTGCAGTTTGTACAACTTAGCACATGCAATATAGTAAAGAAAATTGAGCCCCCCTAGGACGGCCATCATACAGAACACATGGTCTAGGCGCCCTTTGTTGATATCACCATTCAGCCATCCTGTGACCTTTTGCAACACATCGACAACGAAAGTGCTGAAGTAAAATCCGATCCCCATCGTCAGCGACATCATCGACGTGCCCGTGTTCTTAAGGGACGCCGGAAATTCTTGGTAGTTTTACAGGCTCACTTGGCCTGGAATGTAGAAAGCTGACCCAGCTCTGGTGAGTGCAAGCGGCGGGACTAGCCATAGGGCTGACATTGGCACGATAAGGTCAGGCCGGCTTTGGAGCCCATGAGAGTGCACCATTTTGAGGCTTGACTCAACATACGCCATGGCAGCCAGACCAGCAGCATTTACTATGTGGCCTGTTCCAATCTGGTGAAGAATTGTCAGAGACTGGTGAGTCAAGGTCCGGCAAACCGGGTAAAAATATCGGTCGATAATCGGTAGAAAGAGAGCCATGCTGATGAATACAAAAACCTGGAAGGAAGTAGCGGGGATCTTGAAGTGCCGATTGAGGCTGCGGTCCATGGTGAGGGACTGCAGAATGTTGAGATTAGTTTGAATTCCAGTGGCCGTGGCGAGAAAGATTCCGATAGACCGTAGAGGAAGCAGCTTGAGCAGAGTCTTGAGATCCTCAACCTCTTCATGGAACCAGAGGTCCATGACTTTGCGATTGAGCCGTCCGAATCAGTGTCGCCCTTTGTTACTAGAGCTGCTTTGTTAATGAATCTGCATGAAACGTATGAGAATATGTTAATCTGTAAAAATAAACTTTTTAGGATAGGGGAATTTTTTTTGGAGGGTGGTTGAATTATAATTTTAAAATTTTGACAGTGGCGAAATATTATTTTTAAAATTTTTTATAATTGATAAATAATTTTTTTAAAATTTGTATGTAGTTTTTAATTTCTTTGTTTTTTGAGGGAGGCAGGGGCGCAGGGCACCTGCCGGCACCCCCTTGACTCTGCCCCTGCCTAGGCCTACCAATGGGGAGCCCAAGTTCGTGAATTGCAAACTTGGGGACACAAGAAATAGTGATTCTGGTCATGTAAAGCAGGATTTTGGCTAAGTTTTACTGAATCCTGATGTAGAGGTTCATTCTGATTACTCTACCAAATCCTGATGTAGAGGTTCGTTAGATTATTGTTGAGATCTGATCAAGTCGAATCCCTTGATTAGAAGTTATCAGAGATGGTTTCGCTCAGAAATGGCACCCGAACTCCACAAAAAAAGAAAAACTCATTCTCTTAATCACAAAAAGCCGGATTTTTTCTAAAACGGCCCAATAAATTTAAAAATAATGAAAATGAAAAAAACCACCTTTTCCTTTTTGCATCATTACTCAAACATCATTTTTAAGAGGCCTGAGCCAAGGGGGTCGCATGGGCCTGGCCCCACCTAAAAAAAATTTTAATTTATATGTAAATTTTAAAAAATTCTACTTATCCTATATAAAAATTTTGAAAAACGATATTTTACCCATGTCAAAATTTAGAAACTTTAATTCAGCCCCTCTTATGAAAAATTTCGGACCCCATCCCTTATTTTTACTGTTTGTGTTTTCATTTATATTACCTTTTCTTTAACTTTTTAGACTTTTTTTTCCTTTCTTAAAAAATTGATGATTTTCTTTCAATATTTTTTGGACGCTTTCGGCTTTACCGAAAAATACCGAAGAAAAATTTACCATTTAAAACCCGTTAACCCATATTTGTAACCATGTTTCAAATCGACATCAAACTATGCATAATGCATCTGCCAAGAAACCCGTATTTGTAACTCTTTTTCTGCCATGCCCTTCCCTATCAATGTAATAACTCCGCTTTCTATTGACCCTTGAAAAGCATGTGGCCACTTCGGTTGAGACCATATAATTAATAAGTAACAACAAAAAAATATAAAACACAAACGAAGCAAAAAAGAAACAGTCCTTTAATTGTGATCAGCTTCTTTGGTAAAAAAGAAAAAAAAAATACACAGAAAGTTATGTTAATGACGTAAGAAAAGAGCCAATTACTGACATAGGAAAGAAAAATAGCCTCAGAAAATTCGGCCTTAACTGATGCCGTGGTGGAGGAATCAGTAAAGGCAGTCTTTACTGGCGACAAGGATTAAAATCATTAATAAAGTTGAGGAAGATACGTAATCGTCACTGACAAAACAGCAAGGGTGCTTTTCTGACGTTTTCTTAGGACGTCAGTAAAAGTTCGTAACATTTAATACTTTGGCATGCATGTTCCAGTTCAAGACAATGACAAACAATTTGCCGATTTGGTTTTTATTTAATTTTTTAATTTTAAGTAATTTTACCATTAATTTTAAATTAAATTTTTTTAAAAAATAAGACGATGCATATCAGCCGGCACACCGTATTCGCAAGCAAGTCAATACGATACCATCTATATATATCGACATTTATAACATTAGAGAGGAAAAGAAAAAAAAAGATCATAGAATTGAATCTTGATGTCAAAATGTGTTTGTTTGGAAGGAGGCAGGAAGTTACGCACTAGGGCAAATGTGTGGAACAAGGGAAACCTTAACAGGCTGTTTGAGAACAAAAACATTATGTTACCGTCCCATGTTTCTAAACTAAAAATTAGTTAAATTCATTAGACATTTTAAAAAATGTTCTATGAATCTATCTCTCTTTTTGAGGCAGGCACATGAACAATAATATACTGTAACATTTCCAAACAATCTCTAAAGTATTAACTATTAATTCACACTAAAAATGATGAAAAAACATGTTTAAAACCTTCCACATCATCCATAATGTGGCGTCATCTTTGTGCTTGGGTAATGACGCATTCAGCTAGTGAGGTAAAACAGAGGCGTGTCAGTTGCTGGTTAAAAATTATTTCCATTCATAACATAATGTCATGGACAATGTGTTCGACCCCAGACTCAGCACCCCTATAATTGAATTGGTAAATCACTAATTAAATTATACATGAAACTAGAAGTCGGTACTAAAGCCTGTGCCTGTGCACCAAGTCCACAGTAATAGACCTCCTCATTCTTGGACCGTTCTAGGTTAACCTGGCGAGCCATGCTGACCACCACAGAGCCAAGCTAGCCAAAGGGCTTCCCCTTGGTCTCACGTCTTGGTAGCGCCATTTGCCTAGGACAAACAGGGTGAAGCTGATGGCATTGAGTGTGGCACAGGCGCCATACCCCCAGCCCCAGCCCACATTGTCTACGACATAGATGACCGCAGTGAACGCGACGAGCATTGCGAGCATAGTCATAAAGAAGAACCACTTAACAAACACTTCTTGGTCCTTGCCCTTGTCAAATTGGTTCGCAGCAACCGTGACGAAGGTGAAGCTTGTCCCGGCCGCACCGAGTGTGACCACTGCAAAGGCTAAGCTCAACAGGGCAAACTGAGTCATGGAGGGAGGCTGGCCTGAGCCCAGTGCATGGTCACAGGAAGGCAGAGCCAAGGATGGAACTACTGACACCAATGTTGTCATCAGTGTCGCCTGAATATTTGGAGAATTATGATTAGGTAAGCACCGTAGATTCTATGACAGTGATTTCATGTGAGGGCAGAGAAACTGATGTTTCAACTCACCTAAATCTTTTCAAAACATATTTGAATTTCACCATCGCAGATAAAATGACATATTATACCTCATAAGGGTTTTAGTACTAAAGGGCATCTTTTTGTGAAGGCTCAGAGTACATAGTGTTGGCACCACTTCATCCTCCCTCTTCAACTTGGATGTAGGTCGAGCATTGACAACATTCTTCTCTTTGTTTGTGTCAATGACTCATGGATATATGCTTTCTTAACTAATTTGAGATCAGCCATTGAAACATTCAACCTAATGTTTGGTTTGTCCTATTGCAAAAGAACATCCAATACTACTAAAGGAAAAACTAAAACAGATGGGAAGCACTCTGCCAAAGATGTAGAAGATGATCTTGACCACTGTGGGATGACTACAAACATTTTTGTGGACAAAATGTGCAAATACCTGAGGGGAAAACATAGGAACGTTACCACTTTCCACCATGTTTGCACTCTTAGTTTCAACAAGGACTCTTGACCATTGTGGGATGGTTACAAACATTTTTGTGGACAAACTGTGCAAATATTTTAGAGGAAAACACAGATATATGACCACATTCCATCATATTTGCACCCTTATTTTCAACAAGGACTCTGTAGCAAGCCCAACAAGTCAACATACTATATAATGAGGAAGTGTATCCCATCATAAAAACTCTTGTGGAAGACCATACACACCTTGAGATGGCAATGCAAACATGCCCTTGTTTTCCATTGTCTTTAATTTTCACTATTCCTTATGTATTTTTAGCAATGTTAAATGTTGGTCTCAACTCAGTGAGAGAAGACAGCAATGGGTTTTTTACATGGTGAACTTTTGCAATGCTGTCATCTAATTATATCACTCTTGAACTTCATGTATGATGACTCATGCATTACCTAGTCTACAACATGATCTTTCCCTATCAATACAATAAAATGATAATGCTATTACTAACTATAGGCAAGTTCTTTCTATGGCTTCCATTTATGAACAATAGCTCAATATAAGTAGTGTTCATGATTACAATTGCACAACCTCCTGCAAGACAACTTCGACTGTGAAGTATTTGTCTACAAGGTTGTCCATGTTGCTGGCAAACCTATGGACTCCACCACTTAAGACATGGTCTCAGTTTCACTGTAGTTTTACATGGAGTTTCGCAACCTTAGGAAAAAGAATAGAAGGAGAACAAGAAAAAGGCCTAGGGCAATAGTAGATCCATCAATATTCTTTGTTGGTTTCTTGTGAAACAATTTGTATTCATTTGTAGTTGAATCTACAAGCGATTACTTGCATCTATGCTGGAGGTATATGGATAAAGTGCAGTTTGTTATTCATTTTATGGATTTTCTATTTTTGTTCTGAAGTACAATGCATACACTCCTTTTCATGTACACAAGCATAGCCTTAGTTTGATATTTCTAGAATTATTGCTAGATGTTCATCTCAACCATGAAAGTCCAGGTTGTTGGATTGCTTGACTCCACACCTTCTTCAACTTTTTAGAGTTGTTTAGAAAATGCCTTGGTGATAGAGAAATGAGGTTCTTAAACAAAAACAAGAGCATGGATTTTTGTGGGTTACCAAAGGACCCCCTAAATCGTGAGAAAGTAGAGTCAAGTTGTTCACATCCTCCACATTCAAGGATCTCTGGAGGCCCACAAAAATCATTGTTTAGTTTTCATCTTCCCCAAGTTGTTGTTCCCCTATCACTATGTATTTTCCCCTCCAATTGTACAACAAAAACTATCATCCTAAGAGTATTTCTCACATTCCTTTCACAAGCTTTGCCAACTAGAGGTAAGATGAGGGAATTTTTTAAGTAAAGTCTGAAAATATGAAAACAAGGGCTCATACATGAATAGTGGATCTAGTAGTTTAACTTTCTCATGAGTCAAAATGATATATCTAGTACTTTGTGAAGGGGCTCAATCCATTAATTCATCAAAGAGATTGATAAAGTAGACAAGGGATGCCAGTTTGACTTGGCATATCAATCAGTAAAGTAGACAAGGGATAACAGTTTGCATCGTCCAAGGATACTGATATGATTGTAGGGCTTGACACACTAATCAGTCCTATCATCAAAAGGGCAATGCCTTGGATGCCAAATTGCATGTATACCCAAGCCCAGCGTCTAGAGACTGGCCTCTTTCCCTTTCTTCAATTCAATTCTACTAAGTGTAGTGTCTTCCAACTTCTTGCCTAGTAGGATATGTTGATATCTTTACACTCACTTCCAATATTAGTTGAAGCGTTCATTATTCACAAGATAAATATAGCTCTACTGTTTGACATTGATTGTATCAGTCCAGCTTGTTGGATTCTAGTGAGCAAGGCTTTCAACATTTTAGAGATAATCTTTAATTTGTTTCACAGTTTGGTGGAGTATAGGAGGATATTGAGGAGGTGGGGCCTAATTCATTTATTGTTCAAAGAGATTAGTGAAGTAGATAAGCAATAATAGTTTGTATCATCATGAGATATCAATTGGAATGTAGGGTTCAACGCACTTATCAGACTACCATCAAACTGGTAATGCCTTGGCTGTTGGGACGCGTGTATCCCAAGCACATTGCTAGGGATTGGTCTCTTTCCATTTCTTCAATTCAATTCAACCGAGTGTAGTGATATTTCAACTCCTTGTCTAATAGGATATATTGGGATCTTCACAATCAGTTCCAATGTTATAGAAAACCTTTATTGTGCACAAGATAAACACGCAAGTGCTTTATGGCCACACCATTTGATGCTAATTACATAAATCTAGGTTGTTGGATGCCAGTAGAGGAGACTTTCAACATTTTTGAGAACCTTCAATTTGATTAACCATTTGGTGGAGTGTTGGAGGATATTAAGTCCAAAGTTCCTAACTAATTGATTCTTCATAGAGTTTGGTGAAGTAAACAAGATATAATGATTTGCATTGTTGAGTATACTGGTCTGATAGCAGGTCTCAGTGAACTGATCAGTCATACAATCAAGCTGGTAGTGCCTTGGATGCCGGATTGCATACACCCAAGTACACCACCGACAGATTTAGTTTTTCATTTTTCTCAGTGACTTGAGCCTATCCTCGTTTTCATAGAATGGTTATCTAAACTAGGTTTAGATTTTCACACGCCAGGGCTACTGGCTCAAGACATGCTATTGGGCTAGCATGGCTCAACCTTAAGCTGATGGTTCATGAGGGTGAGATGTTGGTTATGTGCACATTGAATAATTTATACAATGCATACTTAATGTTATACGATGAAAGCAAGTCTACATGTTCAATGCAAGCTTCAAATTATGAACTAATGATTAAAGGAAAAAATATAGAAATTAAGAGAGACAGGGGTAGAGAGGCATACCTGGTCTCATGTGTGCCCTAAAGACATTAGTTTAAATTCTAATTTATGAAAGAAAATAAACTAAATTATAATATGTTAAAGTAACTAAAACAAACCTAATAGCAAAAAATTGAAAACTAACCTAAGTAGGTTGCAAGCAAAAAGAAAAACCTAAACATGTCCTAAGAAAAAAAAAAGAAAAAAAAACACAAAACAACAAAAAAAGAAATGAAAAGTGAATGAAAAAAGAAATTACCTGAACTTGTTAAAGACATAGCAGAGTCAGCTCCCACAACCCCTATTGTGAGTCTAGATAGGTTCTTGGTTGAGTGTTACTGCAGCTTGAACTCAAGACCTTACTAAGACTCTAAAATATTGGAACTGATTTGAGCACAACCTTTTAAGTGCATGCTTGGAATTTTACCAAAAGATTTTGTACCCTTTAGATAACCCAGAAAATCAAGCCACGTGATGGGGCACAAATTCCTTTTCTTAGTGCTTTGAGAGTGTTATCACTCCAATTTTTTTTCAAAAAACTGTATTTTATTTTCACCCAAACAAAATTCTTAGTTATTTGGATCTAAATTTTTTGACCCTAAGCCAAATCCTAGACCCAAAACAAATTCGCAACTATTCGATAAAAAATGAATCTCTAAACCCTTCTTTGAACCCAAACACAAAATTCAAATTCAAAACCCAACTTTAGATTCAAAACCCAACTTTTGTATCCGAATTAGATCCAAAACCCAATTTTAGATCCAAATCAAGAATTTCAAACACAAAGTCCAAAATCGTGATCAAAACAACGAAATTTGATGCTATCGAATGTTCAATGCTCACGCACAAACATTCGCTTTGTTTTATATCTCATCTTGGTGCTAAAAACATATTTTTGAACTTAAACCACTCAGTAGAATGCATTAGCAACCAATTGAACCAAAACCGGATCTAAAACGAGCCCGAAATCATTCAAAATGGAGTCGGCTTCGTTTGCAACAAAAACCAATTTTACCCCTTTTAAATATATATTTAAAACATGATTTTTATGTTTTGTTATTATTATTTTATGAATGCCCCCTAAGAGGCTAGGGGTGCAAAATCGGCCCTTTATTGATCCAGACGGGACACTAAGGGGGGCATTTTGCTTCCCTTTGTGAAGAATCGGTGTGGCGGGGCAGCGCCAGCATTCTGGCGTCACGCTCGCTCGCTATCTCACGCACTCGAGCGCCCACGCAGGACAGCACGTCGCGTGCTACCGCTCGCACTCGCACACGCTCGAGCGGCCATGTGCTATAGTGTGTCATGCTCTGCCACGCGAAAGGCACTACGAGTGCAGCGTGCCGGGATAGCGTTGGTCAAAAACCACCTGTAGGGGTGATTTTGGCCATGTTGGGTGGGCATTAGCCTGCCCACACAATTTGAAGGGTTAAAGGCCAATCCCACTTAGTCAAAACCTATTTTTTAAAAATTTAAAAATTATTCAAAAATACTTGGAATTCGTATGAAAATCTTGTTAAATTCAAAACAATTCAAATTTTGAGTTTTGGCTCCAAAGCTCTCCATAAGTACCCTCACAATCTTATCTTTTGGGCATGAGCTAATTCTTGAGGTACCTCTAGTGCTTTCTCACATAAAAATTTAGACTTTTCCTTATCTTCTTTTTCTAGTTCTCTCTTCTTCTCTTCTTCTTTTCCACCCTTGGGAGCAACTTTCTCCAAGTTCCAACTATTCAAGGGAGAACAAAAAGATCTCTTGGATGAATATCTTTATCATCTTGGAGATTCACCCAAGGCAACCTTAGAATCATCTCATAAAATCATCTATATTAGAGGTATGTAGTCATTCTCTTGTTTTCATTTTTATTTTTATTTCCTCTTGCCACCTCCCCATGGACAAGAGGTATCTCTGGATGGTATGAAATCAGGTTGCTTGTTATCAAATATCTTAGATTGTTCTTTAATCGGATTGGAATGCTTTTTCTTTCATGTTATATTCAAGGAGGTGTCATACCCACTTGAAATTGGATTGTTGTTTAATCAATTATTTGTTTACATCATCTTTCAATTTCTACCCACGTGAAATTGGAAGAGAACCAATAAAACAACAATTTTCTAATGATTAGAAAAAAAGTCTCCTATTTTTTTACCCTGTGCACCAAACACGGTTAAATTTACCCTGCAAAAAACTACCTTGTGCGTCAAACACAGTTAATTTTACCCTGCAATCAAACAGGGCCTCCAAATGGAAAAGGGTAAAATTTCATCACGTATTTTTTTCTAGATAAATTTACCGTGGTAAATTTACCACGTTAAATTCTTCCCTGCAATCAAACAGGGCTAAAGGTTTTCTATCCGGAGTCAGGAGCTACTTTTGAGTGCACCAGGAGTATGAGCAAGACGAAATAAATTTCATTTCTTTATTTATTTCAATAAATATGCTTGTTTTATCGCTTTATTCATCGTTTATGCTTGAGGTGATGTCCATGTGTGATAGATTAATTTTTCTTAATTAATGAGTAAATGCACAGTGAGAATGAGGGTTTGGTTTTGGATTTTTCTTCATTATTATGTTGATTTTGAGGTTAAAATTTGTTCAACCCGGGAAGCCCTTCACGAATATGTATATGTTAAAATGCTTATCTCTTAATCACCCGATTAGGAATCCCAATGAGTGCTTTATTACATCGCTCTCTATTTCATGTGTGTTTGGTTTTCTTCCATATCAAATGGTGGAAGATATAGATTTTATTGTAATATACAAAATGAAAAATACTTGAAATTTGCATGAAAATCTTGGCAAAATTCAAAAAATTCAAACTTTGACAAATCTCACGGTTAGTTTATTTCTTAATCACTCGATTAAGGATCCCAATGAGTGCTTTCTTATGTTGTTCTTCATTTCATAAATGTTTGATTTCCTTCCATACTCAACGGTGGAAGAAATATATTTTTTTTGTAACAAATAAAATAATAATGTTTTTATGTTCACATGTAAAAATATTTAAAATCATGTTTTTCAAAAGATTTTCAAAAGCAAGAATCTTCTTTAATGATGCTTGGACACTTAGTCTAAGCTCGTGCATGAGTCCAAGTTCCTCTCCGGCCTATATAGAAAAATTGAAGTCGGATATTTTAAAGTTATTTCTTAATTTCAATTCTCATTAAAAGCTTATGTATATATAAACATTACATATGTATATGTGTACATGACTATATCTCATTGTCTTTATCTCTTTATGATTTAACATGTTCTTTTACAAATTCTCATACACGTACATATGAATATATATATGTGTATATATCTCTCTTTCTCTCTATCTCTAGAGTCTTCTTTTCTCTAAAAATCTCTTTTCTCTAGAATCTCTTTCTTCTCCCTCTCCATTCCATTTGATACTTCCTTTTCATCAAGCTTTCATATACGTATACATATGTATATACATATATATTATGCATATATATGTATATATAAGTATGTATATTTATCTCTCTCTTTTAAATTGCTTTGGTGATTTTCAAAATCTTTTTCTCTCTCTTTCTCTATTCCTCATGAATTAAAGTTTTTTCTCTTTTTCATTTTTTTGAATATTTTTCTCCCAAGATCTTTTCATTTGCTGACTTTACCAAGACCAAAACTCAAGTAATGACCCAATATTGGAATCATGTTTGACGGTTTACAACCCCATTCCATTTTCAAAAACTTTTCTCTCTTCATAAAAATAGTTACAACAATTATGCAAATAAAAATAAGAAACTTAGATGTATGTGATGGTGGGAATGTTTTTAGATGAATGTTATGGTAGGAATGAATAATTTGCTTTCAACCATCTAAGATCAATGCATTCGTACATCCTCATTTACTTAACATCACAAATGATCACAAACTCCTCTCTAAAAGAATTTAAGTAAGATGAGATGGAGCTCTAATTAAGTAATAACTCAATTATATCAAAATCTAAAACCTACTTAAAATCTTTGGAGAACACTAAAGTGACTTCAAAAAGTGATCTCCAAAGGTTTCCAAATGATATTTGTAAAGATTTCTCAAATTCAAAGTTTCTTAAATCAAAATATTTTACACTTTCAAATAATTCTTCAAAACTTTTTCAAAATCTTGAAACCTCAAATCTTCAACATTTTCTCAAACACAACACCGCATTTAGAATAAAAAAATGTTTATGTTAAAATGAAATGCATCAATGATAAACATACCCCTTAAATTGGTTACCCTCGATAAAGGCGCTGGGAATGGTCAATCCTCGTACTGACTGGCAAGTCCCTTTCTCTCTCATTTCAAAACAAAACCTCATTTTTCTGGAGCACTCCAAAAATCAAATATTTTTAGGGATGAAAACAGTACATGTCTTCATGAAAGTTGAAGTCAAGAAACAACTTAAAAATATCTGTCTTCAATTTTTTTATGTAGGCCGGAGAGAAACTTGGGCTCATGCAAGAGCTTAGGCTAAGTATCAAAAGTCTCATTAGAAATGGTACTTGCTTTTGAAAATCTTTTGGAAAACATGATTCTAAATATTTTATACATGGAATTTCATTTTGTTACAAAAGAACATATTTCTTCCACAATTGGGTATGGAAGAAAATTAGATAACAACGTGATGAAGACACTCATTAGGGTTTATAATCGGGTAATTAAAAGGAAAACTAAGCATGATAATGACATGAAAATGTATTTTAACATGTACATATTCGTGAAGGGCTTTTCTGGGTTAAACAAATTTCAACCTCAAAATGAACATAGTAACAAAGAAAAATCTCCAAACCAAACCCTCATTCTTGCCGTGCATTTGCTCATTAATTAAGAAAAGTTAATCTATCACATATGGACGTCATCTCAAGCATAAATGATAAATAAAGCAACATAACAAGCATATTTTTGAGAATAAATGAAGAAATGAAACTTATTTTGCATTGCTCATACTTCCACTCAACTCCGAATAGGAGATCTTTAGAGCTTTCTTGCACTGCCATGGAGAGGTGGCAAGAGGAAATGAAAATAAAAATGAAAGCAAGAGAATGACTACATACCTCTAATATGGATGATTTTATGAATGGATATCATTCTTCGTATGATCCAAAGGTTGCATTGGGTGAAGTTTCAAGATGATGAAGATATTCCTTCAAGAGATCTTTTTGTGCTCCCTTGAAGAGTTGAAACTTGAAGAAACTTGCTCCCAAGGTTGGAGAAGAAAAAGAAGGGAAGAAGGGAGAAATGAAAAAAAGAGCCAATAGAAAACTCTAATCTTCAACTGAGAAAGCACTAGCAGTTTCCCAAGGGTTAGCTCATCTAAAAGGGAAGATTGTGAAGGTATTTATAGAAAGTATTGGAATTAAAACTCAAAATTTGATTTTTTTTTTTATTTGACAAGATTTTCATGCGAATTTCAAGTATTTTTGAATAATTTTTACTTTTTTAGATAGGATTTGATCAAGTGAGATTGGCCATTAGCTCTGCAAATACCCCTTTGGGGTGTGGGCAGAGCTAATGCCCACCCAACATGCCAAAAATCGCCCCCCAAAGGGCGGTTTAGCACTACAATGGGGGCCTGCAAGCATGTTTGGTGCATCTGCGTGCGATGTGCTCCCGCACGTGATCGAGCACGATGCGCGGTTGTGTGCGACGCGCGTTTGCATGCAACACGACCGCAGGTTTGCCCGATCAAGCGTGTGCCCGACACATGATACCATGTTGCACTGGGAAATAAAATAAAATAAAAAATAATAAAAATAGAAAAGGGGGCTATTCATAAAACCAATTTTTTAAATATGTATAAAAATAGTTTTTGTTATAAATGGGGAAGGCCGACTCTGTTTTGAGTGACTCTGGCTTGTTTTAAATCCGGATTGGGTTCAATTGGTTGCCGACACATTCTAGTAAGTGGTTTAAGCTCAAAAGCACATGTTGTCATGAGAACAAAATATAAAACAAAGGGAAGGTCCGTGCATGCACGTAGGGCGCCTAGAGCATCAATTTTGTTGTTTTTGTTTCAGCTTTGGATTATGTTTGAAATACTCGATTTGGATCTAGGCTCTGGTTTTGGATCTAGTTGGGATCCGAGAGATAGATTTTGAATTTGAATCTTGTGTTTGAACTCGAACGTGGGTCTAAAGATTCGTTTTGGATTGAATGGTCGTGACTTTATTTTGGGTCTAAAGTTGGGCTTAGGTTCCAAAAATTAAATCTGAATACGGTCTTTTAGAAAAAATTGGGGTGATAACATCATTAGAATAAATATGCATTTGCTTTATGTTGATGAACAACTCATATTTTTATAGACCATGTAAATTTGTTTCCTAAAGAAGAAAATTTATAACCTGAAATAGAGAACTTGTCTTCAGTTTCAGAAGAAGAAAGTAATGAAGAATGATTGCATAGAACAAATGAAGAAGATGACTTCACTTCATGGGATGAAAACTAAGAATTCATTTGTTCTTACTTTAAATAAAAAATGGCTTGATTTATGTTGTAAACTTCAAGTCATGAGCCCTATAAACTGTTGTTACTTGTTAATTGTTAGTTATATTTACACTAGATTGCTTGTTTCTGTTTTCCTAATTTTTATTTCTTGCTTATTAGTTATTTTTCATGTCATCCTATTAATTTCTCATTTATTTTATTTTCTCTTATTTTTTATATTTTTTATTTTTAAAAGTTTCTTTTTTTTCACTTTTTCCAAAAAAAGCAAGCTCACCATATTATACTCATAAAAAACCTCATTGTTTAAAACCCGAAAATGATATTTGTGAATCTACTTAAAAACAAACAAGAAATAAAACAAAATACAATTGAATCTATAATTAAACCAAGTGAATTAGCATTCTACAAGGTATCAATAAAACTAATTGGAGAAAGGACTTTATTTTAAAACATTTCTATCTTTACATAATCCGCAACTAACTTGACTTCTATTGGAAATAGATGCTGGCTAAAACAATTTCAATCACAACAAACTGAATTAACTAAAAACGGCACCTAGATCAAGCAAAAATTAACAATAAAGACCAAATTAGATCAATTCAAGGAACAACATATAATCCTTAGAATAAATAAAGAAATTAAACTTCATTGAAACATCTAGGAACAACAAGATGTAGCCATTCTAGGTTTAAAGAGATAATTTGCTTTGACTATCCTAACATAAAACATTGTCTACAAAGGAATTGTGTTAAAGCTAAAACAAGCAAACCTTTCTAAAATATTCACTGAAAGATGAATTGAGGTTATTTGGTCAACCATCATGCCTATTCCTACAATATTTGTCAAATCTCTAAAAAATATCCACAAACGGTCACAATTTGCTTTCAAGGAAATGTCACCCATACATAAACTGACATTCAACCACATATATGCAAAAACAAACTTGTCATAAAAATGGTTTGAAATTGACACACAAACATGAATAATGCAAAACTAGCAAATAAGAACCAAAAGCATAAAAACTACCTAAATATAAACTAAAAACTTGATTGGATTAAAGAATAAACACATTATATTAGCTGTAAATTCAAACTAAATGCTTGGCTATCTATTGTGTGCACCCTAATAACTAGGTCAATTATGTAGAAAGGTAACAAATGCTCATACAATGTTTGTAAAATATTAAATTATGCCGAAAGTATGTTTACAAGCAAAATCTTACATTTCACATGTAGACCGCTTGATGAGCATATTTATGCTTAGCTCCATTAAGTCATGCGGGATGTCTACAAAAGATGAGACCCAATCTATTTGGTATAAGGACTGATCATTGGTGGCACCTTTACCGTGGAAATCAAACCAAGGACTACATTATATCAATCTAATGTCTAAATATTGAATATTTTCTAATTCCTAAATTTATTAAAGCAATCGTGCAGTAATTTTGAAAGAAGTTAAATTTAGCATCTAAGTGGATCATCATTCATCAGGCTTGATGAACAAGAGAGCTCCAATCAAAAGAGAATATCCATTCGTTGTTCATCTTAGATACATACAAACAGGAACCTAGACAAACATGACGCATGCAACTAGATCACACATGATCAAGACGTGGTCTCTAGGGGTTAGGGGCTATACTTGGCATAATGGTCTACGACATGACCATAGGGATTCAATTCAACGCCACTTGATGGAAGATCAATTCAATAAGAGATCTAACATGTCAATTTCTATAGAATTTATGATCCAATAATCTGATCCAAGTTCACGTCAATGATACACGTAATGATCCAAAGATCTAATGTCCAAAATCCAGTTCAAGAGTTCTATTAATTGAGTTCTAAAGATCCACTATCATAACCCAAATTGAACCATTGAATCTAAATCAAGGTTCTAAGAGTCATCTAGGTTCTATAAGATCCCAAATTCCAAATCGTATAATCTAAGGCCCAATGCAATTATGATCCAAATTTGAAATCCAATATCATCAAATTCCAATATCATCACATTTTAGATATTTAAGATGCAACATCCAAATTCAAGATTCAATCATATATGAGATCTGATATCATTATGATCCAAAATTTTATTCAAGAAATCATGTCAAATTTAAAATCACCTAAAGTTAATGCGGACCAAAATTAGGGTTTCATTTAGAGGGCTTTAATATCTGGTCCTAAAATATGTTGAAGTAAGGTCTAGAAGGGCTCAGTCAATAGTTCTAATTCTAAGACCTTGGGATTGAGTTGAGGGTTCTAAAGCTGGTCTAGGTTGTGCCTTACAAGACACACAAGGGGCTTGATCTAAGCTACATCTGTATATGAACCTAGTGTTTTCAAAATATGGTTTTAGAAAGACTTTGATTTGGAAAAGCATTCTGAAAGATATGGTTTCTAAATTATGTTCTGCTAAAAAGTAGGCTAAATTAGGGTTTTCATATGCCCAGACTACCATCAAAGACACAATACTAGTCCTATTCAATTTAATTCCTAAGTAAGTCATGTTATATGCAGCATTTGTGTTGGCCATGGTGCATCATATAAACCAGTGTGTACATGCATGTGTAAGTCTAAACAACATAACAAAGGGAAACTATATGCATGATGCAAAAAGCAAAAGACTAAAACATAGTATTGAAATTAAATAACTAGAATGGAAAAATAGAAAGGAGGGGTCGACATGCATGACCTCCACGACCTATTCTAATGAAAGGAAAATTAAACTTTAAGTAAGGAAGCAGGAAATAAATCTTCTTAACTCATGATTAAGAAGCAAACTAGCCTGGATGTAACTATAGAAAATACATATCTATGCTTGTTGTGCTCTAAGCATGCTAAGATAATAGAAAATTACCAAACCCATGCTACTAAGAAATAAAAGAAGAAAAAAGAAATTATCGCATTTGTTGTACTCCTGAAGGCAGGACCTGGCTCATAAAGGATTGAGATCAAGTAGGCTTGGTTTATCACTATTGTGACTTGAACTAAGGTCTCGGCTCCAATATTTTGGAGATTTAGTTTAATTCAACAAAGCCAAACCATTTGAGTATCATATTCGAAATTTCTCCAATTTACTATGCCTATAACAACTTTTGGAATTCTCATTGCCTAAAGGAGACAAAACCCCTTTTCATAGCCTCCTTGAAAGAAAAAACTCCTCTCCAAGAAGTGATACATGAGTTTTTTTTGGAGGATCATGTCATGCTACCTCAATCATAGGTTAAAGTAGTTAAAAAATGGAAAATATTAACGTTGTACTGCAAATGATATTTTTGACATTCTATGCTTGATTCTCAACGAAAACAATTTTTTTGTCAACTGAGAATTGATGTACACATGAGAGCTATGTAGAGTTTGTCAACCTCTACTGATGAAGATCTGAGTGAAATTAAGTAGAACGTGTGGCATAAAAACCATATATTATAGAATACATATATAATTGGCGTCAGAATGAGTGCATCCAGGTTTAGTGTATATAGATACTAGATAGTGTTTTTATATTGAGATCCAGAGTATGATCTGAATTCAAAGAAAGTCTTGGAAAACATATCATAGATATTATGTCCAATCTATTTTGGAGGTCTGAGTTCAGACATCTGAAGTTGAAATATAGATTTGAAGAGATACAAATCGTAGATTTAGGATGTGATGCTGAGATCTAAATCAAGATATGGAGACCTAAAATAAGTGGCATGCCCTTGCCAGGCTTAGTCCGGGTTAGGTAGTTCAGTTCATGATGACCCTGACCAAGTCAAGTTCTAAGTTGGTCTAGATCTAACTAGACGTGGGTTCCACTGAGCTCAAGCTCAGACTAGCTCAAGCCAGGTTCAATTCTAGGCTCATCTAGGTGGAGACCTACTAGGTTCAATTCTAGGCTCATCTAGGTGGAGACCTACTAGGTTCAGTTCTAGGCTTCTAGGTTCATACACAACCTATACTTAGGTTTATGTGGCACATAACTTATGTTTCTGCAGATAAAATGCGTGTATTATGCTTGGATAGTTTTACCCTTGGCATGAAAACTGACTTCTATTACCCATGTGGGCAATCTGACCACATTAACTGTGGACCAACTCTAGGCCTCAGCATTTTCCAAGTTTCAACTCAAAATCCTCTTGTTTGCAATGCATTTTCATAAAATGGCTGATGTCTAAATGGCTCTATATGCAGAGAACATGAAGGGCATTGTGAGAAAACAAGATTTAGTGCATGCCAACTCCATCTGAGGATTGCAATTGCACACAATCCTCTAAA
Source organism: Nymphaea colorata (assembly GCF_008831285.2). Lineage (NCBI taxonomy): Eukaryota > Viridiplantae > Streptophyta > Magnoliopsida > Nymphaeales > Nymphaeaceae > Nymphaea > Nymphaea colorata. The sequence continues at coordinate 16,324,044 of NC_045142.1, forward strand.
CTAAGAATGCTTAGATTTAGCAGTGATGAATATAATCCTAGTTCTTTTTTCAAGCTGACTATCTTTGGTTGAGCTCAAATTGTACTCAGATCCTGTCAAAAAGGTGAGAAAGTGATCGTGTAATCAGACAACTTGGTCTAGAGTTGAAATCGATACCATTTACCTCAAAATAACTTAGGTTTAAGTTAGTATGTATTGAGATGATCCTAGCTTAAGCTTGGTTAGATTTGTGGATATCATAGTGATTTAACTTGGATTAGTGAGCTAACTTAGTTTAGAGTGAGCTAATTTGAGTTAAGCTAAAGCTAGTGAGCTGATTCTAAAGGGCTCCTGAAAACTTGTGAAGGATAGAATTGTCCAGTTGAACTACTGTCAATCAATTCTCAAAGTTCCTAGGGTTTTTTGAAGTTTAAGGACAAAAAGTAATTTGGCAAGGTGGCAGCAACCAGCTAACACTAGTGGTTCTAGATTTCTAGGTGTTTAACACTTAAATGAAATAGGTGTGGACCTAATTTAGGTGGCAGCTATTGTGTTTGAAATGCCTTTGAAATCCAATTCAAAAACAACATAGTGAACAATAAAATGGTATTCAACCAAGTAGATAATTTTAGGTTTTATAGAGAATCAACAGTGAGTATCAAAAGCAAGCAAACAATGAAGGAACACATGACGTGAGCAACTAAAACAAAGCATATAAAATAGCCTAATGAAGACAACCCTATTAGAACAATTTAATGATCGACCTAGTATATATATCATTTTCCAACAATGATGCAAAAATTTTTTCACGCTTTTCTTCAAATTTACTTTAAGAAAATAGCTTTGGACCAGCATCCAAATATTAAATGGCTGGGGAGCTTACTAAGCAAGTCAAGGATGCAATATTGAAAAGACAAGTCATAGGCATGACTATTGTAACTAAAATCAAGAAAAATCTTAAGGAAAGTATCAAGGAATGAAATCGTAAAATAAGTTAACCATATCTCCAATATTATCTACATTATTATTCTCATTTATTGTATGCATGTTGTTGTACTTATCATGTATCAAATCACTCTAAGTGATATAATTTATACTTAATATATAATTCCCATGTAGCATTCAATGCATTAATCAGAAGTAGGGGTCATAAATTTCAACCGAAGCTGAGGTTGATACCAAGCTCATGGTGCTGGCCAAAACTCAAGTCAATGAACCAATTCAAATCCTAGTATTGTAGGAGAATTGTCATTGAAGCAAAGGCTTGCTAGAATATGTCTAAAGCTCTATCAGCATCCAGATATAAGTGTTACTAAGAACATATCTAAATTCGGTCATTAGATGGAAAACAGGGCAGCCTATCAAGTTATGGGTTTAATTATTGTTGAAAATAACTTGCTCTATCTACTGCTCATGTTGGAGATAAATTCTTATGTTCTGGTATCTTTCATATTGAAGAATACCCTTCATTTTCCTATGGTATCAAATAATATTCTATTTGAGGGCAATTTTACTAATGATACTAACTTCATATTTGAGTTTTCACCAATAAGTTTTGTGACCAAAAGACCGGGATATAGGCAAGGATAGAGTGTAGGGGCCAAAGACACGAGCAAGGCTCTATCCAATTAGAGCCAAATCCCATCTTAACCTATTTGCCACCATGGAAAAATGAATTGTCTAATGCAAATTTAGGACACACAAATGCAAAGAAAATTGCTAAACTTAGTTCTATGAAACTAAGTTTCAATAAACAACTCAACGTTTCATCATCAGTTTGTTAGCACGGTCAATCCAACAAAGCTTGAATAACTTACGGTTTGCTCGGTCTAGTTTTAAGGCATCTCAACTTTTTGAACTGTTGCATAGTGAAGTTTGGGGGTCCTCTCTAGTCATTGGAGTAGTGGTTCATCAATTTTATTTGCTAATAGTTGACAACTTTTCAAGTTTACTTTGTTATTTCCAATGAAAAATAGGTCAGATGTTGATGATTGTTTTATTTTTTAAAAAGTTATTTTTGAAAATAACTAGAAAATTTTATTAAGGTTTTTAAATCAAATAATGGTGGAGAGTTTTATAGCAATGTGTCTCAACTACATTTGAAATATCATCAGATTGTCCATCACTACCCATTTTCACACACCCTTGAGCAAATCAAGTTTTGTTGAATCCAAGCTCCATCATATGGTGTAGGGAACATTAGCCATGATTTATGATACCAAGCCTAGAAGTGGTTTTTTGGGTAGAGGAATTTTGTATGGCAATATTTGTTATCAAGCATTTGCCATTATGGAAGCTATTCCTTGTAATTCTTGTTTTGCCAGGATCCAGATTACTCTCAAAAATAACCATTTGGAGCTATTTACTACCTTCTAATGAATAATAAACACAAAATTCAGTCAAAAAGCACTCCATACATCTTTGTAGGGCATGGCTCAAGGCAGACCTTAATGCTCTATGTTTTGTATATCTCAATGCTTCCTGTGTTTGATTATGAAGCAAGCTATCAAGGAGAGCAATTTTTATAGATCCATGAAAATAAATCTTCAACATTGGGGACTCACTCCAAAATAAATGCAAGATCATCCTGCAACCATCTTGCAAACTATTGGTAATCTAGTCAGCCAAACCAACAAAAATCCTTCTCATGTGTATCTTAGTCAACCAGAAGATCTTGATCCAAAACCTACCCCTAATGATCCACTATCTGAGCTTGAGCATCACCTAAATGAACCACTATCCGAACTTCCGCATGACCCAAACACCTCAGCATCCTTCTATGAACGTCAATCTCAATCCAGTACCACAACAAGCCTAGAACCCATCGTCGTACCTAAATCTTCACCTTGCATACTTTGACCAAGGAACTGTGTTCATATGGTCATGGTTCATGACAAGGTTTCTCAAACCCAAAGTCTTCTTGTCTATCTCCTCTAGTAACAAAAACCCTCTCTTGAAACTGAGCCTACTACCTATACCCAAGTTGTAGGCATGGCAGTTGGTCGCCTTTCAACAACATTTCAATTTATAGTCTCCAAATAGGTGTACAAGGTGAAGAGAAATGTCAATGGAACTGTCTCTCACAATAAAGCTTGTTCAATGGCTAAGAACTATCTTCAAGATGTTGGCCTTGATTATAGTGAAACATTTAACCCAGTCATTAGATCCACTACAGTATATGTTTTCAATGTTCTTTCTACTCAATATGGGTGGACTCTACCCTAACTAGATTTCAATGCTCAGTTTTTGAAATCAGCTAGAAGGATATGAAGATCCTAAATATCCTGGATACATATGTAAACTTGATAAAGCAATTTATCAGTGTAAACATATTGCAAGAGCTTGGTACCAATGGTTGAGTGAGTCCTTGACAAACCATGGTTCATGATCTCTCAGTTAGATACCTTATTGTTTGTTATCAAACATGCCAACAATCATGCTTATTTTTTTCATTTATGTTGATGATCTTATTATCACAAGGTTGGTCATTGCTAAAATGCAGCAAGTCGTCCATCAACTTGTGACATCCTTCTCTATCAAACATTTGGGTCCACCTTGCTATTTACTAAGTGTCGAAATTAAGGAGGCAAAAAACATATCCTTCTCTCTCAATATAATTATATTCAAAATGTTCTCTAGAGAAGTAGACTTCAAGATGCCAAACTAGTGTCAATGCGAATGAGCCCAAGTACCAACCTTCAGGGTGATGTATTAAGCTTTGTGAATCATCAACATTGTCAAAATACCATTGATGCTCTCTTATACATATCAAGCATGTTAGTTTGTCCACAACCCCCACTTGTCATTGGAGTCCATAAAATGAATACTTTGCTATCAAAAAATGTTATAGACTACATTTATGGTTATCTGATTCTCTTCATTTTTGGTGGTTATGCTGATGCGGAGTGGACTAGCAGTCAAGATGAAATAGGAAGTCCATGGAGGTGTGGTTATTCTTTACCAACAAATGCCATCTACTGGGTTCAAGGAAACATAGATTGAGTACCAAGGCTGAGTACAAATTGTTGGCAGAGGTAGCAAGAGGGGTTGTTATGCCTAATATCATTGTTTGAAGAGTTCAGCATCTCTCTGTCCTAGACACTGGATCTATGGTGTGATAATATTGGAGCGTTATAGTTGGCTGCCAACCTGATTTTCTCACTCAAATGAAACATGTTGAAACAGATTTTCCCTTTGTTCATTATCAAAAGAAATTTGAGAATTCAATTCAATCCTTCTAATGAATAATTTGCATGTGGACTTATCAAAGCACTTCACACTACCAAATTTGAACTATTCATATTCAAGCACAATGTTGTGAACCCCATGTTAAAGGTAGATGGGTATGTTAAAGCGAGTTACAAGCAAGATTCTTGTAATAGCAATCAAGAAAAAACTTGTGACAAGAATTAAGGATTGAAATCACATGACAAGGAAATATCTCGATATAGTCCAATATTAACTACGTGATTGTTCTCATAAGTTCTATATGTTTTAGTGTAATGTTATCATGTATCAAAAATAAGAATTATACTTAATTAGGGCTGCACAATGAGCCGAGCCAACATGGGCTCGACTCGAACTTGCTCAAAAAAACTTGGCTCGTGCTTGACTTGTTTACAAATGAGCCGAGTTCGAGCATCCAAAGATACTCGAAATGATAAACGAGTCAAGTTCGAGTTTCAAGAACTTGACTCGTTCATACTCGACTTGACTCGCAAACCCTTTATTCTATATAATATTGCCCAAACCGGTTTCATAAGTTACACAAGCTAAATGGGTTACACGAGTTCAATGAGTTAATGCTTACATGAGTTAACCACTAAATGAGTTAAATGAGTCGAGTTCGAGCTCGATTTTGTGTAGTCGAGTCGAGCTCGAGCTTGCTATAAGGAACTCGAGTCGAGTTCAAGCCGAGCTCGAGCTCGAGCTCGAGTTTTTTGAGCCGAGTCGAGCTCGATCTGGCCAAACTCAGGCTCGACTCAGCTAGTGTGCAGCACTATACTTAATGTAATGAAGAAACACAAAGTGTTGTGCATGTCTCAGTGCTCAAATTTCATTATCTCTCATTTAACCCTAATATAAAGTGTCAGATCATATCTAGGGGAAATGCATTATCCTAGAGAACTGTGTAGCAATTTGCTTGCACAAGTAAATAAACTTTTGTTAAAATTAAGCTAATGTAAACATGCAATTCCATAAAATAATGAAAAATAACTAACTATTTTTTTACATTTGATTTGAGAAAGAAAACTTAGTTATGGCATAATTAAATGAATATAAAGGAACTACAAAATTACCATGATGATTTAACTGTTTTCTTTTAAGGATTTTATGTTCAATGAACACTGCAATTAATCAAGTAATCTGCCTCGGCGCTGCCCTTCACCAGCCAGACTACCTAATTATATCCAATCAAAACTATCTCCAATCAGTTAAACAAAAATAATATATCAACTATTCTACGTCCCTAACTACTATCGTATGGCAAACGAGGAACAAATAATACCTAATTTATGGCTGAAACAAATTGGATTTGAAATAGCTAAATAGTTATGAATTGGTTAACACAAACTAGTTTACTTAAAACTAACAAACAGTTAAAATATATAGAACAAATAAATGCAATCCAATGTAGCATTGAACGTTTAACTAAATACAAATACGGCATATTGGAGGTACAATACATGAAAGAGTCATTTCTACATAATGATGATCTGGTCTGAGTTCAACTAAGAAAATGGTGTAGGTTAAAATAATTCCAAACTCAACACGCTAAATCAAGACTAGCTCGAGTTTATTAAAACGAATCCAGAAGAACAAGAACAGTCAACTCAAGAAGTTCTTTCTAGGAGTAATTTCAATTTTCAAAAGGTCAAATGAAAAATTTTGCTATAATTTCTATCCTCACGTCACATAATAACCCAAGTGAAATTCCGCGACGACTTACAAGGATTCAGTTCATTTTCTGTTCTGCAAAGGCGAGTCCGGGTGGCAGCAGTGAAGGTGGGTGGATTCTTCCACCCATCTACTCCCTTGGCGGAGGACTGGCAGGCCCGCGGGCAGCAGGGAATGCCACCAACAGCCACCCCTGTGGTGGTGTAGTGGTGATAGGGAGAGAGAAGAAGGGAGGGTCAAGAAGAGAGAAAATATTTTAAAAAATAAAAATAATAATAACGAAACTAGGCAGCATGAGAGCCGTCCGATCTAAATATTGGGTGGCCCTCGTCTGCTGTCCATTTAACAATAAAGGCAGGAGTCATATATATATCTGAAATTATTCAACCATCTAATTAAAACCAGCCATCTGATGCAAACTGATAGTTGAGAGAAAAATGTGGGAACGAATACTATCAATTAAAAATGTCCTTCACATTTTTGTCTTCATTTTTCTTTTAACCATCTATCATGCCGATGGTTCTAATTAAATTGTTGTGTGACTCTAAAATGCGAGTCACTATATATATATATATATATATGTGAGAGAGAGAAAGAGAGAAGTCAAGTTAACTTAGTTGAAAGTGTTTTCTTGGTGGAATGTGAAAATGTCTCTTTATAACACAAAAGAAAAAACATTTTTTAACATTTCTCTAGAGCAACAATTTTTTTTGTCACAAAAAGCATCACGTGCACTCTGCTCGACTGGGAATCCAACCAACCGAAGATTGATACTTCTCAAATCAACATGTGAGTGCATGGATATGTACGCCACATGTGATATCAAAACAACTTGCGCTATAATATTGTGGGAAAATATTGTGCTTAGGCGTATGCATATATGCACTAATATACTTTCATTCAGCTGCCCATAATCATATTTACGCTTATTATACGTTGAACTAAAATTATAGAATCAGCAACATTTCTACCGCGGGCTCAACTTGAAGCTTTACGCTTTATTATAAGTTGAACTAAAATTATGAAGTCAGCAACATGTCTGCTGTGGGCTCACTTGAAGGTTGTATTTAGAAAGAGAGTTTTCACACATAATTCTACAAATTTTGTTAGCCAAAGAGAAAGAAACCTTCCCTATTGGTGGTAATTAATCTAAAAAACGAGAAGACTTCTTATCGATGACATTTTCAAAGAACAACTCTTAGACTGATCATTAGGCTGTTGCCAAATTCAATGATAACAAAGACTGAACCTTTAAATTAGAACTTTCGTCTTTTTTTCCTTTTAGCATTTTGATAGGCAAGGACTTAACAAGCCTGTAGTTTTGAAGTCATGGCTGCTACCAATAGGAAGAATTAATCTAGCGATGTAAAGGAATTAGGTCTATTCGAGCACTCCTGATCTAATCTTTAGCCGGCTGTACTGGATCTGGTAAAGAAGTTTGGATCCAGTTACTAGTTAGATCAATATTCAACATGCAATTCCATACCCAAATGAGATACAATAGAATCCCTCCCTCTTACATATAGACCTGAATCCGTGTTTGGTTTTAAAAAGTAGAAGTTAAACCCGATGACAAAAATTTAATGTGGTCAGGCTGGATTCTACAAATGTTGGACCCAACCCAAATCCAAATCATTTACATCCCTACTTAAATGCAAATCTGAACCAATAAGTGCAGGCCTTTTGTTGATCAACTTTAATGAATTCTGCACTTTGTATCAACGCGAGATGGTGAAGCAACATTCTGATAATTCTCCCCAAGATCATTAACACCCCTATACATCTGTGGTGGAGCCACATGTGGGCAGTCACGGACACCAGCCCTTCAAAGTTTTTATTTTCATATTGGCATCTTTAAATGTTTGTTGTTCTATGCATATGGATGCCACTTAAGATATAACAGTTTCACAATTAGAGTCTCTCAGGCCAAATTTTCTAGCTCTGCCACTGCTGTACAAAAGGGTGGAGATAGGACTGCCGCAAGGGCCATGGCCCGCCCCCGCCCACCCCTCATTTATTAAAAAATCAAAAGTTTATATATGAATTTTAAAATTTTTCGTTGAGCCTATATAAAAAATTTGAACAATTGTATTTCGACCGCCATCAAGATTTTGAAACCATAGATCGACCCCTGCAACAAAAACTTCCAAGCACTGCCCTTAGCTATACATAATGTTTTTCCAGTAGCTGACCTCTTGTCGAGCAACAAATTAGTGAACTCCTGCAGTTATGAGGCCATGAAGAATGTTTGTCCAATTATATGTCTAAGCAGGCAGGGACGTATTGGTCTATAGCTTGTAAACAGGTGCACTTTGGGATCATGGGTTCATTGCACTAATATGGTAAATCAATTGTTTCCTTTTCATTTCAAAAAGTCTGAGCATTTTATTGGTTTAAACATATATTCCCTCAAAAAAATAAAAAACAGGTTGTTGGGTGGGTAGGAGTATTTCATCTTGCTTCCCAACAAGATGTCTATAGTTCCACCCTTCCCTCCATACCCCTAGTGTACGTACCATGCCTGATTTTGGTGCTTCAAGGTGATGCGTCCACTATTCTTTAACTTGAATATGGGTCCACCTTTTTTACAACACAAAAAGTTAACACTTCAAGAATTTGAAACACAAACTAGTCACCTACTAGCCTCCATCTTGTCTATTGAGCCTACCCACTTGGGGATAAACAAAAACTTGGTTATTGTAATTGCTGTCACCAAACATTTAGCATTCATCTTCAGGCTGCTTATCATTTTAGATTGTTTTTAGCTTTTTAAAAGACAGCTTTGGCTAATAGGCTGAACTCTAGAAACATGCTTTTTGTTCTCGAAGGAGAGTAGACAACCTCATTAGTTATTTATTAATTCATCTCTTCTCGTTTTGCTATTTTTTCAACAAAGTTGCATGTCTAGAAAGCCTCGAAAGTACTCAGCATCTTCAGATAACATAGTGGCAGCCAATGAGATCCATTTAGCTATGGAACTTCTTAATCTTGCTTCATATAGGAGCTGAACATGCGGAATATAAAACTTGTCAGAAAGCTCCAGATGGCAGCAATGGAGGTCAAAAATAGGATATCGGACCAGGGCATTAGCCCATTGTTTTGGGTGAGCGGGAGGCTATTCCTACAGCTTGAGTAAAGGCTGAAGCATGCTCCTTCCCCACATCTCACAGGGTCCAGGGCTGCTTTTGGTGCCTCTGGATGATGCCTCCTCTATGTTTGAACCTGCCTGCACATCTATGTGTTCCTTGTTTTACATCATAGAGGGTTGACACTATGAGAGTTTAAAGCGGAAACTAGCTACCTACCAGTTCCCGCCTCATCCATTGCACCGACCCCTTCAGGAATGCATTAGCTCACATCACGTAAGATTTTTTAATAGATAAAAGATTGTTAATATCAGTGTCTAATTGGGGAATTAACAGTGAACACCTTAAGGAAAGACATGATCCATGAATGGAGAAGTAACTGATCTATGCTGGGGGGAAACTATTTCTTAATCTCCTTCAATCCTTGAAATGATTAATGAAATCATGAGTTCTCCTTGTAATGATAACAGAGAAATATAAAAAAAAGGGACTCACATGTGCACAACGAGAGAGAGTTCTGTATGACAACCTGTGTACACAACGAGCATACACTGGGGGGAGTGGATCTTACTAGTAATATATGAACTTTCAGTATTGACATTAGTTATAGAGAATGTAAAATGTACATAGTTACCTAAATGAACTAACATTACCCAAGCATAAATAATGCATCTTATAGCATTTGAGATAACGTAAGGAGCAGGACCAAATAACACATCCTATAGCATTTGAGATAAAGAACTGGTAGGATGCCTTATAGCGTATGAGATAATGAAAGGAGTAGGACCAAATAATGTGTCCTGTAGTGGTTGAGATGCTGGTAGGGGTATGAGATAAGAAACTGAGTCTTATAACATCTGAGGTAATGGTGAGGTTTGAGATAACAAAACAGGTCTTATAACGCTTGAGATAACAACGGGCAATGATAACAAAAAAAAGACTTAAAGCATCTAAGATAATGACAGAGATATGAGATAACGAAACCGATCACATAGCATCTAAGATAACGAAAGGGATCTGAGATAACAAAGAGGGTATGAGATAACGATAGAAGCATGAAATAACGAAAGGAGTGAGACCAAAAAATGAAGATGCTTCTTTGTCGGCTGCTCAAAGAGGTTATGGATATACGAACTGACACAATCATTCCCGCCTTCGCGCTATCGGGGTATTCTCGAATAAATAAATTCATTGGCTATTGATCTCAATTATATTGTCGAATCCCAAAACCTTTAGTCACAGTGTGGCAGCATCATAGGCCTACACGAAATTTTCATGCACCATAGGGATGTACATAACCCGCTTTGATACACAACCTCTCAACCTCTCTCTGTGATGTTTCATAAAGGATGAGAGAATAACAATAATTCTTCAAGTAGTGTTAATCTTCACATAATTTGGAGATATATACTTCTCTATAGTCAAACCCCAATAATTAAGATGACAACTGATTTTTAGGAAGTATACAGTAATTAGTTTTGCATAGACGCTATTTTGAGCATTATCCTTGTCATCCATCTCTGGCAGCTTCTTCGGTTGCATTCTTGTCCTTTAGATAATGTTGTTCAGATATTAGGGGTATTGATTGATATATTAAACCCTAACATGAGGTTTCTTATGTGTCCTCCTCGCCAAGCTTCAAGAAAAAAAGAAAAGAAAGAGGGTGTCATTATATATATATATATATATATATATATATATATATATATATATATATATATATATATATATATATTACATATTTTTTACAATCAACCCTAAACAGCCATGTTTCATTATTGTGCATAACAAGCTAGTCCAGAAAATATTCCATCTAACCATACGGATCTTCAAATTGGCATTATATTTTATTCTTCGTTTAAGTCCACAAACATAATGTTCATAAAAAGGAGAAAGGCTAAAAAAAGTCGTGCTCGACAGATGAAACGTATAATTGAATTAACTAGAGCAACTCCATTTAGCCTTTCTAGGCGCTAAAACACCGTAACCATTCTGATCTAAGGTAGTGTAAGCAATGAAAAAAAAAAAAGAATGCAATAGGGGATTCACTAAAATTCCACTAAACAAATAACAATTAACTTTAAATTGAACTAGACAGCCCAGTATTATTCAATAATGAATGAAGTTAAGGAAAAACCTAACTACCTGTCTACTAAAAAAAAGAAAAATCTTAGCGAACAGGCCGAAAGAGGCTTTATTTCAAGTCATGCCTGTTTCAATTGCTACATATTGAGGGATGAGTTCAGCCAATTCATTTGGCTGCCATGTAGATGTGACCTGATTTGATTTACCTTGACTTGATTTAAAGTAAGGCACATACTTGAGTTTCTTGACTGAAATCAGATCCAGTGCACATAAGATCCAATCTTCACTTAAATTGAAACCCATAAATCGCAAAAACAAACTGGAGTTTCATGAATATTCAAAATCTTGACTCGTTGGTAGGTGGTTGAAAGTGTAGACATGTCTACAATGAAAAACTGCTTTAGTTATGGAAGACAAGGGGCCGGGGAGGATTCAATTTTTATAATGCCTTCTTTAATAAGGTTTGCACGAATAATGTGGGCCTACCTCTCGAATGGTAGCCAGCTTATTGGTAGGTAGTATTGTGGTCTGGAGATGATTACCCATTGCTGTAATAAATACTTATCCTTTGCGCCACGCAGAGCAACAATAAGTTTTTCGAAGAACTTGAACACTCAACTAAAGTTCTTTCTAAGAGTGATTTCAATTTTCGAAAGGTCAAATGAAAAGTTTTGCTATAATTTCTGTCCCCACATCACATAGTAACCCAAGTGAAATTACAGGATGACTTACAAGGATTTCCACTCATTTTCTGTTCGTCGAAGACGACTCTCGGCAGGCAGTGGCGTAGCCACATTGTGATTGTGACTGGTGTGGGCAGTTGCCCACACCAGTCTCTTAAAAGTTTTTTATTTTTAAATAGAAATAGTAAATAGTTATTCTTTTATATATATATATATATATATATATATATATATATATATATATATATATATATATATATATATATATATAAAAGTGTCCCACCAAATTTAAGTATTTTTAAACAAGTGCCTGACTCTTTCACCCATCTACTCTCTCGATGGAGAACTGGCAGGCCTGAGGGCAGCGGGGAATGCCACCAACACCCACCTCTGTGGTGGTGTAGTGGTGATAGGGAGAGAGAAGAAGGGAGGATCAAGAAGAGAGAAAGTGTTTGACAAAATAAAAAAATTAACAAAACTGGGTAGCATGAGAAACATCCGGTCTAAAGACTGAATGGCCCTCATCAGCTGTATATATATATATATATATATTAGAGTGAATAGTGACTCTGGTTATCCAGAGCTACCCAGCCATCTAACTAGAACCATCTATCGGATGAAAACAGATGTTCGAGAGAAAAAAGTGTGAACTAATACGAAAATGTCTTTCATCTTTTTCTCCCTGGTTTTCTGTTAACCATCTATCATGCTAGATCAGACGGTCTTGATTAAGTGGTTGGGTGACTTTAAAAAACCAGGCAAGTTAACTTTGTTGAAAGTTTTTCTTGGTGGAATGTGAAAATGTCTCAGCTCTTTATAACATAAAAAAAAAAAGCATTTGAACTTTTTTCTCCAGCAACAATTATTTAATCACAAAAAGAGGTATATGCACAAGTGGGAGTCCAACCAACCGAAGATTGATTATTCTGAAATCAACATGTGAGTGCATGGATATGCACGCCACATGTGACATCAAAACAACTTGCGCTATAATAATGTGGGAAAATATTGTGCTTAGACGTATGCATATCTGCACTAATATACTTTCATTCAACTATCCAACATCTTCTTTACTCTTATTATAAGTTGAACTAAAATTATGAAGTCAGCGACATTTCTGCACTGGGCTCAACTTGAAGCTTGTTTTTTAGAAAGATACTTTTCACACATAATTGTACAAATTTTGGAAGCCAAACAAAAGGAAACCTTCCCTATTGGTGGTAATTAATCTTAAAAATGAGAAGACTTCTTATCGATGACATTTTCAAAGAACAACTCTTGGACTGATGATTAGGCCGTTGCCAAATTGAACGATAACAAAGACTAATCCTTCCAAATAGAAATTTCATTTTTTTTCTTTCTTTTAGCTTTTTGATAGGCAAGGACTTAACATGCCTGTAGTTTTTAAGTCATGGCTTCTACTAATAGGAAGAACTTAATCTGGCCATGTAAAGGAATTAGATATATTCGAGCACTCCTGATCTAATCTTTAACCGGCTGTATTGGATCAGGTAAAGAAGTTTGGATCCAATTACTAATTAGATCTATATTCAACATGCAATTCCATACCCAAATGAGATATAATAGAATCCCACCCTCTTACATATAGACCTGAATCCTTGTCTGGTTTTTAAAAAGTAGAATTTAAATCCAATGGCACAAATTTAGTCTGGTTAGGCTGGATTCAATAAATGTTTGACCCAACCCAAATCATTTACATCCCTACTTAAATGCAAATCTGAGCAATTTCTGCAGGTCTTTTGTTGGTTCAGTTTAATGAACTCTGCACTTGGTATCAACATTCTGATAATTTTATCCAATATCATCAATATCCCTATACATGAGTGGTGGAGCCACATGTGGGCAGGTGTGGGCAGTCACCAACACAGGCCCCTCAATGTTTTTTCATTTTCATATTAGCATCATCAAATATTTGCTGTTCTATGCATATGAATGCCCTTCAAGATATAATAGTTTCAGAACTAGAGTCTGTCAGGCCAAGTTTTCTGGCTTTGCCACTGTTGTACACAAGGATGGAGATCGTGTCGCCAGCATGGGCTGTGCTCCCCCCCCCCAACCCCACCCTCAAATTTAAAAAAAAAAAATCAAATGTTTATATATAAATTTTAAAAATTTTAGTTGAGCCTATATAAAAATTTTGTTTGTATTTCAAACCCTATTAAAGTTTGAAACTATAGTTTGGTCCCTGTGACAAAAAAATTCCTAGCTCTGCCCCTATATGTACATAGTGTTTTTTTAGTAACTGACCTCATGTCCAGCAACAAATTCGTAAACTCATGTAGTTATGAGGCCATGAAATGAGTACTATCAACTAGATTCAAATTGGATTAGGACAATGGAGGATGTTTGTCCAATTGTATGTCTAAGCTGGCGGGCGCATATTGGTCTATAGCTTTTAAACGGGTGTACTTCGGGATCATGGGTTCGTTGCACTAATATGGTAAATTGATTCTTTTCTTTTCATTTCATGAAGTGTGAGCTTTTTATTGGTTTAAACATATATTCCCACAAAAAATAAGAAATGGGTTGTTGGACGAGCAGGAGTGTTTCCTCTTGCTTCCCAACAACATGGCTAGTCTCCACCCTTCCCTTTATACTCATAGTGTACTTACTGCTTCCGGTGCCTCAAGGTGATGCATCCATTATGTTTTAGCTTGAATATGGGTGTCTCCTTTTTTACAACACGGATTTAACAGTTCAAGAATTTGAAACACAAACTAGCCACCTACTAGCCTCCTACTAACTTCCATCCCGTCTGTTGAGCAACTCCCTTGGGGATAAATAAAAAATTGGTTATTCTGATTGGTGTCATCAAACAATTAGCATTCATCTTTGGGTTGCTTATCGTTTTAGATTGATATTAGCTTTCTAAAAGACAGCTTTGGTTAATTAAGCTGAACTCCAGAGACATGTTTTTTGTTCTCAAAGGAGAGTAGACAACGTGATTAGTTATTTATTAATTCATCTCTTCTCGTTTTGCTATTTTTTCAACAGTTTTGCATATCCAGAAAGCCTCGAAAATATTCAGCATCTTCAGCTAACATAGTGACAGCCAATGAGATCCACTTATCTATCAATTTGTTAATCTTGCTTTCATATAGGAGCTGAACAAGTGAAATAAAAAACTTGCCAAAAGCTGTAGAAAATACAACGGAGCTCAAAAATAGAATATCAGACAACAGGGCATCAGCCCATTGTTTCGGGTGAGCGGGAGGCCATTCCCACAGCCTGAGTAAAGGCTTCTTTCCCTCCATTCCCTCGGCTCTAAGGCTGCTTTTGGTGCCTCTAGATGATGCTTCCGTATGTTTGAACCTGCCTGCACATCTATGTCTCCTTTCTTTTACGTCACAGAGGGTTGACACTATGGGAGTTTAAAGCGAAAACTGGCTGGCTGCCTGCTAGTTCCTGAGTTTAAAGCAGAAATTGGCTGCCTGCTAGTTCCCACCTGAACCGTTGCACCAACCCCTTCAAGAATTGATTAGCTCACATTACGTAAGGTTTTTAGTAGATAAAAGATCGTTAATATCAATGTCTAATTGGAGGAATTAACAGAGAACGCCTTAAGAAAACACATGACCCATGAATGGAGAAGTAAATGATCTAAGCTGTGGGAAGCTATTTCTTAATCTCCTTCAATTCTTGAAATGATTATTGAAATCATGAGTCCCTCACATGTATGCAATGAGAGAGAGTAATGCATGTCACCCTATGTACACAACGATCATGCACCGAGGTGAATCTTACTACCAATATATGAAATTTCAGTCTTAACATTTGTTAAGGAGAAAATACAATGTACATATTTACTTCAATGATCTAACATTACCGGGGCATAAATAATGCATCTTATAGCATCTAAGATAACAAAAACAGAGGGATTAAATAACACGTCCTACAGCATTTGAGATAAGGAACTGGCAGGACGCCTTATAGCGTATGAGATAATAAAAGGGGTATGAGATAATGAAAGGAGCAAGACGAAATAATTCATTTTGTAGCATCTGAGATGACAGCAGGGGTATGAGATAATGAACTGAGTCTTATAACTTCTGAGATAACGGTGGGATTTGAGATAACAAAACAGGTCTTATAACACTTGAGACAACGACAGGGGTACGACAATGAAACAGGTCTTATATCAATTGAGATACTGAAATGGGTATGAGATAACGAAACAAATTCTATAGCATTTAAAATAACAAAATGGATATGAGATAACAAAAAGGGTATGAGATGACAATAGAAGTATGCAATAACAAAAGAGGTGAAACCATAAAATGAAGATGCTTCTCTGCCGGCCGCTCAAAGAGGTTATGGAGATACAAACTACACAATCGTTCCCGCCTTCACTATTGGGGTATTATTGGTTAAGTAAATTCATTGGCTGTCGATCTTGATTCTATTGTCGAATCCCAAAACCTTTAGTCACAATGTGGCAGCATCAAAGGCCTGTGCATGAAATTTTTGTGCAGCATAGGGATGTACGTTACCTGCCTCGATACACAACCTCCATCTGTGATGCTTGACAAAGGATGAGAGAATAACAATATTTCTTCAAGTAATGTCAATCTTTACATAGTTTGGAGATATATACTTCTCTATAGTCAAACCCCAACAATTATGATAACTGATTTTTAGGAAGTATATAGTGATTAGTTTGGCATATATACGCTCTTTTGAGCATTATCTTTGTCATCCAAAAGCTATCACTGATAGCTTCTCCGGTTGTATACTTGTCCTTTACATAATGTGGTTTAGATATTAAAGGTATTGATTAAGCTATCAAACCCTAATCTGAGGTTCCTTATGCGTCCCCCTTGCCACGCTTCAAGAAAAAAAAGGGAGGGTGCCATTTTCATTCCAAAAAAAAAAAAAGAAGAATATATATATATATATATATATATATTTCTAGTTGTTTGATCCTTCATCCAACCATAGCTGCCCGATGCAATGTAATTGCATTGGGTGATATGTTGTGAGAAGCCGAAGGATGTCTCCGTTCCGATGTCTCAGACATACAACCCGATGCACTGCAGTTGTATACACTGTGAGTAGTATGAGACATTGAATGCTTATCTATATATATATTTATATATATTTATATATATATATATATAACCTATGATCCAATTACATCTTTTTTAAGATCAACCTAAACATCCATGTTTCATTGTTGTGGGTAAGAAGCTAGCAAATATGCCATCTAATCGTACGGATGTTCAGATTGGCATTATAGTTCATCTAATCATACGAATATATATATATATATATATATATATATATATATTGGTGCCAATTTGAAAATCCCTGTGGTTAGATGAACTATAATGACAATCTGAACATCCGTACGGTTAGATGGTATATTTGATGGACTAGCTAGTTATGCACAACAATGAAACATGGCTGTTTAAGGTTGATTGTAAAAAATATGTAACTGGATCATAGGTTATATATATATATATATATATATATAACATAATGCCAATTTGAACAACCCTTCGGTTAGATGGAATATTTGCTGGACTGGTTTGTTATGCACATCAATGAAACGTGGCTGTTTAGGCTTCTTGTAAAAAATGTGTAACTGGATCCTAGGTTATATATACGGATGTTCAAATTGGCATTATTCTTCGTTTGAGTAAGTTTTCCAAGTTCGAATCCAAAATGTTCACAAACACACTGTTCATAAAAAGGAAAACGGCTAAAAGGGTCATGCTCGACAGATGAAATGTATAATATATTCGTGAATAAATCAGAGAAAATTAGTGAACCAATGGTAATTTCCTGGTTTTGGAGAGTCTAGCCATGAAAACAAAGGGTGTTGCACCACCTGGAGAATCATCGTTCCTTCATTTTTTTCTCTCTCTCTCTATTTTTCCAAATCGTTCTCCGATCCTTGGACCGTAACATCCGTTCTTCCTTCTATTCATAATTTTCAAAGTAACTCCGTTCGCTGGATAGGTATGCTCCGTCACCCTTTGGGTTAAAGCAGGTTTCGCATATGACTATACATATATACGCAGTTCAGCAAACGCCCGGATATTCTGTTACCTTGTTGAGTGCTTCAAAGGATGAGATTCACTACAAATCTCTTTTCATTTTTCATTTTACGGCATATCATAGCTGCCCTGAAATGGAATCTAGCTCTAGAGTCTTAGTCTTGCCTTCAAAAGCTTATATGTGATTTCAAACAACTATACTTGGGTTCAAGTGCGGAGGCGGAGCTAACAATTTTTCGTCACAAGGATGGAATTATAGGGATTTGAAATTTTCGTAGTTACAAATAATGTCTTGAAGTTTTAAACAGTGGGGTGCAATATGGTGAGCTTAAATTTTTAAAAATATAAAAACACAAAGAAAATAAAATAAGTGAAAAATTAATAAAACAAACATATAAAAAATAAGTAGATTTGCAACAACTAAAAAAAAAACTATTTGACATTAAAAAAAGTGAAAAAAAAATGAAGATCATTTTGATATTGACAACAAGCTTTGTCTCATCTTTATGAGCAACATCATGGGCCTTTTGAACATCCATGTTCCCATCTCGCCCATACCAACGATGAATGGGAAAAGCTGGCCAGAATCTCAGGCCTTGTGGAAGGATGTGGTAATAGTTGCCGGTGGCGTCTTAGAGTGAAAAAAAGTGAAAAACACTAAAATCGTGTTAAAAACACGTTAAAAATGTGTTTTTTCGTTTTTAATGTTTTTTAAAAAATATGTTTTTTTAGTTTTAAATAACCATTTAATTTATCACGTTTTCTTCAAATGTGTTTTTGTGATTATGGATTAAACTAAATTTTTTAAAATTTATATGTAAACTTTTTTATTTTTTTAAATCTGAGAAAGGGGGGCATGGCCCCTTGTGGCGATTTAGTGGTGGAAACATCACACACCTTAGCTTTCAGGCGATCAAAAGTCTGCAGACATGTTCAAAGTTGAGTCATAAAAGTTATTAAAAGAAAATGTGCCATTT
This sequence comes from Nymphaea colorata, assembly GCF_008831285.2. Taxonomy (NCBI): domain Eukaryota; kingdom Viridiplantae; phylum Streptophyta; class Magnoliopsida; order Nymphaeales; family Nymphaeaceae; genus Nymphaea; species Nymphaea colorata. The sequence goes on from NC_045142.1 coordinate 16,342,772, forward strand.
TGAACTTTTCAATGCCACTACCATTTACGCCTGATTGGGGATCCGTCCTTTATTGGTTGGATCCCGTCTCCATCACTTTGGCAAAAGACCTAAAATGATGCTTTTGGTTTTGTCCTTTTTTTTTTTTTTTAATCTTATTATGTTTGAAACATAAACCCCGCAGTTTTGCATTGGAAGTAACGTTCTTCGTCATTATTATTGAAGTAATGAAAACTCTCTCTCTCTCTCTCTCTCTCCCTTTAAACTCTCTCTCTCTCCCCATTTCTCTCGCTCTTTCGCTTCCTCTCCCCGTCTTTCGCTGTCTTGCTTTTCATTGAAACGGTCCTCCCAGCAGGGAAAAGTTGGTTATCTAAATGCAGGTCCTTTTTTTTGTGCAAGCCTCATTCTATTAACCAATTGGGGGATTCATGCTTCCTAGTTTGCAATTTTCAATTTCGTGATTTATTTTTTGGGTAGCAACTTAATTATTTGCGATGGTTTAACAGCAAAAAGCATGAGAGGTGCCTCCTTCTCGTAACACACCTCCGGTGGAGGGGTTCCATTGTCGGGCACGTGTCATAGGCAGAGAGACTCCTTCTACCAGTCTTAAACACGCAAATAAACAGAGGCCGATGCTTGTTGTGTTAGGACTCGTCCTAAACCTGACGTCCTTTTTTGAAATTGTTTTCTTTCTTTTTTAGATTTCTTTCATGTTTATCTTTTTTTAATGTAACTTTATATATATATATATATAGTTCTTAACATATATATATATCAATCTTGAACTATAAAATCAAGTTTAAAATGAAATATGATTGAGTAGCTAAGGGAATCGTATACTTAAGAAACTTCAAAAGGAAACGTTTGAATGAGGGCAATGGGCAACAAAGTAGGGATATATGGACTTTCAGACAAATATGAATCCGTCTTCTTTCCATCAAACTCCAAGGCTCTTCCGGTCTTCTTTTCCACACGCAAAACAAGTTGGGACATATGGACTTGTTTTGAAATCTTGGGAAAAGAGGACAAGGTCACAAGGTAGTTTTAGGAAAACACGACAAAGATAAGCCTTTTTTGGAGTTTTAACTATTGAAAGAAGGACCTTGAGGAAAAAACTTTCCCTATAAATGCATAACGGGAGTCTCTCGCTGGGCAGAAGAAGCAGAGGAAGCACAGGAAGCGTGGACAATGGCACCACCGAGAGAACCACTGGGCGGATTACCGATGCAAGGTAACAACACCAGCGCTCCTTGCTTTGTTCTTCTCATCTTCTTCCTTCTCTCTCTGTAGATCTCTCTGTTTCTCCATTGTCGCTTCTTGTTTTCTTCCCACTTAGTTGATCTGCTTTTGCTTCTGCTTCCTTTCTCCATCTGCACACTCGCATTGATCTTTACTGCTGCGGTAGAAACCAGAAACGCTTCTTCTCTTTTCTGGGAGACCAATTGATCTGTTGTGTTGAACCTCTGAGGTACAGATAGAGCGCGTAGTCATTCATCTGCATGTAATAATTTTCAACCTAAGTAAGATCTGAATCTGTGTAAACGTCTTGATAGGTAATTAAATGTAAGTTTACAGAACCGAAAGCTTTCGAAACCTGCGTGAATAAATGAAATCGGACAGGTAGGAAAAAAAAAAAGAAATCATGCATCCTTCTTTTGTCGCTATGCGCGTCGCATGTGCAACGTAAAAGGTGTGAGCAGCGGATTGTACACGTACGTTGTGTCTCGTCATTTAACAAATCGTGGAGCTCAAACTCTGAACGAATGTCAGGAGGCCATTTCGTAAACGGAACAGTGTTTCTGTTTTTAAACGGTGGTTTTTGAATCTAAACCACGGCAGATTCATAAAATAATTATGAACTATCTCATTGGCCGAACAGAGAACCTACGTCTTCGAATATTTTTGGCATAAGATGCGCTCAAACGACACCCTCATGGCAACTGATGCTCAAGCTTTCAAAGAAATACATAAATATACATTATTTTAGTTTATAAGTTATTAGAGAGAGTGTGCCTGTGCGTGTGTGTCTGTGTGGAAGGAAAGGAAAAGAAAACGAGAGCAAGTGGGAGAGAAAAATATGGATGGAGGAGTTAATTGTGGAGAGAAAGTGGGCCAAATTTGTAGTGTTTGATTGATTAAAAGTGATCAACGAATTACACGTTGATTCCCAGCGCCATGTTCGAGAGCGTAATTGGTGGACAGAATATTGTGAAAGCAGGCTTATCGAATCATTTGATCATGGCTGATATAGAAAATTGGCGCCAGTCGCATGGTGTTTAATTTTATTAGTTTTTAAATCATTCTTCTTCTTCTTTCGATTTGAATCAGATATTTGATTTTTATAATATGGTTCTATTTCATAAAGGAGCTCCGCCGATCCGGGATCAGCGTAGCCAATTCCACTTGTTTAGGATCAATAGTGACCAATGCGAGGCTCTCCTTTAGCCTAGGCAGTTAGGTTTCCTCACCTACATGATCATCAGATCTCCCGTCATCCTTCGCCACATGGACCCATAGAAATTTGGACCCATCCATCTTATTATAAATTCAAAGGATTCATTCTACATATGTACAAGTTGAAATCCTCCAATCATATGGATCTCCATTTAATCACTCATTTTCAATGTAATAGTATGATTAAACACACCACCCAATGCAATATACTTAATTACATGGAGAAATCGTAGGATTAAACCTGTCATATATATATATATATATATATCATAGAGAGAGAAAGAGACTAGTTATTTGTGAAAAAACCTTGAAGGGGTCCTGTTCCAGGTGAGCCTAGTTATTCACAAACACAGTTTCCAACATCACCCAAGACATCATTTTCGGGTGTCATCCAAACGTGCCCATATGCTTTTTTTTCTCTATAAAACTTCCCAACCATTTACTTATTGCATTGATGAGAAACCATATAGTTTCAATTGTATATATTAATCTTAAATGTAGGGAAATGGCCACAGCAATTCATGTTAGCTGATTTAGTTAAAGCAGTACAGACCAATGCTAGTCTGGGAATCTGAGGGCAAATAAGTGCATCCCCCTGGTCACGATCAGAGAGGTACAGATGTAATAAGGCCAAAGTTGGTGCAGCTCCAGCTTTCTTACTGAAATATTAACTACGTCAAATTCAAATTTGGTTGAGGTAGAATCAGGGATGAAGCTAGAAATTTTTCATGAAGGAGCCGAATTAGAGTTTCTAGAGCTAAAAATTTTTCATGAAGGGGCCGAATTAGAGTTTCTGAATTTTGACTAGGGTCAAAATATCATTTTTAAAATCTTTATATAGAACAAGTGAAATTTTCTAAAATTTAGATATAATTTTTTAAAAAGAAAAATTTGAGGTAGGGCCAAGGCCCATGTGGCCCTACCTTGGCTCTGCTCCAGGGTAGAATCAATGGTGTAGCTAAAAAAATTTGGTTGAAGAACACTCTAAGTTTAAATTTCAAACTTTGAGGGGCAGTAAAATAAAAATAAATGAGGTTTTTATATATAAAATAAAGTAAAATTTGTACTGGGTAGGATTTAATTTGAGTCCAGCAATAAAAAAAAAAGAAAACTTAAAAATTATTTTTAAGAAAATGTAAAATATACCCACCTTAAAAGAAGTTGTTGGGATTTTTTTTTTTTTTGGTTCCATCTAGTACTCCTATTTGTGCATCTATCTTTTGCATTAGAATATTATTAGTTTTTTTACTGAATCTAAATGAGTTCACATGTACCCAATTTGAACTCGTCGTGTTAACTTAGCCGAGTTTTATTTTTTAACTCATAAACAAGTCAGAGTTTCGAGCAAACAAATAAGTGTCGAGCTCGATTTTCTTTAGATACGCTCGTTAACTGCAAATATCTAGTCCCATGTTCACTAATCTAAAAATCAACAAAAAAATATAATCTTTTCTCATAAGGTGTGTGTGGATGACACCCAAAATCAATTTTTGGAGAAACAAATATTTTGCCTTCCAAAACATCATTTCAAGGGGCATAGCGTAGCTGGTTGAGCTAGGGGCCTGTACTAAGGCAGGTCTCTAGTTCAATTTCCGTGGGCGTTATATTCATGTGTCTTAAGACGGTAGGGCGCGGCATCTAAACTGAAGGGTGCACCGTTGCTATCGCTGACACCGACGCAGCTCAGGACCCCGGAGGCAGGGGGAATGGGGGGCCTTCGGGCCTTTTTCGGGCGGTGGGATTAATACCCCTTGAAGCATGTTTGATAACAAAAAAAAAAAAGTTTTGTCAAAATTCATTTTTGGCAAAACTAATTTTTCAGAAAGGGAGTGAATAACTTGTTGCCCCCAGTTACTAAAGAAAATGGGTTTTTGTCTTATTGCCCAAACACATGAACCAGTTTTTCAAAACTAGTTAAAAAAAAAAACAGTTTTCACAAAGTTTTTTTTTTTTTTTTACTGTGTCATCGAAAGGCTACCATAGTTTTTACCTTTTTAGCTATTTCCACATTGAACAGTTTCCTGCTGAACTTTTCAAATTCATCCTTTCGCTTTCCTTGATCAGAACTCTCTAGTCTTTTCTCATTCACATCGACCTTAACATAGGTAAGGACGTTTTCCGCGCTAGGTGGCTATTGTGGGAATCTGTGTTCTACCGTTTCATTGGAGCAAGAAGTACATTTTTGGATTGCACTTCTGTGTAGTTATTGAGAGGGTCGTTTTTGTTTTACCATCTACAGTATTTTTGTCATTTTCAATCTTGGTTAGAGGGTAATGTATGAGCTGTTGCTACTAAGATTTTTTTTCAAAAAAGTGCCCATAAGATGCAATAATTTTCATGTCTAACTTTTACTTTTTCTGTAAATAAAATTTGTGAGTCCAAGAAGTTAAGCTGCTTAATTTTTAAACATTGTAAAATCATATTAATATAACAAAAAAAAGTCTTTTGAGTTGATTAAGAGGTTTTCCAATAAAAAGATAAATAACAAGAAAGTAAGGAGATAAGTGGTTGGGTGAAGGCTTTGGCTTTATGCCGAACACAGACAGTGAGAAGCGCTGCTCACCCAAACAAAGAGACAAATGCTGCTTAGTTGGTTTTGGAAAACACATTCATATATAACTTTTTAGGTTCTATTTTCAGCTTCATCCTCATGTTTTTTATTTTGAGCCAACAGTTGTCGATAACTTAAGTTTTTTTAGTTAGAACTTTTGGTTATGGTTGCTTACCCGTTCTCATCTCAAAGATAGGATTGATTGATCCAGCTAAAGAAAGCAGAAGGATCGATTTGGAAAACTCAAAAAAAAAATGAGAAGCTTTCCATAATCTAACTAAGAAGGTGAAGATGATCGGATAGACAAAATTAAGAGGGTGTTTGGATGACACTTTCCTTTAACTCAATTTTGTAAAAATGTAAAAGCTAAGTTTTATGAAAACTAAGTTTTTTAATGGGTTTTAGAATTTTGTTTTGTTATTTGGGTGACACATCCAAAACCTAGTTTTTGAATAACTTAAAGGTAATCAGGTTGTTTCACTTCTTTTTGCAAAATTAGGTTTTATCAAAGCTGGGTTTTTCTCAAACCAAGTTTTACCTTCTAAACTTGGTTTTGAAGTGTCATCAAAACACCCCTAAAATTTTCAAAAGGTGCGTCTGAATATAAAAGAACTCTAAGTTTGAAGGTGTAGTTAGTGGCAACATTTTCTTTTACAGAAAACATATTTTAGAAAAAATATTTGGTCCGTTTAAAACTTGGTTTGTATGTTTGGGTGGCGCATCAGAAACAACACCTTTGTGAAAAATCTGGAAAAAAAGATCTTGAAGGATGGCAGGCATTGACTTTCTTTTGAAAGCGGCGTTATTTAAAAGTTGAGTTTTTTCAAAAATTCAATTTCACTCAAGTACACTTTAAAAAAAAAAATCAATTGAAATTCAAGAAACAGGGCTCTCAACTGGATAGATAGTGAGGTAAAATATTCTTTTTGCTCACTAGGAAAATGTTTTTTAAAAGTTAAGCCAAGAGATGGAGGACAGATAAAATGTTGTCCGCAAATATTGGGGGAGGCTACCATGAATTTCACAATTTTCAAAATAAAACCATGAATTTGGAATTTGAAAAATCAATAACAAGACAGTGACTGGTATGCAGAAACCTCGTTATTTCACTGTCGATCTGATTATTTCATTTCTGCCCCTTCCCTTTACTTTCCAAGTCAAAGACTGCCAATCCCAGGCAAACACGCAACCACATCATGCTATGTCACATCGTGAGGCCCTTAAAGAACCCACGTTGGAGAAATATATCATGTTCCGTGTAACCGCAATAAATTGACTACAAGAAAACCATTTTTTATTATTTTTCTTTTATCAAAACATAGTATTTTCCTTTTTCTTTTTCCATTTCTTTTTTTTTTTTGCACCATTCATATAAAGATAAGAATTTGTGAAAAACAGCCTTAAAATGGAAAACAGAAGCTAATCAAGATCACAGATGGGCGCCTCTTTTGGGTCGGGTGACTTTTATGGTGTTACTTTTTATTATGGGGTGGAGATTGGAATTAAGTGGTTCTAATTTCTCTCTTTCTTTCTTACTGTTTGCACCTCCGCCTTCTTTTTAATTCGGAACTATCACAAAGCAACCTAGAATTTGACTATTTTGTGGTTGTTATATTTTGTTGTTGTTAAAATTTTGCTTTTGAATTTTCGGGGGTAATTGATATTCAAGTTAAAACATGATAGAGACAGTATCTTGAGGTACCGACAAACCCTATATTTTAAGGAGATCAAGTGTTAAATGAAAGTTTCCGTCTTCTACCAAGTAATGACAAACCCCATTCACTCAAAATATAAAAAAATACCAAAAAACTACCTCTACTTTTTAGAAATAGCAATGGTAAAACTCTTTCGCTTTAGCTTTAAGCTGCAAGGAGCCTACCAGCCAAGGCCCACTTTTGCAGTTTTTTTGGCTCGGTCTCGGGCACATAAACTACTGAACAAAAAAAAAAAAGAATAGTGCGCTCTTGCTGGAGGAAAGGAAAGGGCCCCTCCCCTCTATTATTAGCTGAAAAATGCTACAAAGATCTGGCAATGTATGAAGGGAAAGCAGTGCAGCTTTTGTTGGTTCATTAGCAAAATCCGACTTATCATTTGCAATCAGAAGGAAAAGAAAGTGGTTCAGCTTTAAGCCTCCCAATGCAAGTTAAAAAATAGTGGAGGTGTCATCCTAAGACACCGAAATCAATCCTACATCTTAGAAGGATGAGTGGAGGTTTTGGTCTTCAATTGAACAGTACGATTAGCCTCCCACTCACCCGAATCTTCTTCCCCAATAGGGAATCACTTGACTTGTACAACCTTTATTACTCTGCAAACACTTCTCCAACAAAATCATTGAGCCCTTACCATCTTTTTCAATCCATTGGCTTCCATCATTAACTTTAGACCAGGAAAGAACTAGCTGCAACTTAGTTTAAAACCTATTTTAACATCATGCGACCACTTTTAAAGTCTTTTTATTTTTTTCAAAACCAGGCTTTAGCTACAAAAATCTAGCAAAGATATATGTATACCACAATATATATAGGAACAATATATGTTTATCACAGCATAGAGAGAGAGTGCAATTTTATAAGTTACTTTTACCACTTGTACCTTTTAAGCACAATAAAACTATGAAGGTTGAACTGAAAAGGCTTGAAGTTAGGGAGATTTAGGTTGGAGCATGGACTACCTTCTATTGAACAATAACGTTGTTGTTCTTTGTTGTTTTAATAGATTTATGTTATTATTACAATCATAATTTAATGTGCCGCTTTGTTTTTGTTCTTCTTCTCATGTGTTTTATGCACAAACATGTATATATATATACATATAGATGTAAGTGCATATGTTTGTACGTGTGTGTCTACTTTCTTTGTTTGATGGGAGTGCTGTCCCTATGTGTTTGTGTTGCGTGTGTGTACATACGTCTGTGCATGTGCGTGTTTGAATCATATACTTTTATGTTCTGCCATATGATCTCAATTTATATATTTTGACAAAAGGTTAACATGTACCCCAGATGGTATGTCGAGTTAGTGATGTCACAAACAAACGTGCATTTTTCTCCAGCAGGTCATTTAATATAACAAAGATTTCTGTGCAACATAAGAAGTTTCATTTATCTTAACTATATTTCCTTTCATAGGGTTCTATACTCGGCCTATCACGGCAATTGTATGAAAGACTTTAGGGATCTAAAATTTACTTAAATCGGCAACCATATTGCCAGCAGAAACAACATCTGCCCTCATGTGGTCAAATGAAAGAAGTTTTTATTTTTTTAATTAAATAATTACCTGTTAAATTTTTTCACAAGCGAACCTATGCTGCGATCATTCTTATAATCAAATCAACTGGCCTTTTCCAGTCCTCTTATTTTCTCATGATTCACAAATGTGATCTTCTATGGAGGTGTAGAAGGATGAGCTTTCATATTAACTCTCTTAAAAGCTTTTCTTTTTCGCCAATTCATTCAAAATTACTACCTCAAGCTACATCTGTTCTTGGTAAATCAAGAACGAACAAGTTTTCGGGTATATATTTTAGAGACCATCTTCCCCTTACTGTTTCAAGGGGGCTCAGGGCTGTTTCGAGCATAACACCGATTGTTTGAGCCCGATGCCTGAATTAGTGTATGGTTTATTCAAACCAATGACCAGCAGTCTACCAGACCCGGCATAAGCTAGTGCAGCCAAGCCACTCGTGGACATAGTCTATGGGCACCCTCTCATTTGAACCAACGACCAGCAGTCTACCAGACCCGACGTAAGCCAGTATGCCACCATCACTCAACCCAGTCTGATCTAGCAATTTATTTATTAAGACAGCGGGACGTTCATGCATGCCTGTGGGGATGGCATCGTGTAGCAGATGGCGCTATGTCCTAGTGATAAACTGGTGCCTTGGGTTGACCAAATCGTTCACACCTCCAATGGTAGAAGGCGGGTGAAAGAGGACGGCCTCTAGAGACACGCAGATTTGGGTCAACGGCCGCCACCCAAACCCAACCCATAGGTAACCAAAAACTTATTTTTCATCTAGTGTGGACGCCCAAATAAATATTAGCCGTGGTCATCCAGAGTCTCACTGATGAGGTTTGTTTTATTATAGGGCCCACCTCAAAACTTTAAATTGTCAAGTCGCTCTTCATTGTTCTTTGGGGTAGGCAAGAATTCAAATTATAGTTTTAAAATTTGAATAGACTGAAATAAAGATTTTTAAATTTGTTATATATGTTAAATAAAACTTTTAAAATTTATATATAAAATTTTGAAAATTTTAAAATCTGACATGAGATAAAGGCCTCTGCCGACCCCTCTCTGCCTTCGACCTTGATTGTTCTCAAATTTAAGAAATATAAAGTCAGAAAGGGATGACCTCGGTTGGGATTCATCAATTAAATATGCATTGAAGAAAACATAGCCTCGCATGAAAATCATAAAATTTATTATTTAAGATTCAAGCACCTCAAGTTCAGGATCTCACATACACTTCGGAGGTGTTTGATTCCTTTAGATTTATAATTCATACTGTTTGATTCCTTTGGATTTATGATTCATACATTTGATGTGGATATGATGCAACATGTTTTTGTTGATGAACCATAAACTTTATGGTTCATCAAGCTAAGGATAGGATAGATGTACACTTGAATTCTTTCTTTTTTTTTTTTACTTGACAAAAAATTGGTTTTAAGATTAAAAAAAGTAAAGGTGTGATGTTAAATCCACGGTTGTGTATTAATTAGTCGCAACGATAGAGACATCCCATCGCGTCCCATGAAAAAAAGAGAAAAGAGAGTTTAGCTTTGGGAAGGAAACTGCAAGGATTGGTGACGGACGGGACCGACCCGTACGGACACACACCTTAGGTAGTAGTCGTTACTCGTTAGTGGGTCTTCCACATGGTGGGGGGCCAGTCCTTCACTTTCTTCTTTTTTTTCTTACTGCCATTCCACGCTACTACAAGGACAGCCACATGGAACACGAGCGAAAGAAAGGCTAGAAACCAAATCAAACATGACTCCTACACGAGGGCAAATATAAAAGAATTCCTAATATATATATATATATATATATAGAGAGAGAGAGAGAGAGAGAGAGAAAGAGAGAGGAAAAAAAAAAAAGAAAAAGAAAGAGAAAGAGTACAATTTTGACGCGTTGTAGCCTACCTATTTGAGCTATGCCCCATAGTCTACCGATTCAATTATAGTATATTGATTCACGCCAAATTCGTAAGGTTGACTAGTTTTTATAGATGTGAATAGATCACGCGGACTTGTTCAACAATTAAAGCATGACACATGGCTGTAGTTGTTAATGGGGTTTTTTTACACGATATCCATGTTGAATTAGAATTCTACGAAGATTGGATTGTATGTCAATATTGAATCATGATTAGTAAAATTTGAATTTTGGTTCTTTTTTAGTAATGCAGCTTGCTTTTGCTTAGGCAGTCAGAGTGGACCGGTCAGCAGAATTTTCACGACTTCTTTATGCGGAAACATTGGGACATATTAATGGTTGATTTGGCAAATAGAATAATATGTAATTGTTTGATGATTTTTTATTCATAAAACATCGAGAAAAGTGCCTTATAAATTTACCTCAAACTTTAAAACATATTTAAAAACCTTAACCACCAACAACAACTTTGTGCACTAACTTTTGTGGAATAAAGGCAATGATAACGTAAAAGCTATTAATGATGAGAGGGCGCTTAAAAAAGAAATGCGACGTATTCTTTTCTCTTATTATGGCATCACATAATATATTTCTTTTCAGAAGGGAGTCCCCTAAAAGTAGTTTGGCATTTGGCCTTTTAAAAGGGATTTTCGGTAACAAAATGAACCCCAAAATGATTTTTTTCTAGAAGTACAATTTTTTTTTGTGTCGATGCTTGGTACCACCCTTTTTTTGCTAACCATGTTACTAAAACAAATTTATGGCCATTAATCATCACAACTCCTTTTCAAGGATATTCAAAAGCACGTGCGGAGCAAAGGAGGGGTTCACGGAGGATCTCTTTCTTTCTCAATTTTTTTTTAAAAATTTACATGTAATTTTTAGAAAATTTTATTTGCTCAATATAAAATTTTTGAAAAATGATATTTTGGTTCCTATCAAATTTATAAAACTTTAATTGACGCTTTATAATAAAAAATTTCTAATTCCAATTTCCACTCGGGTCCAAAAGTATTGCTTTCTCTTAAAAAAGTAATGTCATGTGGCTGTACTGGCTGATACAGCACATAGCCGCCCCTTGATGATACTGCACTTTAAAATGTTATTCTTGTTTGTAAGGATGAGTGTTTTTTTTTTTTTTAATTTTAAATGTCTCCAAAGAGAGGCCTTTATAGCCCCATGTGCCTTTCTCCTCCAAAATTAACAAAGCATGTATGGAAACCTCAATAGTTGAGATAATGAGTGTCGTGAAATGTAAAAGTGATCACATGTATTGTTATTTAGACTTTTTGTAAGTTGCCACTTAATATGCTGTCCGGACTTAATAATTTAAAAGATTCTTTATTTTTATAGTTGAAGAAATAAAACAATGCAGGTCGGTGTCGATGAGCAATGGAAATACCAATACTCACAATGCTGCTGATTAAGAAATAAAAAAAAGGAATCCTGTTAGGTCAAGAATCATGCAGAATCCGATAGAAAAGATGAGCGTTTCCTTTCGAAAGCCAACAGAGATTAGGCTCGGAGAGAGGCCGCGTGGACCGCTCTTTTTATGACTTGACTCTTGCAAGCGGTATCACTGTGAATCGCGTGTAAAAATTCTAGGAAGGGGTGAACTTGGAAGATGGGAACCCTGCTTCTTCTCCCTCTTGTGGACGGTGAGAGATGTTTCCATGGCCCTTCCATCCCCCTCCATCTTTTAAGCCCTCGCCCACCGCTTCCTCCCGTCACCCACGTCAGACTTCTGACTTGCCTCCTCCTCATTCACTCGTTCCCCAGCAGAGAGAGGGAGAATCTCTTCTCTCGCCGCTGCAGAACTGTTTGGTGATAAAAACTGAGGCCAGAATCCAACGCCAGCTAAAACGAGAGGCAGGGATTGCCCTCTCCCTCCCTCCTCTGGTGTTCATATATCCGAAGCCACAGCCACACAGAGAGAGAGAGAGAGAGAGAGCAGCAGCAGGAGCAGCGCACCACCTCGGCCTTCTCTCTCTCCCCTTCTCCTTGGTTGTCTCTATCACCAAAGAGAGAGGAGCCATTCTTTTTTCTCGCTCTCCTCTCCCCATTTGCCTCCTCCCCACTGTGTTCCACATTTGCTGCATTACGTGCTTACTTTTAAAAGAGGCAGAAAGGCATTAATCGACATCGAAGGGGAGTGTGCGTGTGTGGTGTCTCTGTGTTTTCCTCCTCTCTCCCCCAAGAGGCAGCAATGGCTTCCTTGTTGCTGTCCGAATGTGGATTGCGCCCCCTCCCCAAAATTTCGTTGTACAGGGGCATGGGTGCGCCGCTGGGGAAGCCATTGGGCTCCCAAGTTACGCTGCCCAAAATGGATCTTTGTCTCAGGAGGAGAGAGGCATTCTTTTTGGGCGGCGGCGTCTCTGCAAGGGACAGAGAGTGGGGGTTGGGGGTGAGTGCTCCTCTGAAGGTTGCTTCTGTTTCTGAAGGTGGGGAGGCGGAAGGTCAGAATTTCCCCTCATTCAATCCTGGGGCTCCTCCCCCGTTCAACTTGGGCGAGATCCGGGCGGCCATTCCCAAGCACTGCTGGGTGAAGGATCCATGGAAGTCGATGAGCTACGTCCTTCGCGACATCGTCGTCGTCTTCGGATTGGCGGCCGCTGCTGCTTACTTCAACAATTGGTGGGTCTGGCCTCTCTACTGGGTTGCTCAGGGCACCATGTTCTGGGCCCTCTTCGTTCTTGGCCATGATTGGTAAGTCTCACATTTCTTCTATTGGCTTTCCTTCTTCCTGAGCAATTTCTCTCTTCCTTTCGTCTCACCTGTGCGCGGGAGTGTGTTATTTAATGCCTAATAAGACGTCCGCCAATTAACTTTGACTAAATTGTTGCAGTGGGCATGGAAGCTTCTCTAACAACCGGACGCTGAATAACGTGGTCGGGCATGTGCTTCATTCATCTATTCTTGTACCTTACCATGGATGGTAAGTGTTCCTTTCTCTGCTTGATGGGTACAAGCTGATTTATGGTTTGCTTTATCCTTATGCTTGTCAATTCCTTCTACTGTCGTGTATTTGCAATCCTCTTCTTTCGCCAACTTTTCTAGTTTGTTTGGATTTCTCTGGCTGCTGGATTTAATTTGTGCTTTGTTAGAGCTGAAATTGGTGAATCAATGTCTCCGAAAATAAAAGATCTTTTTTTTTTTGTGAAATTCAGAGTTCTTGCTTCTTTCTATCAGTGTCCTAATCATTTTTTTCTTTTCCTTTTGACTTCTTTGGAAAACTTTAGGAGAATCAGTCACAGAACTCATCATCAGAATCATGGCCACGTAGAAAATGATGAATCATGGCACCCTGTACGTATATAATTTTCTCCCCGTCACACCTTGCTCTACTTCTTTGACTGAATTGAATGTGCAAATGTTGATTTTTTCCTACTTACTGCAATGTATTTTCCTCCAGCTTCCTGAGAAGATATACAGGAATTTGGATGATACTACGAAGAAGCTACGTTTTAATCCTCCTTTTCCGATGTTTGCATACCCTTTCTATCTGGTTAGTTATGTCATGCTTTCTAGTGTATAACTGACCGATGTGCCTTTCTTCTCCATATGAGCAATGTTCTGATGTTGTTTTCTCTGTGAATTTTATAGTGGGGAAGAAGCCCAGGGAAGACAGGCTCCCACTTTCATCCAGATAGTGCTCTTTTTGTGCCCAATGAGAAGAAAGATGTGATTGTCTCAACTGTCAGCTGGAGTGCGATGGTAGCCTTGCTTGTTGGACTGTCGTGTTGGATGGGTCCAGTTCTGATGCTTAAACTCTATGGTGTTCCCTATTGGGTAATTTCAAATGCTTTCTCCTTGTAATCAGTGAAAATTTCACTTACCAATAATTCCTGATTTCGTGTAGCAAATCTTACATTTAAACATGTACTGCAGGTATTTGTCATGTGGTTGGATTTTGTGACTTACTTGCATCATCATGGTCATGAACAGAAACTCCCATGGTACCGAGGGAAGGTATGCATGAGTAAAGATGTTAATTTGGTTCTGTTTTTTTTTCCGTTAAATTAGGTGTTCAAAGGGACTAATAATAAGATTTTTTCTTCTGAGGGAACTAGTTGTGCAATGCTACTTATTTACAGCCAGTGTTACACATCTTGTTTCCAATTGAATATGAATGGAGGAAGATCAGTGTGGATGTTAGTAGTGTCATTCTTCGCATTCTCATTTTTCCCTCTTACGTCCAGCTTAATGAGGCATCTCTTTCCTTGATGATTAATTTGGGCATTTGGGAAGCTTCAAAGCATGAAATTGTGCAAGTGTTAGCGGCTGATAACTGTTATTGCAAATAAACAGATCAGTTGGTAAGCAGTGGCTTGTTTAACAATTTTGGTAAATCAGAAGAAAGTTCAAAGCCTCTGGACAGAATTACTTGATTACAGTGCCTAGCTCCACCACATGATTCTGTTTGGTGAAGTTTTGAATTAACTAGTATGACAGATTCGTTGACTATGAGCAACTCAATCTTCAGACAGCTGGATTCACTAAAATCAGACCGATCATTTCACACATTAGGCAGAATGTTTTTTTAAAATAGATTCTAGGCAATACGTGTTCTAGTTATTTCACAGGGTCATATCTAAATTTTGTAATATAAGTGGATGAAGTTGACTATCTGTATGAAATCTACTTTCCATGTGATACTGGAGAAAGATCGCTGATAATGATATGCCAACAGGAATGGAGTTACCTTAGAGGAGGCCTTACAACACTAGATCGTGATTATGGAGTATTTAATAACATCCACCATGACATTGGAACTCATGTTATCCACCATCTCTTTCCACAGATACCACATTATCACTTGGTGGAAGCGGTAAGCTCCTTCTCTCTCTCTCTCTCTCTCTCTATATATATATATATATATATATATATATATATATATATATATATAAGGTTGCCAAAATGTTTTCTAAAATCGTTCATTTGATTCTCAGACTGAGGCAGTGAAGCCTGTGATGGGGAAGTATTACAGGGAGCCACAAAAATCAGGCCCTGTACCGTTCCATTTGGTTCGAGATCTATTGACAAGTTTGAAGTATGATCACTTTGTAAGTGACCAAGGAGATGTAGTCTACTATCAAACTGATCCTCATTTTTCAAGTTCCAAGGGCAAATCAGAATAAAGCTACCGCATACGGATGGACCACTGCTTAAGTTGCTAATTGACGAAGTTTCATATTTGATGATGACAAAATGTGAACTACGTATCTCCACTATATATCTCAGGTCAAGCATTGCTTGGGCTATATTCCGCCCTTGTATTCCTTGTCAAAATTTACATAGAGATAATGCCTCATGTATGACGTGATGGCAGTGTACTTCTTGTTTTGTGTCAGTTGACAGTGTAAGAGTCGTTCATACGGAATAATACTTGTTCTTTTGATCTGTACTGGGAAGCGGGGGTTCGCATTTCTTTTCACTGGTTGGGCTGGGAGGGGAAAACAGGGATACTTGAATAGGCAAAAAGACCATAACTTGGAAGGAAGGAAAGTAAAGACCAGCTTGGCTCTTATGAGGAGACCATCCTCGGCGATTGTGACAGATTATCTCCAAGGCAACACACTCTTCTTCTTATAAAAACATGATCATCCTTGTGCACAGCTGATTACAAGAAAATCACTGCAGTCTTAAGTGCAAACTCCAATTTCAGCATTTTCAACGAGTTCGTTTCCTGTTTAGTTCAAGACCAGTCCATAACTTGGCCTGGTTCATTCCATGTTCCCTTGATTGGTACTTCAGACCAGGTCTGCAAGTGGGTTGAATCTGGTGTTCCCTTCTCAGTTTTAGCTGAGCAAAACAAATTCTATCCCTGTTGCGGACACCTGTTCGCCAAATGACCACGGTAAGAAAGACTAGGTTTAGATGAGCGTCATGTGACCTGTGCAGCTCCATCTCTCATGCGTCACACTGAATGACTAACACCCTTGCTGATAGGTTCTTTTCAGTATTTCATTTGCATGGACACTATTTCTGTATGCAAAGTAGCTGACGGCTTCTGTTTGTCGCATGTGGTTGGCTACATTAACTGTGGCCAACATCTTTGGAAGCATTCATCTCAGAGGTCACGGTCACGGGTCCACTTTTTTGTATGCGAACCAGGGCAGCAAATGTGGTGTGTCTACTGTACTAAGACAGGAGACTTCTCTTTAACACTGATGACTTGTCCTTGGTCATTGTTATCCCGAATTTAGGATGAAACCGTGTTTTGTGTTGTGGTGTAAACACTAACAGTGAAAATTAGCTTCATGAAGACGGCTCATAAAGATGCAAATGGAGATGTACACACCATAGTTACCTGCTCTTTTAGGAATTCACTTTTCCTGATCTCATGATTCATTTCCCACTTTCTTTACCTTCCTCAAATTCTATAATTCAGAACATTTCCCCCCCACTTTCACTCCCCTAGCGCTTCCTGCATCCTTGCCGTTGATTGGTGACTACTGCTTAAAGAATACTGATTCTCTAAAGAAAATAATTAAAAAACTTGCTAATGAAAAAGATGCCTTTCTGTACAGGTACATTTCATGAACCAATTCTTTAGTCGCCTTCTTCAAGAATTTTTACCCTACACTCAACAGATCGGAAGCAATATGCAATTGCAGTACTTTAAAAATATCAACCTTTTATGTCATTTGAAAATCTTGACAGCTAAAAATTTCGAAACCTGGTAATCGTGTGTTTTAAAAAGTATTATTTGAAAGGATTTTCATAGATGAATAACATGGCAATCTAAGAATTTATGAAATTCTTTGTGTACAACCAAATAAAGCAATTTAAGCCCGCTTTGCATGTCCAACCATATAAGTTATGCATATACTGTTAAAATTTTTGAAGAAGTGGTTAAATGATTGGTGTCAAATATTATCCCATCAGTTGACTGTCATTCACCGAGTCGGTTTAAGGAGCTTCTCTACCAATGCATTAAGAAATAGGGATGTAAACAGTTGGCACTCGTATTAGTTCAGATTGAGCCTTCACCACTACCCTGTAAATTCATGCACGTCCGTAAAACTGGACCAATCTAGGGTTGTGCTCGGTAATGTTGTATATATCGACGTTGATACTGTATCGGTTTGGTCACCCACATGGCGTCTTGCACACCACATGCCCCTATTAGCCCGATTCTTCCTTTTTTTTTCTTTTTTTTTAAATTAAAAACATTTATATGGATTGGAAAATGAAAAAGAGAAAAAAAAAATGAAAACCAGTATCAGCACTGCATCGTATCAGTAGGGAGCTGATAACGGATGACTTCAAAAAAACCACTGCTTGTGCTTCCTAACCATGCACTGGTATTTCTTTTTTCAATGTACGAAATAAAAAACAGTTAGAGATAATCCAAATTAGGTAGCTACCAGACCAGGGGCGGAGCGAGCCAAACGGTTCAACGAACTTATCCGGGTAGGAACAAACTAAACCCGAATCCAAAAAATAGGTTAAGCAACTAAAACTTTTCAATTTTTTAATGTAATCTTTTTTTTCAATTAGTTGGGGTGGAGCCATGGCCTAGGCAGGCCCCCCTCCCTCCGCACCTGTATCAGACCATCATATATCAGATTTGATGAGAATCATTTGAGCTATCGATTGCAAGGAAATGAGACAATAGAGATTAACTTATCTTAAACAAAATCATTTGTCTCCCCCCTCCAACACACACACACACACGTATATGCACATATAAAGTTGGTAAAAATCAGACCACTTGAGTATGACACAAAAACTAAACCTTAATATTAATTATTAAAGTATTTTATAAATGTGTGTGTGTTCTTAAGGGTGATTTGGTAAAAAACATACTAAGTTAGCCATTCTTTTATTTTAATAATGTTATGGTCATATAACATCAAAATTTTGAAAGTAGAAAAAAATCAATTTGCTTACAAACATAACTTGAACCAAAACATGATTTATATGAATTAGTTTTTATAAATGCATTAGATGGATCACATTTTGTTTGTAACACTTTTTAACACAAATTTAAGAGGTCTGGTTTTTATCCCTTGCATAAATGTGCTAGTATTTACCAATTTTATCCCTTACCTAAGTGGGATATTATTTACCATATATATATATATATATGTGTGTGTGTGTGTGTGTGTGTGTGTGTGTGTGTGTGTGTGTGTAACAAATGCTACAATAGTTAGTTTTTCATGTATGAATATTGTCCTTGATATATATTCAAACATTTTGCTTCTATTGAAATTAATTTGAACAAGGATTATCAATGATCGCAATGCATGCCCATTTCAGTACAAAAAATCAAGTATTTACTGATGTGAATCTCAAACACATCAACAAAGAAGCCTTTCATTCACGTTGAAACAAAACGTCAATGAAGGTCCATTTTCACCGATGGCCGACATGGAAACGTTAGTGAATTCAAGTTACATTCATCTTTCACTGGTGTTTGCTGGTGAAATGTCTGACTAAAAATTTACTATCGTTTATGTGGACGTTAGAGAATGTTTTCACTGACAGCCAGTAGGCAACCGTCAGTGGAAGCATATCAAATCCTGTTTTTACCAACATCTACTTTGCTAATGTTAGAGAAAACTTTTACAGACGTTTTGCGAACGTTCGACGATGTTGTGATCTCACTTTCACGGATGTTTACTAGTTAAACATCAAAGTATATTTTCACTTGAGGAATATGAGAAAACACTCATAAAAATTGAATTCCAGATTACACCTTGAAGTATAAGAAATGACTATCTTGCCCTTCATGTGTATTTCCGAAATTGGCTATGTTTGGGCAAGCCGATTGGGCTAGGATGTGGACCTTTGTCCTAACCTACGGTTAGTGCAAGCAAAACTAAAAGCGCCTTCTCGTTTTACCCAGAAATCGTGATTTTCTAACAAATGAGATTGAAAAGGAGAAGACAAATGAAAAATGAGGGATAAACTAGGAAATACATGTTCTATCGTTTCTAGGTTGAGTTTTGACAAATTGAGCTAGGGAGACCAAAACAAGTAGCTCATAGATAATATCAATAAAAAGCTTGGAGAATTTTAGTGAAAATGGATTTCAAACAAGCTCCAAACATAAATAGGAGAAAAGTGACCAAGTTATCGGTGCAGATAAAGTTAGTGAATTTGCAAAACTAAAAAAGCATTGTATCATGGATGTTTTGACTAAAACTGAACTAGGATGAGCTAGATCTACTCAGAAGAAGTTGTTTCCAGCTATACAGAATTATTTTGGAATTGAGCTTAGGCATAAAAAATAATGTGGTAGACATGGGGGAAGTGACAAACAAACACTTGGGAAACTAGACCTAGGGCAATTCTACTAGATTAGAGCTAAGTTTAGGTTATTCCTAGTGCAAAGATCATGGCCTAAGCTTGGTTTATAGTAACTCAATTCAGTCAATCTCAGTTTGAACTATACTTGCAAAAAAGGGGAGTGAGATTGATCTATTGACTAAGTTTGAACTCTATAGAACTAAAAATTGAATGTTGTACTCCATGAATCACTAAAGCTAAGCTGAATAGACTATGAAGAATTTGTCCTAAGTTGAGTTGTAGACAAGAGGTCCACTGGGCTCAATCAAGAAAAATGAGCTAGTATGAGCTAAGTTAGGCACTAGTAACCCAACAATGAGGGTTCTAGGACTTAGATGGGGTGCAATGACACATAAACCGAGTTTCAACTGATCATAGTATCATTTTTCTAGGTTTTATGGGCAAATGGTAAAATGTACTAGAGTCACCCTAATAAATTAGGAATTTTCCTAGATTTTGAGTGCTGATGATCCTAATGAATGTACAATGCAATATTCTGGCACTAGTCTTGGCCAAGGACCACACTGTTTGAAAATGAGTAGGGCAGAGGAAAATAGTCATTTTGATAGGTAGATAATTTGGAGTGTTTGCAATAGTTTCATTTGATTTTCTAGCTAGTTATGATTTATTTTGGTCATATTACTTGCTATTCTATTTTGATTTTTATTACTCTTTAGTAATTGGAATCAATAAATCAGCTATATACTTGTTTAGTCACTGGCTAGGTGTTTCGGTATTTTGTTGGCCATAATTTTCATCTGCCTTTATTTATTTATCGAATATTGTAGAGTCACATTTGTTGCCCATCAGCTGTTTTTATTCTTGTGTTACGATTAGGTAGATTTTTTAGTGTTTTGGCTATGTTATCTCATTTGTGCAACTTTCTTGCATCATAGCTTGTTAACTTTGACTTGAAACTTTTTCTGTTTCATGCTAATAGATGAGCTATTATTGAAGTAAGCTCTCTTGAGTTCCTTATAACATTTAATTTATTTATTTTTAGTTGAATAGGTGAAACTTGTTGTGTTAAGGCAGTCATGGGGAGTACCTTCTTTGGAGTTAGTTGATCTCTTGCATTGATTGTTTTGATTTTTGTCATGTACTTAAGTAGTTTTTTTCCTAGTGTGCTATATGTTAAGCTATTAATAATCAGTTAGGAAGTTAGGTCTAATTTCAATTTGTTGAATTGGGAATTGAGCTATTAGTTTTAAATAGGAAGTGTGTTAAGAAAATAGAACTTGCAATGGTTTCATTGCCATTGGTTGGATAGGCAGAATAAATTTTTAAGGTGCATTTTTCTAGTAGTTGTAAGTTAGGGTATGCATGTTCAGTTAGAATGAGTTAACTGTTAGGGCCTGTTCAAGTCATTGTATTAGTAGGAATTTTTTTTCCTTAGCCTTAATTCCAGTTATTATTAGACTAGTCATTAGTTCTCCATTGCCATTGGCCTCCTCTTAATGCTTTCTAGTGTATGATTATTGTAAGTTCTATAATTTTCTATATTTAATATGAGATTTTTTCCTATCTTGAGTTAGACCATGTCAAGTATTAAATAAAAGAAAATCTTGTTGACTAGTGGGGTTCTCTTACAACAGGCACGTCCTAGTACCAAACAGCAATAGTTTTGCAATTCATATAATTTTTTACTTCGTTTCCAATGAAATTCTTCTTTTTTCTCAACTAAAAAAATCCAAATTTTCTTGGTAGACAATTGTCAACTTCTTATCCAAAAGCAGACCACCTTGCCTTATTTTTGTTTTGGTCATTCCTTGTGTTGTCATGAGATATTCTTAGTTGAGACATTGTGTCACATTTTTGCACAAATCTTCATTCTCAATCTACAGGCATGGATGAGATAACATGATCATAGCTGGTTCTATCATTCATTTACTAAGTACATAGTGTGTTCAAATTTCGAGTGCAATTTTGTCTATTTTCTTGTCCATCTTTCATGATGCCTAATCTGGAGGCATCATCTTTGTTACAGGTGTTCAATGGCATATCATAATGATATTTGAATATTAATTTACATCTAAGGCTTGCTTATTATCTAGGGATTCATTAAGGTTAGATAGGGCACTCCTCGGGTCTTACACAGGTCCTTAGCTACACTAATTGATATTTTGATTAGTTTGTTGAATTTAGCTTAGTCCCATATTATAGGTTAGTTCCTTAGAATTAGAGTAGAAACTTCCTACATTTCTCCTAGGTTAAAACAAATTTTATATTTAAATTTAGAAAAATTGTAAACAATCTATGTGATGCTAAACATACATATATCTATAGTACATAGTGTGCAATGGAAGTATAATCTCAATATTGATCGCGATTGCATATGTGATTGATATATGGCTCAACCAGTCATAGCATGAACAATAAAAAGGACAACTATGTAATTACCATATAGCATAATTTGTCCTAAATGGTTGAAGTTTCTAGTGAAGCAAGAATGTGTAATTGTGTTCAAACCAAACAACAAATTTGTATTAAACATGTTATCACATTAACATTATCTATTTGGCCACAAAAAATGTTTTGTATAAAATAAACACACCCCAAGCAAAAAAAATATGAGGCATATGATAAACAAATGCTCCCAAGCTAAAATCATGAGGCCTGCATAACGGCATCAACCTCCTAGAAGCATGCATACTCTTAGATTAGCTTTGATGATCTCTATGCCCTACCATCTACCTAACGAGGAAATGACAATAAAGTTAGATTTCTTTGAGTATGATCTCTATGCCAGTTTAATGAATGGTATGACATAATTTACATCTAAGAAATGTAATAAAGCAACTAATGAAAATTAGTTAAAAGCAACATTCAATCACAAACCATATTCACAGCCTTAACTCAATAAATACAAATCTAACACCACATAATTAATTTTATAACACATACACATATTCTAAGCATCGAGTAACAATATATTCATTGAGAATGAGTGGTCTCCATAACAAACGTTCTGTAGATTATGGTCGGTAGAAATAAGCCATCAAGAAGCTATATGGTACAATGTTATGAAGCAATGAGATAATCCTACTATGACCTTATATGCCGGGGCTAAATGAGATATAAGTACTAGCATGGAGAAGTCAATCATAGAGACAACTAGGATAGTGTGAAATAAGGTGGGTAAAAGTAAGGAGAAATGAGCCAAAGATAGTGAGACTATCTTTACGAAGATTGAGACATCAAGATAAATCAAAGGAGCTGCATGGAAGCAAGGAAAAGCTAGGTGAGTGGGAAAAGTATGGACTGAGAAGAAAGAATGGCAAGCGAAGAAATGGAAGTGCAAACTTGGATAGGTGGTTGATGATAGATATGGTTACAGTTGGAGATCTTAGACTATGGATGTGGTTAGCCAAGACTTTTAATGCAAGAATTGGAGTCAAGAAATCCCGAGGTTCGATGAGGTGCTTACATGGTAAAGCTCAATAATCATAGTTGTTGGCTTCTGAAGTGCCAGAATAAAGATTGTTGGCTTCCACGAGCACAAACTCAATACACAAAAAAAAAAAGATAAATTGCAAAAACTATCACTAAGCAATATGAGATATGGCTTTAAGTGCCTCTTTAAATAGGTGAGTTCCTTACAAACAAGATAAAGTGATAATGACGAAAAATGTGCTTAAGCAAATCCTAATCATGCTAAAAAAGGTAATACAAAAGTTCATAGCTAGCCCTGTTTGTCAAAGAAAAGTTAATGGTTAGTTGCAGGACCATCTAAAGCATGTTTCTGGGGATAAGTATTTCACACCATTTCTGTGCAGTGTCCCATGGTAAGAGGAGATTTGCATCAAATCCTTACAACTTAAAATGTGTGTTGTAGTGGGGTAATGCTTATAATAAGCAAAGAGAGGAATTAGAACCATAGTTTGAGCATTGACTATACGATAACTTGCTCAATGACTGATTTAAATATTGGACGCTGAGGATTATAGAGAAGTTATGGCTGGATAAACTATAAGTTACCACTTGGTCCACAATAGCTTATAACAAGCTTGGCCATGTTGGATTTTGAGGATCATCAGTCTAGTTGAAAGGAGCTATCATTGGATAGGCATCTTTGTTCATCGTCTTGAAGAAGCTATCCCACATGTTTCATCCCTTAGTTAGTTGGAGCCAGCAACTCGCACAGAGGCACAGGCCATAGCTAAACTCTATGAGTGTTCAGCCTTAGGAGCTAGGCCGTTAAGCTAGCCTTGACGATGCTTGTCAATAGGAGTATTACTTGGAGTTGACAACCTTTTTAGCCAGGGTGACAACCTTGTTATTGGCCCAAGTTGCCTTAATTTTAGCCTCCTAACCTAATCCTCTCTTAATGGATCTCACACAATACGGAGATATGTCCTTTGTATAGATATCATAGGCATTGGTTTCTTAGTGCCATGGCAAGCACTAAAAGCACTTTTTTTACCATAAAATCTTTAGACTATGAAATCTCTTATATAGGTGTTGAGAGTGTTGTCCTCTTATTAGTATGAAAAACATTAGAAAGCTCATGGTTTGCCATAAGGCGTGAAACCCTTTTTAGGATAATGTCTTTAGACACTTAGTGGTTCGACCTAACCTTATGATCCATAATTGCATTTGTATCCATAAGCAACACCCTGTCCAAACAATCCCTAAATCAATGTAGGTCTGAAAATGACCACTCGACCCCTTATATCTAAATCTCACAAGTGTATTTTTTATGGTATGCAATACAATGGCAATGTGTATTCATGGTTGGGCAAACCACATGAAATTTGTGAGATAGAGAAATATGCAAGGAATGAGCTGCAACTTAGAGCCAATCATGCTACAGCCAAACGAGGAGCTTAAGACTTGGTGGAGTTCACCTAAAGAAATTCATCTTGATGAGGTGGTGTGGTGTCAACTGATGAGGGAGCTCCTGGTGGAATGATGAGCTTGATGGGGGAAAAAATGAGCTTGACATGCTGAGCTAGAACTAAACTGCAAAAATAGACCACTCACGACAAGGCTTGGGCAGTGAATGGATCTCACCCTACCATGCCGCACCTACATTGCATGCTTTCACTAGCGGGCCTGGGCGTCACCACCCAAAGCATCCAGGTGGGCCACTAGCTAACTTCCACATGGGCCAATGTGGTTTTTCGGCCCATGGCAAGCTACCTTGATGGTGTGCTAGGCTGGAGCTTGGTGCTCCATCAGGCTTATCAAGATCCTTGCTAGCATGCTCTAGGGTTGCTAGTGGTTCTAGTGCTGAGCTTTACTGGAACGTCGGCTTGGCTTCAGCTGGCATCTTGCTCATCTTGTTATGCAATCTGTGTGTGTTGTGGCCAACAACTATGCATCTAGGTGGATAAAGGGCCTGACAATGTTGATTTTTCGCAAGCAGGTCTGGAGTTGTTAGTGGGCCTTGGATGTTGTTGGTTTTGATCTTGATGGCTGCTAGCATAGGCGTGGGCCCATGCTATTGTTATCTTCCTCTAGTGGTTAGTAGTGGATCCTAGCAAGGCTAATCCTTCGGCTAGGGCCTGTATCAACTAGAGGCTTTAGTACTGCCCTTATTCCATTGCCTTTTAGGATAGGGCTTTCTCTATATGGGTAGTACAGGCACTTATCATTGACAAGAAAGAGCAACACTAAAACTAATTGGTCTACCATAAATTTTTGTTTTGAGAAACTGTTGGCTTGTTTGATGGCTACTAACCTTTGTGCATGGGCTCCATATGTCTGCTAACATCTTGGGTGGCCTTCTCCTTGGCTTGGTTAGCCCCTCAATTTGTTATCTTAACCCAAATCCTTCTATCTCATAATTCTCATTGCATGGGGATTAGGGAGGTCCATATGATGTAGTGGTCGATTAAATACCTCTATCTCAATTAGAAGTTTTTTTGTTATATTCACAATACAATATTTGTGTAGCTACATCCCCCAAGCATTTAGTAAAATAAACGAATAATGTAGAAATGATGCATACATTTTAGTTAATCTTGCAAAATTAGTTTAACTTGTATGCTATGGGAGATACAATGACTTCTTTATGTTCTAAGTACATAATGCCCTATTGTCAGTTGAGAGAACAAATTTCTTAACATAAATATTAAAAGCGCAAGAATATGTTATGACAATTTGAAATTTATTTGGAGAAAATAAAATATAATGCAATAACAAGCAACTTGATTGGCACAAAATTTTATATGCCATCTAGAGAATCACAGATGAGAGGTGGACTGATTTAATCATGTATTTCATGCAATAACAAATCACTTACATATTCTGTTAAGTTATTCTATGACATCCAAAGTTAATAGAGAAGTTAATAAGTGATATTAGATTTATATTGAAACATTAGTTACCAAGCTTTCCTTATAAATAAGTTATCGACATAAGATAAAAAATGTATAATCATTGTCAAGGGAATATAGAAAGAAATGCTGTCAATCAAAACAAGACAGCAATTTATCCAAATACAAACAAAAAAAATTTCAATTTATTTTTTATAATTACAATTTAGTGATTTTATTTGTCATTTCCCGTAGTCTTCTATTTTTATTTAGATATGTGGTGAAATAAGTTTGAAAGATAGCCTAAAGCTTAATGGTTGTGCAATTGAAATTCTCAATTGAACATGCAATGCAAGTGAATAGGAAAGAAGCTAGAGTATCTTCTATCAAATCAACACTAAGAAGAGAAATATATTAGAATGTAAGGGGTTGAATGGCCTTGTTTATATTACACATAAAGTATCAATAAAACACAGTATAGTTATTTTACAAATTGACCCAGAAACTTCCATTTATCTTGTACTATATGTTACAAAAGCAAAACTTCAACGAATAAAAGGTTATTAGCTCATAACACTTTGATGAATTGAAATTAGAGGTTGAAGAAGAGCCGTCTGCCATATTTCAAAAGGAAAATCTTGAACAATTTAATAGAAAAGTAGAAAAGGAAATTGATGGTAAAAAGTTGATATGCTAGAGAATGATGTGGAATTTGAATGAGAACACGAAAATGAATGTAAACATGATAAATTTGTCACGTTTTCATTTGTCACTTGTATTGTATAAGTTTAGTTTCTGATGTACAAGACTTTAAAGGATCATTTCCTAATCATTGCCGTATTGGACTACATGTTTTTGTTAAAAAACATACTTTCTTTAGTTTCCTGATTTTCTTCTTCTTCTTTATTTCAACTTCTCTGTTTCTATATTTTAAAAAGTATGTTTTCCAACTTTACATTTCAATTGCTGTAACAAAATGGGCTACATAATGCACTTTACGATATTGGTCATGCGTAATTTGTCCAAACTAACTTTTATTACAAATTTTTTATCTTTTTGACCTTATATTTCATATCTAACTATTGCCATGAAAATACAAGCTACATTATGTACTTTACAACATTGGTTGTACCCACTTTGACCAAATCCAATTACTCATGTTTCACATACACTAGAAAAGAAATAACCCTCACCAGTGGACCACTGGCGAAAGGAAGAAAGAGTCTCGATGGTGGATAGGCACCGCGTACTTCCTCCTTACCCCCTTCTGTCATTCCACAAAAAAGGGAGGCAGTCCACGACAGCAGGAGAGAGAGAGAGAGAGAGAGAGAGAGAGAGAGAGAGAGAGAAAAGACGTGGGATTAATAGGGGACAAATAATGGACAGGGAAAAAAGGAACATTTTGACAGCTGCAGCAGGATTCAAGTTTCCTATATACATATAAAAAATGCTTAGATGGGTATTCAACTTACTGCAGCACCAACCCTGTTTTCGTTTATTTTTTCAATCAGGGGAACAATCGTGTCTGCGTCACATACGTTAGTTTATGGAAAATGAATAATTTTAGCATATTCTCTAGAGAAAGACTAGTTTCTTTTCTTTTTCCACATTTACTAAGTTAATGATTTCTTTGACGAGCTTATTTCTCTTTCTTTTCCATTTTTTGTATTTTAGTAGATTACAACTACTTAAATTTATTTAGGACATGAAATCATTTAGGAGAGGTTCCTGTCTGTCTCTCTCTCTCTCTCTCTCTCTCTCTCTCTTGAAAGTCAGAATCATGCATGTCACTTTCTAAGCGGGGAAGAATGGAAAGATCATAGTATTAGGTTGCAGTTGACAAACAGATCAAATCATCATTTTCTGTGGAATTTGCAGCCACGTGGAAGCTTGGTCATGAATTGCTTGCTGTAAGTATAGTCAGGCTAAGTTAGTCTTTTGACAGCAGCCGTGTATTTCACAATCAGGCTGGTCTACTAGATAGCCTCATATAGGTTGGTCTGGTTGAAGCCCTCAGCTCCAAGAAGTCGTACACAATGATAGATATTCACTACAGCAGGAACAATACATACCATATACATAGCTGATACAATAAATCATAGTCTCTTCTATCTACATACCACTGCCCCACATTTATTTCCCTAACCTGTACTTGGAGCAAACAATGGCCAGGGTAATAATGTTGTTTTCTCCACGAGGTGCCACCCTTGCAGCTAGCCATCTATGCAGGTTGTCCTTCAATCCTACATTTGTTTCAACTATAAACTGCCAAAACTGAGTGGCATTTTACAGGAAGTGTTATGGTCATGAGGTCTCTCCTCGATCTAAAGTAGCAGCAGCAACGTCAATGAAAGACTATACTGGCGCAGAAGTTGGAATGCCATGCTTTTGAAACCATTCTGGCATGTGGTATTGTTCATAAAGCAGAGGCCGCACATCCTTTTGCATAGCAAGTTGTTCGAGTAGTGGAAGAATAACCTGTATTAGCTGGTGTAGAAACAAATGTTTATAATATGAATAACCTAATCCAGTTGTGTTACTTATGAATCATTAACAAATTAATTTCAATTCACCTGCATGTCTTCAGGCTGTCCTGCTGAAAATGGAACACAAGGTATTCCATTTAGAGGTTGCAATAGAAAGCTAAAAGGATTGTTGTCAACGATGACTGTACGACCAAGGTCTTTGGATAAACATGTAAGATCCTTCACATGTTCTCGGTATTTCCTGATTCAATAACCATGAAGACTTCTATCAGTTCAACAATTAACATTCAAGCAACAATCAAAAGGCATGAGATGTAGAAGGACAAGGAAGATTTAGTCCATACTGCAGTCTATATGGTGCAATTTAAGTAAAAGAGTTCTAGCATTAACAACATCATAAGCTGATCAACTTAACAGCTAAATCAAAACCTTTGAATTAAACTGGTGAAGCAATCACCACTTAAAACACATTGTGAAGAAACAGAAATGGTGCTCATAAAGACAGCTGAATTTGCAGGAACTTACGTGCTAATTGTTGCAGGACGGTAAAGCCGAAGGGAGATTCTATTGTTAACATCTATTCTGTCAATAAGTGGCCTGGCATAGCCTGAGCACTTACAAGTGTCAATAAGATGATTAAGGAACCAAAAAAGCACATAGCAAATGTTGTGTACCTTCAAGTCCAGCTGTGAAAAGCACAAGCTCCGCAAATTCACTTGTTCGTGCCAAAAACTCATGCAGACCAGGACGTTCAAATACAGTGATATGATTTACTCTGGGCTTTCCTTCACCATCCTTCATCAAATAAATTGCATATGACACCTCCATCAGATAATCAAGACATCTGAATGTGTGCATCAGAGCACTTACTGGAACTGCTAGTGACAGAAAGAAATGATGCCAGAAATAAATTGAGTACATCACTCAGGCAGCCCACTGCACCTTATTCTTAACAGTGTTTATTCTAATAATGGGGCCATGGACTGACTTTATGGGGGGGTTGGACAATGAACATTTTGTGAGTGTCCAATGAATCTGCCTCCAACATTGGAGAAGATTCATGGAACACTGGATTCTAGAGCTCCATGAATTTAAGCCAATTTTTAGGGCAGATTCATTGGACATTCACAAACTGTTCCATTGTCCAAATGCCCCCTATGTGTTCAACTTGTCAACCCCAGACAGATGGTTTCGTTTTTGTCCCTAATATCTTTCAAAATGCTGCAGTAGAATTATGCATCAACTTGCCATTACAATAGGATAAGTAGTTCAGGAAAGACTTGTCCAAATTACACATTCAATAATGCATGTTCAATATCCAATGTGAATAATGCTAAATCTGATTTGCCCTTCAAAAGAGCAAAATGAAAAACCAAGATGACATTTCAACATCTCTTAAGGAAAAAATATTGTTGGACAGCTTATTCAAACCCATGAAAGTGAGAATGAAATGTGAATACTGCACATGGTTTATGTTTGTGCAAGTAAACATTTTGCACCTTCAACACACACCAACCTTGTCAACAGACACACACTCCAACTCAAACCATTTTAATCCAGCTTCAGTTGCTTGATCACGAACAGAACCTGGCAAGCTAGATGTCTCGTAAGCACACACCAGAGTCTCATCCAAGTCTAGCACCACCTGCCAATTTTCCAAAATCACATACTGGGAAAAGTAAAAGAACAAAAACAAAAACAAAAAGAACAAAACTATAGCAAAGCAGCAGTTGCATGTATCAGAAAATATAGAAGCACATAAAAAGGACAACATAAACCTTATTTTTTTTAAATGAAGGTTCTTTAGATATTCAAGATTCTGATTTGGATCAATGCAGAAAAAAAATAGCTAATCAACTAAAGCACCAAAATTATATAAAACATATTTTGGACAGACTCAGGCACATGTAAAAGGTTAGGCCAATTCACAGGGAAGAAAATTTTCAAGCAACTTCCTTCTGAAACAATCTTCCTATTCTCAAGCTTTGCAAGGGTAAAGATGGCACCCATACAGCACAAGTGAACAAACAGACATCCTATGGTCATGACTTTATTCAGTAAAAGAGGAATGAGAAAAGAAAAAGATCAGTGACATGCAAGAAACAAATTTTCCCATATGAACAAGGTCCAGGTTGGCTTGGAAGTCCGAGTTTGCAATGGATACTCCAGCCCGTTCAAATTGAAGAGCTAATAAAGGGGTGGAACCACAACTGGAATTTGAAAGTTTACACTTGAGTTATGAATGATCGATCCTCCTTGTTGGCCAGCTTGAAGAGTTCCTAAACAAGTCCGACAATTATGAAAAAGGAAGCATGGTTTATTTATTTTGGTTGGTAACCTTAGCAGCTTTAAGAAGGTCCTAAGGAACTGGTTGCCAGTCGAAGGCTATCAAATGTTATGTAAAGAAATCCACCATTACAATTTTGCCTAATGGCTCAGTGTATTTGACTGCATGGATAACTTATGGAGGGTCTCTGTAAAACAACAAGGATTAAGACGAGCACAATTTGGATATTCAACTGGCTCTCTACACTCCATACCCTTTCACTGATGAAACCATTCCCATTTTACAATCCCATAGTCTCCACCTTATCCTTCCACAAAATAAACTATTGTAACTAGTCCAATCCCAAGAAAAGACTTAGCTATAGTCTTGTACAGGTTATGCATCTGATGCCAATATATAGATTGTTAATTACATGATGGTTGTGTAAGTTCACAGAAACAATATGAGTTGCATCAGCAAGGGTTTCCATGTGTTTGCATTTGTTTCAGGAAAAATTAAAAGAGTCATGCTAGCCTAGGAACAAAGCATTGTTATCACAGAAACTAGATTAAATAAAAACAAAGAACAATCATGTAGCATTCAAAGCCAGTCATCTTACAGTCTACAATTTTAAGGCATCACTAATAATGCTGTCCATGCTAAGGTCCTCCCAGTCCGTTTGTATCACTCATTCAAGCTTAACTCTTACTAAGAATATTCATGGACTTTCCACACAAAATAGAATGCAAAGATGTAATATCTCACTGTTTAATAGGCACCAGCCTTAAAAGGACAGAAGAGAATCATGATCATTTCAAGTTTCAATGTCAACCTAAATTTAATAACATGGGGACACTGACGCCAAAAATCTCCAGACATACTCACAAAAATTGTTCTCCAGTTCCATTTTCGTGATATCCTTTTCAGGTACTTTTGGAAAAGCTGTTTTCTTGTCTCAGAAACCCAAAAAATTAAAGAATAGGACATGAAAGTGCTGAATAGAAATTAGTTACACTTACACACTAAGGAGTTTCAAACCGAGCAAAACAAGCTTTCACCAAGTCAAGCCGGGTCATGCCTAGTTACAAGCATAAAAAAGTCCTCTTATTGGTTTGACCCAGTAAGGGCTGAGTCAACCGTGTCAATGAGTAAACTCTGAGAATTCCAAAACACTGCTGGGAAGCAGCAGGGCAATAGATCATCTTTAAGATAGACAATGGTCAACAGATCTGCTCTCTGAACCTAAGAATCTAACTGATTGCCACTTAAGTTAAGATGATAATATCCAACTAGGACATTCTTTAATTTTTCTTTAATACAGTGACACAAGGAAATTACTGAACAGCCTGCTGAGATATTTCCATTCTGTGTTGCACAGCAGATCCTAAAGCATATTGGCTTTAACAGATGATTATGGTCCACAAAAAATCCAATACATAAGCTATCTTCTGGTGGAGACAAGTCAGTAAGTTAACGTTCTCCCCCTCTCTCACTCAGTTCTTTAGATATTTTATTGGCTTGGCAGTTGAAAAGTCCTGGAAAATATTAGGAGTTCCAATTGCAATCCTTCTGAAACATGACATTCTCCATTGTCATTTGAACTCGCTATATTCTGAAGAGAACTAAAATGGCCACCCATCTCCTACACAAGTTTATTGTCTGCACAGGCATAGTCTAGGCTCTTGATGGTAGTGACTGAGAGACCCCATTTACAAAAAACGAACAAGCTCTAGCTGGCTAGATGGCTGTTTTGGAACATACTGCACATCATTTCTACCACCCATGATAAAGAACAACCAAAACTGCATATCTCTCCAGTCTCCACTACTCCACCACAAATTCTTTGGGATCTTCTCATTAAAGAGAGGATGCAACAAACATTGAGGCCTAATATCTCTATCTTAGAGATGAGGCAAAATAAAGATAATATATCATCAACTAACAGTTATGAGATCTATGAAGCTGATCCATAAGAAGATCTTGTAGGCCCATCTTACCTGGTTGATCAATTGAACCTCAAAGGAGACATGTGGAGTATAACTAAATCCATAAAAATTTTTATTACTCATCATCTGTTAAGATATATTATCAATTAGCTAGGTTTCGACTGACAGTTACAACCAATAAGTCCAATAATTTGCAATGCCTATGACTAAGCCATTCCAGAATACACACTCAAGAAAGGAATTTTGTTGCAGCAAATTGGGCTTGATAATAAACCAATGATTATGTTCACCGAATCAGCTTCGGCAGTTGAATAAACCTGTGTGAAGATGTTGGTGCAGCATGGGTGCGGCTGCCAGTTCTGGTGTATAACTCAATTACATATATATGTTTTGTCTACATATATGTAAGAAATTACACATTGCATACACACATATACAAATGCACAGATACCCATTGTGGCACCTGTACCTGTGCTCATGTGGCATAGCCATTGATTCAGCAAATACGAGTATCCTGGTCAAGCCTGACATGAGCAGTGAACCGCACATCACTAACATGACTGACATATTACGAAATCTTTTGCATGCTTGTCTCAACTTGGGAAACGATGACCTCAGACCAATTTATCCAAAAGACCCATCTATCCTGCGGAGATAAAGCATGAACCATCTCATAGTAGGACTGAAACAATGCCAGGGACATGAATACGTCTCAGAGATCATACATTAAAAGTTTGGAAATCAATAAATGAATATTCCATGAGCATGATGTATACGTCACCAGATGGCGGGAGCCCTCTACATCTCAGTATTGTCAGTCTTGGTTTTCATACAGTTCCATTCTGCTGGCTGATGAGGCACATCCCTCAACTAACATCCTCGTGTATCAGCACTTATTGGGTGATTTTCCATTTTCTTATTTTTAAAAACAATTAATAAATATTTATAACATTTTATAAATAAAAATGCTTAATATTTTAAGAATCCTGTCATCCAAAACCAGTTCGGTTTGCAGCCAATATGATGTGTATCGGCCCATAAGGGACTGATGTTGCCAACACTGCTAAAACTAAACTTCGACCATCAGATGTTACTTTCTTCTCAAGGAATGAGTTGAATGATTGGGTAATTTCAACAAATCTAAATATATCACCCATCTAAGTAGCAAATAGGTTTGCTGTCATTTGTCAACTACTTTTTTAGAGATGGATCCTAAAATCATTCCAAAACAAAAGTTTCTCTCCCTGATTTATATGAGCAAAAACGAGACCGCAATAACCCGATCTCAACATAGATTTTGAAAATAAGAGATCAAAGCTGGGCCTTGAACGGCATCAACTACATCCGATCAAAGCTTCATCAGTGACGGAAATTTTCTGAAAGGAAAATCAAATAAGGAAACAAAAAACTGATAAAGAATAAGGTAGATGGTATTAATACCAGTTTTCTGTTGAATATCGCAAGACAAAATCCACACTCAACCACCAAATTGTGGAGAAAGTCCATCAACCTACTCCTAAAGCACCACATCCTTCTCACGGATCGCCTTTAAGAAATAGAAAGAACCCAGCATGACTCACCACCAGAGCGACCAAAAATGAAAGCAGGAACCGTAACGAGAGCTCAATTTCTGAACTCACAAAATACGGAATTGCTTACAGAAATGAACAAAATGGACGAACCAAAATCGGGTCTAATATTTGGCACAATTCCCAGCCATAACAAAGTAAAGCACTGGCAGGAATCATAATAGAACTTCAATCACGAAAAAACAAAAAAGGAGCTTAATTCCTCAAGTTACGAGAGATCTGAATCACGAACAGCCACAAAATTATTTGCTAAAATGGTTGAAGAAACAAGAGAAAGGGAGAAGGGGGTGTTGAAGCGCACACCGTTAGCCTGTCGATGGGTTTGTCCTGCGGGAGGTCAGAAGGAACATCATCGGACTGTATGTCGACGGGGAGGGGCTTAAACGGAGGGAAGGACGGGGAGCAGAGCAGCGACTGCCGAAGACCAAAAAAGGCGAGGACTCGGCCAAAGGAAGGCGGCCCCCGGAACAACTGGAGGAAGATTTGGAACAGAAAAGAGAACCAATTCAGAAGCGTCCTCCACACATGGAAGGTGCCGGTCGTGCAAACCTGCGCCTCCGCCAGCTTCCCCATAAACGAATCAATGAGAAAGAGAGAGAGAGAGAAAGAGAGGGTGAGGACTTTCAAGGCATCAGAGGGAGAGAAGGGAAGAGAGAAAGGTGGACGGAAAAGTATGTTGATGATGATTATGCTTGTTTGTATGGGCCAATCAAACGACTGTCTTCTTTTAGCTGTCCCTAGACCCCGGCGTGGGTCCAACGCCTCCTCCTCCATTTTTCCTTGTCACCCACATCACAGCTCTATCTTTTTCTCAACCAAGACAGACAGAGGGGTCGCCTCCCTACAATTATGTGGACACTATGCTGTATAATGAAACGCTGGATATGGTGGCACTGACTTCAAGGTTCCAGCAGGATTGTACAGTCACACAGTAACATCATTTTGCACCATCATTTTCTCAGCTGTATTCAATTTGATTTGAATCATCTTATGTATTTAGCTGTCTTTGAATCACCAAATACAGTTAAAACTATTGTTTGCAAAGACATCCAATAAAATTCGAAGGATATCGAAAATATTAGCATGGGCCTGAGGATATAATTCGGCCCCTCCTAGATAGGATTCAAATTAGATATATTTCTAACCATATCGTTTTCTTTGGCATATTTGAATAGAAATAAAAAGAAGTTATATCCAAATTCAAAATCTACATCTTATCCAAATTTGATTTTTATATTTATATCTGGCATCTAAATTTCAAACTAAAACTTATCAATTTTAAAAATGTAAGGGTATTAAATATAAGATAGTTATTTCAAATTAAATCTGATATGAATATGAATCTGAATCTGAACTTGATCAGATATTTACATGCCCAATCCGAATACAAATACGATCGAATTTCATTTCTTGAATCTGAACCTAATCTAATTTCTTAATTGAATACTTTTTTCTCTTCATTTTCAATTTTTTTTTTTTGAACGGTTCAAATGAAATATCTCCCTGAATGCCTGCAGCCCATCTTGATTAACCTTCTTAACTAAATGTTGGAGAAAAATAAAGCTTGTTTGAAGCCTTTCTTATGCAAATTTTACTTTTTGACTGAAGGTCCAGGCTGTGGCCGTGTGAGGACTGACTTCTCGTTGCATTTATGAGGCCATTAAACTCGGCACGAGCGAAGAGAGAGAGGGGCAGTAGCTGATTGGTCAATAGTTGGATATTAGAACCAAAGAACGTGGGCCCACGTGGGTCACCACCAGTTTTGTAGGCTTACGAGAGTCGTGTTCATTAGTCGTCGACTCGTCGTCATGCTTCCCATATATCATACTCCTCAGTTAATTATTCACCCACGCACCACTAGTTGTGGTAAAAACTAAAAAGTATTTCGTTCGGATGGAGTCACAAAAATTTTGAGTTAAACTATGATTTCAAAATTTTAACAAAAGCTAAAATCAAAATTTTCAAATTCTTTATATATATTAAGTTAAAAATTTTTAAACTTATATATAAAATTTTAAAGTTTTTAAATTTGAAGGGGGGCCAAGGCCCCCGCAGGCCCCCCCTTTTTCAGCCCCTGCTTAGTGGTAACTAACAATCAGTATGGAGGTCAATTTTTTCACCTTATTCATAGAGAGGTTATCTACCCGTTCAAGTGTTTGGACGAGGCTTCAAAGCATTTCTTTCTACCTTCGAGGTTTTGGATTGCATGAGGGTTTAAGTAGGTAGTGGGTCGCTTTTTACTCGATAGAACATACCTTACTTTCAACGGCTCAAGAGACTAGCGCCTACAAGAATCAAAATAAGAGTGCACTGTTTATATGATTCCTGTGCTAACTAGTTATGCTACACCCCGACGATAAGACTTCTCCATTGAATTACTCTCAGTCAAATTCCAAATGAGCAAATATTGATTTGGAGTTCTTGCTTTTCGTCGCCTTGTGGGTCGAAATTTTCTTGTTGAAAGCTAGTCTTCAGATTTATGGTTGGGACAGAGTCCAGTTTGTTTTTACTCGGGTCGGCTTCGATCGTACGATAGGGAGCTCGAGCTAATCCCTCCCATGGTGATATAGCTGGACCCCGCTGGCTCATGGAGGTGAATTGCTTACCCGACGAACATTTAGGTACTTATATTTTCATGAAATTCTAAAACAAGTCTCATATTCTTTTATTTGTTTATTTATTTTTTATATGGGGTTTGTGCTTTCTGTTTTCCGCAAGCCTCATATATATGAGTACCTTACTTTTCCTTTCTCTGTTTTTTATAAATTAGAAGAGTTAGGTACTTTTGATCTTTCAACAACACACGCACGCACACACACCAAAGAAAAAAAAATGAACGTTATATAAATTTTTCGTCTTCGTTTTAGCTAGTAAGAATGCTGTGGTTAGAGATGTCAATAAATCTGTTTTGGAATGGCTATCCTATTGGACTGCTTAAAAAAATTAGATATGGAAGAAAATAATTAATATTTGATTAAGAAATCAGATTACATTTGAATTTAGATTTTAATAAATATTTAATCAAATTTGGATTTAGATCAGACTTAGTTTTAAATGAATCCATGTATTTTGAAAATTGGTTCTTAGCACATTGTAATGCGTTTTGGATTCGGTTTAGAAATTGGATTCAGAGTTGGGCCAGATTCATTTTGTGATTTCAGATTCGGACAGATATGGTTCATGGTACATCCCATTTGAATCCGACCCAATGACATCCTAGGTTCGGGTCTCCTACGGGTTTAGAAATGTGTGCCCCATTTTGAGAATTGAGTAGAATGGTTCTACCTAAATACAAATTCACTAGCTTGACAACCAGATGCAATTAATTATATGTATAATTTTGTCCATGAACTGCATGTTGCAGATGAAACAAAGCGCTTCATTAAATATATATATGGTTATATCCATGAAATGCATGTCGCAGATCAAACAAATTATTTCGACTATTGCTTTGGCACAAAGACATTTGGCTCGTCAAAGGCTTGGTACATAATTCATCTTTTCTCTCTTAGTGATGTTAACAGATCGAATTTGAATTGGATATACTCTTAACTATATCCATTTTTTTGCATATTCATATAATTCGGATTCAAATAGGAACAAAGAAAAGTCATATGCGAATCTGGATCCAAAATCCGCTTTCACAATCCGAATCCGATTTTCACATTCATACCGAATTTTAATCCGAGTTTTGAACCATTTCTGACTAACTTTTAAAAGGTAAGATCATTAGGTATACGATGTCTAATTAAAAACTAAATTCGATCCAATCTGAACCCATATCCGAATCCTTATCTGATCAGATATATATCCAGTCAAATGTCATTTTTTAAATCCAAATTTGATCCAACTTCTTAATTGATTTTTTCACAAAGATTCAGTCGGATATCCAATCTAAATTGAATATATTGACATTCTTGCTCTCTCCAAATTTCCTATGAAAGAGAGGTAAGAGAAAATATAGCGCGATGAATGGTCATCTGGATTTGATGGCAGGACTAGTACTAGAAGGCTGAGAATGAGCTCCACATCCATATTTTTGCCTCAAGTTTATGACAAGGGACAGCAGATTGCAAGGGCTGCGAGAAGCAGAGATGCGTTGGTGGCTGATAACCATTGGTGAATATGAGTTATTAACTTCTGAAAATTGGGTGCTAAGGAAGCTTATGGCCAGGGGTGGCGGCGGGGCGGCGGCAAGGGCCATGGCCCCTCAGCGGATTTAAAAAAAAAAAAAAATCAAAATTTTACTTGTAAATTTAAAAAAATATAATTTAATGTATATAAAAATTTAAAAAAATTATATTTGGGCTCCTATTAAAATTTCAAAATTATAGTTCATGCATGCGACAAAAAATTCCTAACTTCTCCCCTGCTCATGGCAGCAGATGGGAAAACCGATGGTAAAGAACAGAACAGATGGTGAAGGCGGCAGAAGAATCGTGGTGGGAGTCAATAACAGGCGTTGGAAGATGACAGCCAGTCTAGATTGATAGGAGTGGAAGTCCTTTGGCTATCAAAAGTTTCAAAGCATTTGGGAGGTTATATTTGATCGAAAGAAGGCCGTTCCCACTTCCGAAGCATGTGCAATATGTTTGAAAGGAAGGAAGCCTACCCCATCACATCAGCCTTTTTTGTTGACTATTTGGGCAGATCCAACCTGTAGGGTCTATTGCCAGGAACTGATACTTGAATTGTCTTCTAGAAAATATTAGAAAAACAATAGAGAATTCAAAGTTGAACTATGTTTTCTAAAACAAAGACACCAATATTTCTGACTTGGTTGTTTGCAAAAAAAAAAAAAGGCTCTCAAGCCTTAAAGTATTGATTTATCTAATTTAACTGTTGATTCTTACAAAATGAATTATATGTTAGCTTTCATAATGAAAAAAAAAAAGGGCAGAAGGTATATGAAAGTTCTGATAAAGCTGAATGTAACAGCAGTCTGCAGCAATAATTCTGCCAACAATATTATTTCAGTTAATCACTGGATAACAACAAAGAGAAACTGCCGGCCTCCATTCAAAAGGAAACAATTCAAATTATAAATGTTGATAACGATCTAAGTGTTACGATTATGATATGGGATACGTCAAAGAGAAAGAAATCTGGTGCTCTCAAAACCAATAGCAACAAAGGAAACCCATATCTGGATCCAAATCCAAAATCTGATTTAACAATTAGAATCCGATTTTTACATTCATATCCAAATCCAAATTCAAATTTTGAACCGAATCTGGCTGATTTTCAAAATGTAACAACATCATATATAGGATTATTTAAAAATGAATCCGATCTGAATCCATATCTGAATTCGACTGGATATTTATGTATATCTAAATCCAAATCTTAGTCCGAACAAATGTCATTTATTAAATCCAAATCCAGTCTGATTTCTTAATGGGATTTTAAAATTTTTTCCATATCCAATTTTTTTTATCAGACATCCGATTCAAATCGAATATATCGACATCCCTTGCACCGTGGATGTAAGACTAAAAAAATCCAAACCGCATTAAAATTTTTATTCTCATTCTTTTTCCTGGGATTAGAGGCCCCTCAGATAATTTGAAGGCTATTGGGGCCCAAGACTATCCTCATGTCCACCTACTCACTGGTCATGGTCTTGGTGTTGGCTAATCCTTGGCCACTACTCAATAGCAGGCTATCAAACTACACACAAGAAGGATTTTCTTTGCTTTTTGTTGATGGGTGAGTGACAAACTACTTTCTAGTAAATAAGGGTCTTCTGCAAACCAGTGGAAAGTGAAAGGGCAAACCATAAGAGATCCAATTTAAAATGTTGGGAGTTGTTTCTGTTTGCTGAAGATGAACAAAGAACACACACACACACACACACACACACATATATAATATGGATAAAAAGAAATCACAAACAAACAAGAATGCTTATACAGGCTAACACAACTGCTTTTGACCAACAAAGAATAGATCAAGTTCCATGAAGGAACTTTCCGCTGTTAGAGTAGAAACAGATAAAAAAATTCTCTAATTAACCGTTATCATAGATCATATTCTGCTCCCTACAAGACATTAACTTTCTATCCACTTCAAAGGGCAGTTGGATATCAACTAGCCTTATTTCTCATTCTACCCTTCACCTCCCATTTTTAGACTATATTCATCTACCTTTGAGAAGCCCTTTATAGAAACCCTAAATTTATTACAAGTCAAAATGACCATTTCTGCCATTCTCAATGTGAGTTTACACTAGTTTTCAAAATGGAACTCTAACAGTATAGGCCATTTATCAAAACAGAACTCTAAAAAGTTCATTCAAGGACTATGAATCTAGACCTGGATCACCTAGGCTGTTGTCAGTTTGCAAGTGATCTTTTTAAACCTGCTACCTGCCATTTTTCGCCCTAAAATTGATAGCTTGATTCTGAATTCTAAGAGTTGCCTAATACCTAAGCGATTAGTATAATTTTCACCTTTTCAAGTCCTCAGGAGTTGTTGGAGTCATTTTGTTAGGGATTCCCTCTTAGAACCAGCCCACTCTAACCTAAACAACTCACTGAGATTAGTCACTTGCCATTTATGGATCACTAACACCCTATCAGACCTGACCAATCTCAACATAGGGTCTCTTCAGTGTCTATAGAGTACTCTTGTGGGTTACTTTTAGTTTCAAGATCTAGATTTGAGTTATAGAGTGATTGTCTTGAAACTAGGGTGTCACCCGCTCACTCATTTTAGCAGGCTATAGCTAAAATTCTCTCAATCTTGAACATGACAGGTCACTCTGAGCTAAGATTTGACTCTTTAGTGCTCAACCTAAGTATTCCTGACTTTAATTTTTAGTTCATTAATTCATATTTTAGTTCATTTGCGTTTCTACAAATTCACTAAAGGTTATCCAGTTTCAGACATTGTACGTCAGTGAAGATCGATCTTCTGAATTGAATCCCTCCAAAAGCATGTGCTTGATGATTTTTTAAACTATAAAAAGTATGCTACACATTCTACGTGATCACCTTTCTAGTATGGATAACAAAATTGTATGCAAGAGGGTAAATAATTAGATTCTTTTGACCCTAGAGTAGGAATGAAAGGTCATCTTGAGTTCTTTTCCAGGTAATTGGTTTACTTCAGAAAAAATTGTTTGTTAAGGCATGCATGAAAAGAAATTACTCTCCGTAGGGATTGATCGACATTGAATGTGAGGTTGAACACTAAATAAAGAAAATATTTTGGTGAACTCGATTTCAAGACAAACATATAGACTATTTTGTACTTCGAAACGTAAAGTGTGACACATGGCTTCAGGGAATGACAGGGACACAGTTGATTCT
Organism: Nymphaea colorata; assembly: GCF_008831285.2. Lineage (NCBI taxonomy): Eukaryota > Viridiplantae > Streptophyta > Magnoliopsida > Nymphaeales > Nymphaeaceae > Nymphaea > Nymphaea colorata. The sequence goes on from NC_045142.1 coordinate 16,384,081, forward strand.
AGAAAAACAAGAATTCCAATATATTATGGCATCTGAGAGAGTATTTGATACTGCTTTTTTGTGCACATAGCTATCTGATCGTGTCATGCATACGGTTATAGTTGACTAGTTTTTTGACATGTCTGATTTGATTTCATTATGACTTTGCTTTTGTCAACAATGATGAACTTATTTTGTTTGTTGACTTGATGATATATATATATATATATATATATATATATATATATATATATATATATATATATATATATATGCATGTATATGTGATGTTTGACATTTATTCCTTTGGATTTTCATGATTGCATGTGCATGTTATGATTCTTTTATTTTAAAGTCATATGCATGACATTATGAGTAAGAATATTAAGTTTTGAGTTCACTCTGACTGTGTCTTAAAGTTAGGGTTCACTAATTGGTTACATGGTTTGGCTCATTACTATAATGGTACATGATTTCAAATATAGTGACATTTCAATTTCACATCTTATAAAAAAAAGTTCATGTTTTAGTCATATGACTCTGGCTGAATATAGATATGTCATCCAATTGTGAACATGCTTAAACAACACATTAAGAACAGTGTTTTTCTTATTAACACAGGAGATCGATACACTAAGAAAAACCATACTAAACTTAACCCACATTTAGCATCGTAAGAGACAATTTGCCTTAGAGGAGGCTGAAGCCATGAACCATGCTATGACTAGACCTGAGAGAAATGGTCTACGAGCACACAAAAACATACAAGCTTATAATACATGGAAGTGCATGAACACTGTTGCCCGTGTCACAATGCTATGCTGTCTATGTGAGATGATAAATTTTGTTTGGGAGAGGCCCAGTTACATATTTAAAATTTTTATAGCCGTCAAATTACATTTTTTTTAATTTACAAGGGCCAAATACAAATTTTTCAAAATTTTAGTTATTAAATTTTGTTTTTCAAATTTTGAGAGGCCGTCCCCACTTCGCTTTGAGAGTGCTTTGTTGATTCTCTGATTTGTGGGAATACGGGTCTTTTCTAAACGTTAGATCGAAAGCCCATCGTCTCACTGGCCGACCTTGACCCCTATTTATTTACGCAACCCTCTATATAGAATATGCTTTATATGGTTAACCATTCAATTACCTCCTTATAAACCGTTCAACATGATGAGGCACATGTATCAAGCCGTACAGACTTCGTCACAATAGGGTTCTCTGATGTTTTCTCCAACCGTTAGTGTGTGTGGGCAGCAGTGACAGTATATCATATATGGTCACAAAAGCCAGCCGTCAGTGACAATTGTGTATGATGACATTATCGCACACTGTCAGTAATTTCACTGGCAAAAAAATTCCATCAGAGACAACCTTTGTTGTTGATGTATATCGCTACATTTCTTCATTGCTGAAAATGTTATTGAAGGAAAAATCGTCAGTGATAAGATGATACACCTATGATAATCTTGTCTAGATGTTGTAAAAAATTGCATCTTTGACACTCCACCACATCGCCAGTAAATTTGTAATTTTATAAAAATTTTCTTTAGTTTATGGCATGTATCACTATGATGAACACAACATGTGTTGAAGCCGTGCAACAAAATGACATTGCACACAAATGAGATAATAAATTATTGTATTAATCTTTATGAAACGTGTACATTCATACAAAACTGTACTTGAATGTCAGAATTCTATTTATATTACATTGACACAACATTTCATAATAGGAAAAAAAGAAAAGAAGAATTAATGTGATTGTAGAAATGCTTGGCTAGCATATACTTCAACATCATTTAAACTTCCTATTACAGCTGACTACGTCCATGTTGGACCAAAACAGAAAACCAGTAATAAATTATAGGAAAACAACAATGTGTGCATTCAGATGTGTGTATACTGCACTACAAGAAGGGACGCATTTAGTAACACACCTAAAACGTTGCTACATAACAGCAACAAAGAATATGCGAGACCGGTCCTATTACTAAAAGCCTTGACTCTGAATCCATTAGTAATGAAAAAGCCATTAATTAATAAACTTGAGGCATCAGCAATGAAAATATTTCATTATGAATTGCATATAAGAGTGAAATCTTACGTTGGAAATACTCTGCTGCCTACCTGGGAGTTGGGCAAAATTATGTTGTAATAACGAAAATATGCATTACAGATAGTTGAACATTTGATTATTAACAACAGAAGCCTTTGTTACTAAATCAACCATAATTAGTAATGAAAAAGTGTGATACTAATTTTTTTTCCTTAAAAATTATTTATTGTTACATTAATGCAATGTCTCTTTTGAGCTGTGAGAAGATTACAAAAATGATCAAACACACCTAAATAATCTAAGGATTAACATGTAGACGCTCACAATGAAAATGAGTGCTGAAGTGGGTGCTGCAATGACACTCTGCTTGAGAATTTCGGACACCAGAAGGCACATTGTTAACCCGAAATCATCTTCTGCAGTATGATAAAGAATGCAATATCAGCTACTCACCACTCCTTGCCTGGTTGGCCTGATTCAGACTGGATTCTTTGCCATACCTATGTACCAGCATATCAACAGAAATAGCTGAAAGCAGCCCAACCAACTATTTCAGTCATCTAAAAAGCACAAAGAACCATCAAATGATGGTGTGTGTAACAAATAAAGATATATCATATTTACCAAACCTAAGTACTTGACTGCATTTAAAATTATTATTTCTTTGGCTCATCATACCCTTCTATAGTTCTAGAGGAAATTATAGTAGAATGGAGAAAAGAGGTAGCATGTGCCTAAGCTAGTGTTCTGTAATGTCAAGGATATCCACTGCCCAGTTGCAACGTGAACACATTCACAAGCACAAACATAATTAATACAAACATTAAAATCACAATTTTAAAAGTCTATTTTAAGGTGGAAGCTAGATTTCTTTCTTTTCTTTTAAGATGGCTCACAAATCAAAGCAAGACCCAATAGAAATCAAAGGAGCTTGAGTCCTTTGCTTGGGCTTTAAGGCCAATAAATGTCCAAAATTATTCTACCTTTTTTAGTTTCTTCCAGGTCTGATATGAACCACATATCCTACGTATATAAGTAGATCCAATCGATACTCTACTTGAAAACCTACATGATTAATGGTTCACACTGATCAATATTAATATTGAAGTGAAGGGCGGCACTGCTGATGTAAGCCCCTCTCGATTTCACTCTGTCTCTTCCGCCTTCTCCTTCTTTCTCGCTCTCTATCACAGCTCTGCTCTTCTCACTCTCTGTCTTGAATCCTCTCGCCCTTACTCTCCCTCTCACCTGTCTTTTTACCTTGCCCGAACTCTCACCCTTTGTTTCTCCATTCGTCTTTCCATTGCTGTCTCTTCCTCCTGTGCATGTGTCTTCCTTAGCCGAACCATCTCCCTCTCAATTGGATGTCGTCCTCTATCGTCATACCTCTCTCTTGATCTCTCTCTTGTTCATGAGGGCTATTTTGGAGTTGGTAATTGGAGGAGTGTGTCTTTCCCCTTATACCAATGAATGGAAGGTGTTGGAGGAGACAACAACATATAACCTTAGCTATTTGGGGATCAATCAAGCATTTGGAGTCGCTGTCGGGGACATTATAACAGCTAAGAAGCTATAAGAGTAGTGAGTATGACTAAGCAAACCTAATTTTATTGGATTTTTGCCCTAAGAATGTATAAAATTTTCTCTTTAGCATGATAAGTTAGTGCTTAGGGAGCATGGAAGAGATTTTGATGGTGTGGCGAAGGTTTAGGACTGTTTTGACGAATGTTTCATGCATGCTATCGTTGATATGAATATTCAGTTGCTTATGGGAATGTTGACTCACATGTGAAATTATGATTTGAATAAATGACATAACGTGTAAATTATTAGGGTTCGGACATACATTAGGGTGCTATAATGATGCTTATTTTGTAGGGATTTAATTAATTTTATGTCTTCACTAGTGAGCTAGAGTTGTCTCATCAAATTGACAAATGGAGAAACATGACAATTGAGATGGCACTTCAAATAAAAAAGACGTTAAAAAACATACTACTAGTAGGTTGAATTGAGGTGTTGGAGTTTAAATCAATTGGTCATAACCTCAAAAAAATGAAAAAAACTTATTGGAGGGCTTTATAGGCCGATACTACCCATTGACACCCACTTGAATTTTTGTAGGTGCACTAGGCACGCTGAGTAGACCTTGAGTGACAGAATTTGAAGTTTGAGGTGATTTTGGGTGTTTGTGGCGATGCATGACAAGTATGGTGGTATTCTAAGCAAATCTCTGCCTGGGGCCAAATTTAGAATTTGTGCTTTTCAGGGTCGTTGGATGCTATGATTGTATGTTGTTGATTGATGTGTGTTAGAACGTACTTATTGCCTCATAAATGTACGCATGTAATTGAATGTTATGAGACTTGTTGACTATTTTTAAATTATTACGCAATGACATATGCATGTTAGCAATTATAACTGCTTAGGATATATTAGGCAAGATATTGAGTCGAGTATCTCATTGACCCCGATTGTATAGTAGTGAGCATCCTAACATGATATTTGCATAAGACAGCTACGAGGCAATCACATATTGAGACTACTCTCCATAGTTCGACTAAGTTTTTGTATAATGTGATTGTAATGTTTGATTGATGTGAATGTTATAAGCTTTTCGTTTGCATTGCCATTGGGTGGTGATTCAATTGGATGAACTTGAAAAGTAGAAGTACCCATAAAGTATGACAGCTAGTTAAGAGTATTGACTGAATGTGTAACACTCGTATGAAGGTGTTTTGAGGTATAGGTGCACTCGTGAAGTGAACCAACCTCATGTGCTAGCTAGTCTTGTTGTGAATATGTCCTCACAATAATAAATTAAGAAAGAATAATTGATGGGAGGCCAGTGGGTTATGGCAATATGTTTGGGACATGTCCCACCCTCACCACTGGTCTTGCCTACCCAAAGTTCAGGTTTGCTACAAATTTTGAGTTATATTTTTTTTTATTTGACCATCAACATTATGTCTAACGTTATAAACTTATCTTACCCCAATTGTCACTTTATCATGAGGTAAGTCCACTAGTTCCCAAGTCTTATTCTTCTCTATCAATGAAACTTCTTCTTTCATTGAACTTACCCATTCTGTGCATTTGCATGTTTCATCATAACTTAATGGTTTAAATGCAAGAAGGGAAAATGAACATTTTTCATATACATCTTTGAGAAACTTTATCTTCCTTGGAGGTTGTTTGCATCTCAAAATTTTCATTGGTTTTGAAATGCTTTAGAAAAATGAGGTTTGTTTTGAAATAAGAAAGAAAGGGACTCGCCCGTCAGTACGAAGATTGACCGTTCCCGGCGCCTTTACCGGGAGTACTCAATCCAAGGACTATGTTTATCATTGATGCATTTCATTTTAACTTAAACATTATTTTGATTCTATATGCGGTGTAGAAAATATTGAAAGTTTGATGTTTCAAACTTTTGAAAAGACTCTTGAAGAGTTGCTTGAAAATGTGAAATATTTTGAGGAAAAAGTGAAATTAGTAAATATCATTTGAAAAGCTTGTGAAATCATTTTGAAATCACTTTAGTGTTCTCTTAAGACTTTAAGTAGGTTTGAGATTTTGCTCTAATTCGACTACCACCTAATTAGAGCTTCATCCCTTCTTGCTTAAGTTTTTTTGGAGATGTACTTGTGATCATCTGTGAAATAATGTGGGTGAGAATGCATGGATGCATTTATCTTATATGATTGAAAGAATGTAAATCATTCCTACCGCAACATTCATCTAAAGTCATTCCTACCACAACATACATCTAAGATTTTTGTTTTTGTAAATATCATATATATGAAAGAAAAGTTTTTGAAAATGGATTGGGATTGTAGACCTATCAAGCATGAATCCAATATTGGGTCATTACTTGGTTTGTGGTTTTAATGAAGTCGGCAAATAAAAAATTAAAATCTTAAATGGTAAGAAATTGAAAGAACGGAAAATATGAAGGACTACATCTCAAGAGAGATATAGAGAAAGAGATCTTGAAAACCATAAAATCAAAGATTTAAAAGAAAGAGAGATATGTATTCATATACGTATATATATGTATATATATATGTATACATATATATGTATAGATACGTATATGAAAGCTTGTAAAAAAATGATGTTTAAATCAAATAGAGAAGAAAAGATCATTTTCGAAAGAGAGAGAGATTTAAAAATGGAATACACGTATATATATTTTTATATACGTATATGAGAGTTTGTAAAAGAATATGTTTAAATCATAAAAAGAGAATGACAAAAAGAAATAGTCATGTACACATATACATATATAACATGTATATACGTACTTGTCTTCATGGTAACTAAAATCAAGAAATGAATTAAAAATAACCAACTTCAATTTTTGATATAAGCTGGAGGGAAACTTAGGCTCATGCAAGAACCTAAGTTAAGTCTCCAAGGCCGCATTAGAGAAGTTTCTTTTAAAAGTGTTTTGGAAAATATGATTCATATCTAAACATGGAATGTTATGATTTGGTTTGCCACAAGGGATATTTCTTCCACCATTGGGTATGGAAGAAAATCAAGCAATATAACGAGTAACTCGTTAGGGTTCCTAATGGGGTGATTAGGAAAGAAACTAGCGCAAAATGACATGTAAATGCATATTAACATGTATATACTTCATGAAGGTTTTCGACGGGTTGGACAAGTCCCAACCTCAAAAATCACAAGAAGAAATCTCAACCCCAAACACTCACTCTCATCGTGCATTGGGTCATATAAATGGAAGATTAGAATATCATGCATGAGCATCATTTCAAGCATGATTGATGAATGAAGACAATATATCAAGTATATTTTTGGAGATAAATGAATATATAGATTTTGTTCCATCTTGCTCATACTCCCGGTGCACTCAAGAGTAGCTCTTGGTTTGAGATCATTTGAGTTATCTTGCACGGCCATGAGGAGATGGCAAGAGGAAAATGATGATATGAAAAGGAAAGATTGCATGATATAAGCATGAACATAAAATATCATCTCATCTTCTCATGCTTCCGGTGCACTTGAACATAGCCTCTTGAGTCTAAAAATATAGATTGAGGGCTATCTCATATGGCCATGGGGAGAGGAAGAAGAGAAAAAATGATGAAATGAAAATTGAGGTTTACATATCTCGGATATGAATGATATTGAAAATGTCATGGAGAGAAGAAAAAATGAAAATAAAAATAGAGGAAGATTAAATACCTCAAATGTGATTGATATTTGAAATGATCCCTCTTTTTTTGAATGATCTTGGACTTACCTTGAATGAAGCTCCCAAGATGTTGAAGATGAAGAAAAATGGAAAGAGGAAGAGGGAGAGAGAAAGAGCTCAGGAGAAACCTTAAGTCTTCAAGTGAGAATACTCTAGGGTTTCTCGCAAGGCTAACTCTTTTTTAAGAGTGGAGAAGTGGAGGGTATTTATAGAAAATTTTGGAGCCAAAATTTGAAATTCGAATTCAATATTTGAATTCAAGAGGGAAGAATTTTAGAGCCAAAATTCAAAATTCGAATTTAAGATTTGAATTCAAGAGGGAAGAGTTTTAGAGCTGAATTTTGAAATTTGAATTCAAGATTTGAATCCAAGAGGAAGAAGTTTTGGAGCCAAAATTCAAAATTTGAATTCGGCTTTGGAATTTGAGTTTCAAATTCTCGATTTGGATCTAAACTTGGATTTTGGATCTAAACTTGGATTTAAAATTTATTTTAAAAATAATAGACCTAAAATTTTAATAACCCTCTTTTTTTGAAAAATTTGGGGTGATTACAAATTACCCTATTTTTTAATAAGTCGGTGTTAGCCGTGCTTAGTGACAAAGATAAGCGCCACAAATTTTTCGAACAAAACATGTTGGAAGAGATGTTTCAGGCTTAACCCATTGCCTGAATGGGTTGTTTGAGCTTACATTGCAGGTTTAACCCCTTGCCTGCGTGGGTTTGCCGATATGAAATTCAGGTTTACCCCCTGAATAGGTTGCCTTGACTTGCATCGCAAGTTTATATCCTTATTTGTGTGGGTGGCGTTGGCTTGTAGTGCATGTTTAACCCATTTACCTGCGCGGGCTGCTTTGGCATGCAGTGCAAGTTTAAGCCCTTACCTGCATGAGTTGTTTTGGTTTGCAATGCAGGTTTAACCTCTTACCTGTGTGGGTTGCTTTGGCTTGCATTGCAGGTTTAACCCCTTGCCTGCGTGGGTTGCTCTTTTGTCCATAATTTCAGGTTTTACCCATTTCCTGAATGAGTTGCTCTATAACAAGTGGCAATGCTGGGAAAGAACCCTCATCACCTCGAATGCCTTTGTTGAAACGGAGGATGAGACCCTATTGCTCCAACATTGGTTGTGACAAGAAGTCTTCTTATCACTTCGAGTCCCTTTTGGTGAAATTTTTGTTTTCACCCAAGGCTTGATTTTGAACTTGTTAAAATTTCCCAAACTAACGTTTGGGTTGACCTTGCTTCGAAAAATCCCCTAGCCAAACGGCCAAGTTGTGCTTGCTCCATAAAATTCCCTTGTCTAGCGACATGGTTGAGTTAGCTTTAGAAAGCCTCAAGCCTAACGGTCAGATTACGCTTGATCAAATCTTTAGCTTAACAACTGATTTGATTTGATTGGGATATGATCCATTTTCTATGGACAATGATGATTGTGTATGAAAATATTTGTTGCAAAAGCAATTTGGAACTATCTCGAAATAATAAAAATGCCCCAGTATTAGGAATTTGCCATGATTGATAAAGTAGAGAATGCTAGGTAGAAGATTGAGACTGAGGCGAAGAAAGTAATGGAAATTGCCTCAATCAAATAAGGTATGAGCAAAATTATATAAAGGAAATTGATATAGCTTCCACTAATAGGAAAATGATGGTGCAAGTTAATGACATATATATGAACTTTGGTATGCAAGAATTTATGTTTTGTCTCTGAGGTAAAGAAATTGAGACAAAGCTTGTAGGAAAAAAATTTGTTATAAGAATATGATAGGTAGATGGTAATTCTCATAGCGAGATATCTAGTTGATAATGCAGCAAAACAGAGAATCTTAGTTTTGCAATGATTAAATCTCGAGTAGAGTATGAATATATGAGGTTTGACTCAGAAAGATATAGATTGAACTAGGGTGAATGAATGAGTCAAAAATTAGATGTCCAACGATTGAAAATATAATATATCGGAGCATTAGCAAAAATCTTGAAATAAATGATGATCCAATAAAATCATGGAAGTAGTAAAATGGAAAGAAATACATTCCATATGTATTGAAGTTGAAAAAATATTGGTCTAAATGTAAGTGAGAAAACAAGGAATGTATGGCCCGAGTCAAGCACGTGCTGATCTCAGACTGAGCTTGAGGCAGAGAAAATAATGGAAATTGGCTCAAATGTATAAAAAATTGATATGTAAGGGTGAAAGGTAATATCACGTGTCTGCACTTGGATATGAAAGAATTTTGACATGTAATTGGGACAAAGCTAGTATGAAAGGAATTTGTTGTAGAAATATGATTGGTAAATAGTGATTTTCATAGCAAGATAGGAAGTTGATAATATAGGAAAATAGGGAGAATTATGAGCAATTTATCACTTGTGAAGAGAATCTTAACTTTGAAAGGATTAAACTTCCAATAGAGTATAATGAATACATGATGTTTGATTCATATGGATCCAATAAATGGAAACCTCATGTCTGACGATTGAAGATGGAGTATAATTAAGTAAAGCAAATATTGATATTCAATTTGGAATAAATGATAGCTCAATGAAATAAGGAGAAAGATATGGGTGTTGAGACCAAAATAATTATGTATGACTCGAGTCAAATAGAGTCAGTAATTGAACTAATAGATGAGTCACATACTTGATAATAGGAGATTAAACAAATAAGGGATTGACAAGATATAGATTTTGAAGCAATTCTAAAAAAAGATTTGCCAAGGAATAATTGATGATCCAACGAAATTGTAGAAGAAGTAAAATATGAGGAAAGATGTCTCATAAGTATTGAAGCTTGGAAAAATGTTTGGCTAAAATGATGGCAAAAGACTGCCTGACCTAAGTCCAACAAAGATTGGTAATTGAGCCAATAACTGGCCATCATGTTTAAGAATATGAGGTTGGACCAATGAATAAATGAGTGATTGAAAATGTAGATCTTGAAATGATTCTTGAAAAATGGATGATAATATTTGAAAAATCAATGTCATGTAGATAGTAGGGTCCAAACATGATTTCATAGCGTGATCTTGTTGAAGATTATATAGAAATGATTGAAAAAGACATTGATTTAAATGAGAAAATGAGATGCAAGATTATTAAATTGATCAAAGATTGCATGAAGGCACACATGTATTCATCATATAATGATAAACATCCAGTATTTTTGAAAGTCACCTTTATCATGCATATATTTGAAAATGAGCCTAGGACCTAATTGAATTGGTTTGATCAAATTGTTCCATATAAGATATGCCAATATACCTTAGCCAAAAGGCTTAGTACGAGCATAGAATTCTCCATTAGGCAACTAAGGGTAAGGTTTATCCACTTCTTCTTGATCACTCGTCGATATACCATAAATTACCACTCATGGTACTAACGAGGGGGCTTTTCCACCCAATGTGTGGTCTAGTTGTAAGACTTAGTCTTGTGCAACCGCCTAAGACCAAGTCCGGCAACATGATGACCGGGACAAATAGGTATTGAGATTTTGAAATATGAGAAATCATGAAAAATGAGTTGTCTCTAATGCAATGTTGCCTAAGATGATGATTGAAATAAATAGAAGAGCAAACATTGTTTTCAAACAACTCTTAAATTGAGAGGAAACATAATCATCAAGCAATGTAATGAAATACCGATGGGGTCAAGGCCAAAGTTAGGGACATGCTTTACCATCGGTAATATGTGAGATGTTCAAGTTAGTAAAAATGCATCAATTATAACCATAGCCAAACGATGACAGGTTCCATCACGGTCGCCATCTGTTTGCATCTCAAAATTTTCATTGGTTTTGGAATGCTTCAGAAAAATGAGGTTTGTTTTGAAATAGGAAGGAAAAGGGGCTCGCCCGTCGGTACGAGGATTGACCGTTCCCGACACCTTTACCGGAGGTAATCAATCCAAGGTCTATGTTCATCATTGATGCATTTGATTTTAACTTAAACATCATTTTGATTCTATATGCGGTGTAGAAAATATTGAAAGTTTGATGTTTCAAACTTTTGAAAAGACTCTTGAAGAGTTGCTTGAAAATGTGAAATATTTTGAGGAAAAAGTGGAATTAGTAAATATCATTAGAAAAACTTGTGAAATCATTTTGAAATCACATTAGTGTTCTCTTAAGACTTTAAGTAGGTTTGAGATTTTGCTCTAATTCGGTTACCACCTAATTAGAGCTTCATCCCCTCTTGCTCAAGTTCTTTTGGAGATGTGCTTGTGATCATAAATGAAATAAAGTGGGTGAGAATGCATGGATGCATTTATCTTATATGATTGAAAGAATGTAAATCATTCCTACCGCAACATTCATCTAAAGTCATTCCTACCACAACATACATCTAAGATTTTTGTTTTTGTAAATATCATATATATGAAAGAAAAGTTTTTGAAAATGGATTGAGATTGTAGACCTATCAAGCATGAATCCAATATTGGGTCATTACTTGGTTTGTGGTTTTGATGAAGTCGGCAAATAAAAAATTAAAATCTTAAATGGTAAGAAATTGAAAGAACAAAAAAAAATGAAAGACTACATCTCAAGAGAGATATAGAGAAAGAGATCTTGAAAACCATAAAATCAAAGATTTAAAAGAAAGAGAGATATGTATTCTTAAGCGTATATATATGTACATATATATGTATACATATATACATATATATGTATAGATACGTATATGAAAGCTTGTAAAAAATGATGTTTAAATCAAATAGAGAAGAAAAGATCATTTTCGAAAGAGAGAGAGATTTAAAAATGGAATACACGTATATATATTTATATATATGTATATGAGAGTTTGTAAAAGAATATGTTTAATCATAAAAAGAGAATGATAGAAAGAAATAATCATGTACACATATACATATATAACATGTATATACGTACTTGTCTTCATGATAACTAAAATCAAGAAATAAATTAAAAATAGCCAACTTCAATTTTTGATATAAGCCGGAGGAGAACTTAGGCTCATGCAAGAACCTAAGTTAATTCTCCAAGGCCGCATTAGAGAAGTTTCTTTTGAAAGTGTTTTGGAAAATATGATTCATATCTAAACATGGAATGTTATGATTTGGTTTGCCACAAGGGATATATTTCTTCCACCATTGGGTATGGAAGAAAATCAAACAATATAACGAGTAACTCGTTAGGGTTCCTGATGGAGTGATTAGAAAAGAAACTAGCGCAAAATGACATGTAAATGCATATTAACATGTACATATTTCGTGAAGGTTTTCAATGGGTTGGACAAGTCCCAACTTCAAAAATCACAAGAAAAAATCCCAACCCCAAACACTCACTCTCATCGTGCATTGGGTCATATAAATGGAAGATTAGAATATCAAGCATGAGCATCATTTCAAGCATGAATGATGAATGAAGACAATATATCAAATATATTTTTGGAGATTAATGAATATATGAATTTTCTTCCATCTTGCTCATACTCCCGATGCACTCAAGAGTAGCTCTTGGTTTGGGATCATTTGAGCTATCTTGCACGGCCATGGGGAGATGGCAAGAGGAAAATGATGATATGAAAAGGAAAGATTGCATGATATAAGCATTAACATAAAATATCATCTCATCTTCTCATGCTCCCGGTGCACTTGAACATAGCCTCTTGACTCTAAAAGTATAGATTGAGGGCTATCTCATATGGCCATAGGGAGAGGAAGAATAGAGAAAAGGATGAAATGAAAATTGAGGTTTACATACCTCGGATATGAATGATATTGAAAATGTCATGGAGAGAAGAAAAAATGAAAATAGAAATAGAGAAAGATTAAATACCTCGAATGTGATTGATATTGGAAATGATCCCTCTTTTTTTGAATGATCTTGGACTTACCTTAAATGAAGCTCCCAAAATGTTGAAGATGAAGAAAAATGGAAAGAGGAAGAGGGTGAGGGAAAGAGCTCAAGAGAAACCCTAAGTCTTCAAGTGAGAATACTCTAGGGTTTCTCCCAAGGCTAACTCTTTTTTAAGAGGGGAGAAGTGGAGGGTATTTATAGAGAATTTTGGAGCCAAAATTCGAAATTCGAATTCAATATTTGAATTCAAGAGGGAAGAATTTTAGAGCCAAAATTCAAAATTCGAATTTAGGATTTGATTTCAAGAGGGAAGAGTTTTAGAGCTAAAATTTGAAATTTGAATTCAAGATTTGAATCCAAGAGGAAGGAGTTTTGGAGCCAAAATTCAAAATTTGAAATCGGCTTTGGAATTTGAGTTTCAAATTCTCGATTTGGATCTAAACTTGGATTTTGGATCTAAACTTGGATTTAAAATTTATTTTAAAAATAATAGACCTAAAATTTTAATAGCCCTCTTTTTTTTGAAAAAATTGGGGTGATTACAGAGGTGAGCCTGAATCAAGTATATTTTCAAACATTTTCCTTGATGGATTGCTTGTAGATGACACATCCTTTGATGATGCTCCGTCCAATTCATCAAACGGTGCATGCTTGGTTTCATTATTCTCTCATTTCCAGTAATTTTCTTCCTAAAAAATCACATCTCTCTTAATAAATAGTTTCTTGGTCATTGGATTATAAGTCTATATCCTTTAGGATCAAAACTATTGTAATGTTTGGCGAGTGGGGCAGGTCAGGCTGGATCAGGGCCCAAACTCGGACCTGAACCCCACCCGCGTGGTGAAGTGAAGCCCGACGTCGGGGCTCTCCCTCTCTATCTTCTTGCCGGTTCGATCATGAGAGAAGTAGGAGGCGGAAGAGGGGCAACAACGACTTGCCTTAGTTGCATTAAGATTGGTTCATGACAAACACAACCCCAAGCTCAAATGACTTGACTCGGCTCATGTTTCTCAGTCTACCATTCAGCAAAATCCCTACATGCTGTCCCCAACAATCTATATTATTTTATAGAAGTTGGTACAAAGTCTAGACATCCACATCCTTTCTCTGTTATCTCCTCTCCTCTCGACAGATGTGTCTGATGCTTAGAGCAGCGTCGTTTCACTGGAAAGTACCTGTTTGACACGACTTGTCAGAGGTGTCCACCCATGGCTCTACCCTAGGCTGGCTTGGGTTACGAATTCACTTGGAGGACAAACTTGTTGTTTAACTCTCCCTCATGATGTTATTGACATTTGACGATCACCAGCCCGGAGTCGTCTTGGTCTTTGTACAACTTAAAAAGCGATAAGGTTCTTGGATCGATACTTTTGACTCAAATTAAGATGTGTGTTTGTGCTCTTAGAATTGCTTAATGAATATAAACGAAAAATAAAAAACGTTCAAGTGAAGATTAGAAGAAAAAAAAATGTAATTTGATGTACAATCTTCCCAACTGGCAAACTAGATGGATACCTAATCTTGTGGGACATGAAAAGAATGTGAATGAAGTGAATGTAAACGATGTGAATATGCATGAAGTGAAAGTGACAATCGAGTATGTTAATTGTGGTCATTGAGTGGTCCTCATGTGTCATGGAATATGTAAGGGGCTGCCATAACAAGTATGTGACTTCAAGTTACTATCATGATGTAGTAGCGTTTATGTTTTCATATATCTCAGATTTGAGCCGTTACCTTAGAGGGTTAGGGATTTATCTGGTTTGTTGCCATACTGTGAAGGTTAAGCCTTCTGTTGTTTTCCTTTTTCAGGTTTTGGTGGACCCGGGACATCAAGTTGATCAGATGACCCAACTCACATCCTACTGGAAAGATTTTGGGTCTATTATAGCGTTGGCGCGTCATGTTTTTGTCTCATTGATGTCTTATTTTTGTTAGCCATCAATGTTATGGTTTTGGGGCATTTTTATTATGTGTTATTGAGAAATATGAAGTGAATTTTGTATGAACTGAATTTACTATATAATGAAAAGTTACCCCCATTGTCTTTTGTTTTGCATAGCTCCTTTCAAATTGTTGTGTTGTCACACCTCAACGTTTTACGTTTTAACAAAAAAATTTATTTGGGGGTAAAAAGTTGGGGTGTGACAAATATAGCCAACAAATATACACGTCTCACTCTTCTTTTCTAACTTGGATCATTTAGAAATATCAATCAAGGCATAATCAATACATCCAAATACACATAAATGACTTACACTAGGCATGTGGTTCCACCATGCTTGATATAATACCTTATTTTGAACTACTTTTGTAGGAGATATATTCAACAAATACATACATGTTGCTACTGCTTCTACCCAAAAATCATATAGTGAGTCTTTCTCAAGAAACATGCTCCATGCCATTTGCACTACTGTTCTATTTTTTCTTTTTGCCACCCTATTTTGTTGTAATGTTTTTCTTACAAAGAATTGTCTACATATTCCATGTTCTTTGCAAAACAGTTCAAATTCATCAGAAAGAAATTCACCTCCTCTATCAGTACGAAGTGTTTTGATTAGTAGACCACTTTCTTTCTCAACTAGCACTTTAAGTTCTTTGATTTTATCAAAACGTCAAATTTTTGTGCTAAAAAAAAACCCAACTCATACGTGTGTAATCATCAGTGAATAATATGAAGTATTTGCTCTTATTTAATGACAATGTATTTATTGACCTACAAACATCATGAACAAGTTCAAATGGTCTCCTAGCTCTCACTATTTTTCCTACTGAAAATAGAATTTCATGTTGTTTTCCAAAACCAAAACCTTCACAAACTTTATCAGTCATTGAAATCAATGGTAAACCATGCACCATATTCTTTTGTTTCAATAACTTCAACCCACTGTAGTGCAATTGCCCATATCATATGTGCCACAATTTCTACTTGTTATCAGTATTAGCCACTAATATACATGTATCAAGTGGAAACAACTTATTTGTAGCATGGGGGTTTCTGCTATTATCATGCAAGTTTTCTTATGCTTTATTTCACAAATTTCGTCATGAAAATAGACCAAATAATGTTTTTGGATAAGCTGGCCTACACTAAGTAGGTTATGAGACAAATAAGGTACAAAATGCACATCTCAAATAAATTTTTCTTTACTTGATTTGTTTTTCACAATAATAGTACCTTTTCCTTTCACTTTTATTTTGTTATCATCACTTAACTTGACCTCTAGCTTTACTGATTCATCAAGCTCTTTAAAAAGCTCTCTCTTTCTTGTTATATGGAAGCTTTTTTTTTTTTTTTTTTTACAATTGTCAACACTTGTAAGAAATAAATTAGTATCATCCTCTACAATATTTGCTTGTCGCTTATTTTTCTCAAAGCAATTTGCTTCAATATGCCCAAATTTCTTGGAGTAGAAGAATTTGTTTGCTTTATAGTTTGGTCTATAGGTAATACATTCCTTAGAGAACTTTGCACCATGTCTTCCACGACCTCTTTTTCTACCACAAAAGCTGCTTCTATAACCTCCTTTATTGTGACCTCTTTGATCATTGGTCCCTTCCAACAATTTCTCTTTTGAGTTTTCTATTTTAACCTAGAAAGCATGCTCTCAGTTTTTTCTTCAACTCTATTCGTACATATGACTCTCATGTGCTAACAAGGAACCAATCAACTCATTAAGATTGTATGATGACAAATCCTTAGATTCTTTAGTTGCAGTTAGTACATGATCAAACTTATGAGGAAGACTTCTTAAGACTTTTTCTACAATTTTTTTATTAGAAATATTCCCTCAAAAAGACCCCATTTGGTTTATAATACTATAAGTCTGGAAAAGAAGTCTTGCATGGATATACCATTTTTCATAAAAAATGTTTTCAAAGTCTCTACACAGGGTTTCCAACTTAACCGTTGTTACCTTCTTGTCTTCATGAAAATCTTGTTTAAAATATTTCATGCCTGGTTGGTTGTGATTGCAAAACCAATAATGTTTTTGCATCCTTTTTACGATTTTCTGATTTGTTACATGATTTTCTAGGTGACTTTTCATTCTCCCAAGCAACACCATTGTCAACCAAAATCCCATAAACTTTGAGAAAGAATTTTTTTTTTCATCTTGATGCTCCAAAATTCATATTTCACCATTGGAAATATGAGCCAAAGTGTGCGACAAGTTTTGGGAAGCCATACCAGATGTCATATTTACCAATATCTTTCTCCATGTGCTCAACTCAGCATTCACTTTCCAATACTTATGCTTCAACAATAATATTTGCAATTCCAAGGCACGCCTTGAACGAACCACTTTGTTGGAATGCTGAGTTGAAAAATTCTCAAAAGGAAGTGAGAACTGGGTATACAATGCTAAAAATACATGCACTCAAACATAAGAGGCTTCTCTCATTTGTCCGTTTTTCTCAATGACAAATACATAGCCTATTTATAGGTCACAAAGAGACTCAAGTTATACAATTCATTTATACCTATTTAAACATGAAACTCCTTATTTTAATAACTATTCATAATTTCATAAGTGTTTTTTCTTTAATTTACCATAAAATAAAGGTAACCACCTCAGTAACTCACACCATAACTCATTAAAAATATAATAACTCTTTAATTCACACTCAAACTCAGCTCGACTCACATATTGCTTTGCTCTAGCTCAAGCCAAGCTTTATGAGGCAAGCTCAAGCTCAACTCGATTAACTGAGTGCAAGCTTGAGCTCAACTGGTTGAAGCTCATCATCAGCTAATAACGATCCTCATCTTCTTCAAGCTATGTAGGAAAAAAACAGTAGCAATATTACTTCACTGTTCTCCTATAAAACATAAATTGTTCACTAGAAAACAGTGTGTGAAGAGTACCAACTTAAATTTCATTACCCACATAATCAATTATACACTGATTCATATAACTTAACATTGAAATCAAAATACTAATACCTGGTTAGCGACTTGTGGTTGCAGCCCGATAGAAAGAGGAGGTGGGAGGAAGAAGAAAAAAAATAGAATGAGAGAGAGAGAGAGAGAGAAGCAGAGAAATAGAGGGAAGAAGAAATGAAAAATAAAAAGAGGGAGAAAGTCAAAAGGCATAGCAGGAGAAATGAAAAACAAGCGAGCCAAGCGAGTTTAAACTAGTCAAGCTCGTGTAACTCAAACTTGACTCATATATAACTCGAGCTCGAATTCAACTCGTTTAATAAATGAGTCGAGCTCTAACCGAGCTTATATAAGCGAGTTCGAGTCGAGCCCGGGGCTCAAGCTGGCTCGACTTGTTATACATTCCTAGGCCATTGTACCTAAAAGCATAATTAGGCACCCATTTGGGGAGCAGATGGCTTTAAAACTATACATACACTATTTTTAACGCAACAATTGTGTTACCAACAAGTGAATCAGTAACGCAGACCCAGCGTGAGGAATAATAAAAAAAGTTCGTTACTAATTATGAATAATAACACATAGCATAAAGCTTTTTGTAACAAGATTTTTATCAACACAGTTTGTGGCAAGCATTTAGTAACTCAAGCAGTGCGTTAAATTTGAGGAAGAGAAAGCGCGATGAATTGAAGTTTCCATTGCAAATTTCAGTAAGTTATATGTACTTATGGTGTCCCAAATTACGAAGCATTGACGACCGTTAATAATTCTTCATCTCATTTCGAAGCGCCGCTTCAACGGTAAGGCAAAAGCGTCCCTCGCAAGATCCCTATCTTCTCCCCTGTCCGCCGATATCCTTCTCCGATGGCCTTCAAGTTTCAATCCATCGTCCCCAAAAATCGCTTCAGCTCTGATGGTGTGTGAGAGTCCAGAAACGATGAACAACTGATTGGTTCTGATGGTGTTAGTTCAATGAAAGAACAACCCCTCGCCATCGCTTACTTTTCACCGACCGTGGAGAAGACAAAGCTTTGTGACCTAGAAACGGCTGATGATGGGGAAAAACCCACCATCGCACCATAACCCTCACCATTATCGCTTCTCTGATGGTGTCGCAGGTTGGCGTCTAATTGGTGGAATGCAAAGATGAAGCCGGTGATGTTACCCTCATTTGCGGACTTGGTCAGCCATCGTCGCTTTTATGAATTAGTGGTCAAAGATTCATACTTATTGTTTGACATTGGCTTCTCGTTGCTTATCTGCTCCTTAATTTTAAGCTGCAATGAACGCTATTGTTTTGTCACTGGTAAATCGATTCATATAAAAATGATTTTACTTAATACATTTCTTTCTCACTTATTCTAGATCGAGTCTTCTTCATCAATTTCATGACCATGTTCAATACTCAACATATTTGAATTTTTTAGGATACTATCGTGTATTCAGACTGGGCATCAGATTTCTTCCTTGGGAGATTTTCTTCAATTGACATTTTCTCCTCCAATCTGTAACATAACTCTTGTTGAGATCAGTGACGGAGAACTACCAGTTGCCCGATGTGATGATTATGGACCAGGTGTCAAAATGTTGAAACCACTTGATGAGAGCACTCGACGTGGAGAGAAACTCTCGATAACTATTTTTGTAGCAGTTATCTATCCCGTGTTGTTTCTCTTTAATATATATATATTATTTTTATAGTTTTGCAAACTCAAATCAGGGCTGGCTCAAAATTCATGAATTTGAGGCAAATAATCTCAAATTACTTTAAATATCAAATCTCACTTCCGTAGTTTTCGATCGGATTTGTCGGTCGAAATAGTCGGTTTTGTAACGTTGAAGCGCTGCGTCCAATGGATTTTGCCGTCAATCTAGAGATTTGAAACGTGCCACCTGTTTAAAATCGGACCCCTTAAATCTATGAACTTAGCCTAAATAAGATCATGACAAATATATACGTGGAAAAGTTTTTTCAAATTTTAAAATATTTTTTTGTCAATTTTTTTCATCTTCTATTATTCAAAAGTTGTTTAAATACAAAATGAAACTAGCCATTTACATACATGCCAGCAGTCAATTCGTCTCACCGTCCACTCCGCTCTAGGTCTTCTCTTTCTTCGACGTCTCTGCGGCATCATAGCGCGAGAAGAACCCGCAAGAACAGAAGAGGAAGGGAAGGGAAGGGAAGGTTTGCAGCCAACCGACATCAATGGCGGGGAACGTAGCTCCTCTCCCAACGACGGTCCCTCCACCGCAGAGCGCCACTGCCGTCGCTGCTTCGCCGGCGGCCCGCGCCTTCTTCGCCCGCCTCTACGACGGGGCCAGGGATGGCCTCTCGCAGCGCCGGCCATGGGCAGAGCTTGCCGATCGCAACCAGCTCGCGAAGCCTGAGTCCTTTGCGGAGGCAACTGGCCGGATCCGAAAGAATTGGACCTACTTCCGCGTCAACTACGTCATCCTCCTCGCCGCGGTGCTTGCCATCTCCCTCGTGGCCCATCCGGGTTCCCTTATCATCCTTGCCATGCTCCTCTCCGGCTGGATCTTCCTCTATCTTTTCCGCTCTGAGCCGCTTGTCCTCTTTGGCCGCACATATACCGATCGCGAGGTCCTCGGTGGCATGACTCTCTTCACCGTCATCGTCCTTTTCCTCACCTCCGTCGGATCCCTCCTCATCTCCGCCCTCATGTTTGGGGTCGCCATCATCTGCGCCCACGCTAGCTTCAGGGTCCCGGAGGATCTGTTCCTTGACGAACAGGAACCGACCGTGGGGTTCCTTTCCTTCCTTGGGGCTCCGGCATCCGTTGTCGCCACACAAGCCTGATACACCCGAAGGTTCATTCGGGCACAACATAAGAAAAGGGCTATAAGATATAGAATTAGAATCATAAATGTGGTTCGCATATCAAATTTTTTTGCTGTAGTTTGTCATATTATTATAATCGTTGCTGCTTGTTTCATCTGTTTCTGTGTGCCTTTAGGTGGATATTTCCGTTCTGTTGACGGATCAGATTAATTCATATTTTGAGAATTCTCCCTTGTGAATCTAATAAAATTCAGATCTGTGTTTGCTGTGAATTTTTTTCTTTCTCCATTTAGAGGTTCTTGGCTGGATTTGTTTTGTGTGGCGTTTGTTGCAATTGGAATTAATGGGGCTTTCTTTCTTTCTTCTTCTCTTCTTTTCCGCCTCATCTTTTCATCTACAAGACTCTGTTATTGAACTTTCGATTACGGTTTTTCTGATCCTAAAAAGAGTACGGTTTTTTCTGATCCTAAAAAGAGATAGTTTATCTGTACTGATCCATTTCTTTCTCAATTAAGCAAATTAGAACGTTTCTGCGGATGGAGACTCTGTTAGGTGGGATCTCCTCTACGGCTAATCCTATTTACTTTCTTTTGATTTGTCGCAACTGGAATGTTCATTGGTCGTTTGCTTGATTGAATTTTGCTTTTGTTTCTTGGTGAATGTCTCCTGTTACTTTTTGCTTTCATTTTTCCTCTTATTTTCTCGGAGTTGTTCCTTCAATCCCTTACGATGATTAAAATGTAGAGACTGGAGTTGGAGTGTCTTTCTTGAAATTTCTTCATATCTTCTAAATGTAAATGCTTTCGATTCGGCCTTGCGGTAAGTGGCATCTAAGAAGTCGGTGATGGTGGCGAGAGAAACTTCGGGAGAAAGGGACCCGCTGTGAATGGTTCGTCGGTGGCCGGTGGGGGCCGATCAGCCGTAGGCTTCTCTGGCAAGCAGCTGCCTGGATCGGCTGACATCAATACAGGTCATCGGGAAGGTCAGTTATAGTGAGGGAAATCTCAGTTGTGGAAAGGGGAATTTTCCACCCTTGGGTGGTAGAGCAGCAGGCAATGAGCAGAAGTCAGGATTGACTGGAGAGTTTGTCAGCGGGACTGATGGATTCAATCGTCGGCTGGATTTTTAATTGTCGGTGGAACCCTACTACTTGGCGGGCTACTAACTTGGACAACAGCGTTCAGCATCTCCTGGGGAATGGAGCAAGTTAGGATCTTCCAGATTTGATGGTGCCAGAGATTCAGACTTTCGATTGCGACCATCATATGTGGGAATTCAAGGCAGAAATTGGTGGATTCTATGTTATAGTGGCGGATCTAAGGAAGCATTGGGAGATGTTCTCAGGCGTCAAATCCGTGGCCTTTCTTAGAAGCTTATGTCTAATAAGAGCATCGGAAGTCAATTTTGAAAGTTATTGCTCGTTCTTGTTTGGTAGGAGGGAAAGGAAGAGAAAACAGAGGAAAGGGCAGATTATGAGGTGTTTGGATAAAAGGAGGTGAAATGATCTAGCGGTTCTGTTTGGATGGGAGGAAAGGGAACGGGCGGAATCTGGAGGAAAGGGAACGGGCGGAATCTGGAGGAAAGGGAACGAAATATAAGTTGATTTGCAATCCTCCACAATTGGCGAGATTGAGAGGGAAAATTTGGCGGCCTCTTTGGATGTTTGGAGGGAGAGAAAGGAAAGGGAGGAGAGCGAGGGAAAAGAAATGAAATGAGAAAAAAAAAAGGAGGGGAAGGGAAGGAAACAAAGAGGGAAAGAAAGCCAAAGAAAAGAAAAAAAAATAAATGATTATAAAACTTGTTTGGATAAAAAGGAATTGAAAGAAAATGAACTAACTTTTTTTTTCTATTCCAATCCTTCCCATTTTTGAGGGATTGGATGTACACTAAGTTATCATTTATTTTTTTCTTTTGTTTCGCTTGCAACTAAACATGTTTTTTTATTTTTTTGTTTTCTTTTCCTTCTTTCTTAATTAACCAACCAAACCAAACATAATATTGACTATCTTCTCCTTTTCTTTCCCCTCCTTTTCTTCCATTCAAACAAGCCTTTTCTTTCTTTCTTTTCATTTCCTTCCATCCAAACAAGCCTAAGACTTTTTTTATCAAAACGACACATTTGCCATTTATTATTTTCTTTGGGCTGCGAGACATCTCCCTGCATGCAACTCTCTACAGGGCCTGTTCATTTGTTTTGAACACCATTGACGTTGTTCGGCTCGTTGAATTCTTCCTCAGCATCCGTCGTTCCTCTACATGTAAGCTGTTTCTCCGGTTCTCATCTCTGTCTCATTTTTGGCCCAGTTGGATTCTGCCGTAGATATCGATTTTAGTGAAGCTTGTAATATGGAGACGGCCCACCACTTTGTGTTTGGGTATTTTGGTGGCCCCACATCCTTGATTTTGTTGTGTTGCCCCCTTTCCTCCACCGCGTGTGATGAAGTTTCCATATGGAGGAACCCCTTTCGAAACTTAACCTACACTACTGCTTCTTTCATGCTTTTGTCAACTCTTTCTTGTCATCTTCTTTGCATGATTGAATTTCTTTCTTGTTAATAAATTTTGTTATGTTTGTACATGTTTCGAGCATGTTTATATGTTTGAAATAAGTTAGAATCTGCCTCTAAATGTATCATGGATCTGTTAAGGACATTATAATCATTGCTAATGTTTATGTAACTTTTTTTTTGTGGTGCTGTCGTTAACAACTATATTCATTAACAATTCATATTGCAGCGGATGTGAATCATCCTTAGTGAACAAATTTACTTTTGTAGTTGGCAAAGAGCACTTGTTCAATGATATAATATAATAACTCACTGTGTAATTGGTGCATAGCTTGGCCTGTCCTAAGCATATATGTAGTCTAATTTATCACAGGTATTTGTTAGTGAGTACATGTTATAACTACATTACAACTGACATGTGAGATATACATATACAAATATTGTTTTATAAGAAAGCGTCTCTTACATGACTGAATATATAGAACTTGAACCCACAACAAAAATATGAGTACAAAATGTTGTAAATTATGATCCTACCAATCACTCTCTATCCTATCAACATCATGATCGAGAGGCACTGCCTTTCACCGAGTGACTACTTGAAAATAAACATCAACGTTCAAGTATGATCTATCCGAAGGCCTGTAATGTATAATGCATAGTCCAAGCAAACAATAAGAGACAGGTAACATGTGTAAACTCAAACATTATAATCCATTTGTATTGTGCATAAGATATTGCTAGAACAGCATGCATACCCATTTACATTGTTCTTAATACTGTGAGTCGACACATTCCCTAGTGTGTTGTACAAAGGTATACACAAGATTGTCATGCAGTTTACGGTTATCATACATAAACCTAGTCACCGAGGACAAAAGAATATAGGACAGCTCCAGCGTGACTCCAAACTAGGTACTTAACTATAGCAGCAACAGCAGCACATCCAATATTCTATATTGGGACGGGCTCCTAGTAGTAGCCCGAGTGAGGGGCACTTTACAAAGTAGTTCGTTCTGGCTAAGTGAGGGGCACTTTACAAAGTAGTTCGCTCTGGCTAAGTGAGGAGCACTTTACAAAGTAGTTCGTTCTCAGTATCTATTTTTGGAATCTCGTCTTCTGCGCAGTCTATCTTACCCTTTTTATAGTGGGCTTGACTAGTTTACAGTAGGTGTAGTCTGTTCATGGTAAATGCTGCCCTAGGCCGTTATTCTCTGTTTATCTCGTGCTCAGACTCTTAACACAACACCAATATGCCACACAGATTCGCATCGCATTATACATTAAAATATACTAAAATGTACAGAATACATTTGTCATACAATGTCATGTTAAAGATTTGTAAGTGTGAAATTACGTCCATGCAAATATTGGTCCAACACCAGGTTGTCGGCACTTCAATCATAATACAACACTTCTCGAAGCGGTCCACTCACAAGCATAACACAGTTATATTGTATGTGATCTCTATGTGAGATTATTATACATCAATCTGTGTAATCTTAAAATACGCAATGTTGCTAGTGCTCATTGAAAACTATATCACGCAATTCAGACACATAGTAAGATCATTTAACAGCTCGTAGGTCGGGAAATTAGAAAAAATTGATTTTTCCTTAACATTAGAGGAGGGAATTAGCAATGTGCCCCCTGACGAAACACCCTGGAACAACAAAGTCGATTTCGTTTTCGTGTAGCTAATGCAAACGTTGGACGCAAGACAAGCAGAACAGACTGGACGTGAAACGGGAGGCATAAAATCCCAACCCGTTTTGCGATGCTCCGTCCTAAACCACGGAACAACATTGAACGAACGCAAGTGCTGGCCATCTCTCTCATGCAATCGTACATGTGACTCTCCCTCTCACTCACTCTCACGCGCACCTAACAAGTCACATTATTCAACTTTCCGATGAAGAATTCTGGCAAGCAGCAACCACATCGGTGGCAACTGATGGACAAGGGGTCATTTTCTGGCGACCAATGCCTGATTCACTATATCAATATTCAAGTAGGCCTTGTTTTCTCGTTTCCCTCTCTATCAATACCTTTCACTTCTGATTTCCGGTGGACTATAAAACCATGCTCCGATCGATCTCCAAAAGCCATCTCAAGACACACCCTGCAACTATGAGGAAAGGTCTATCGAGCTAATTTAGGTACATTGTTCTTAGCTATGTGTCACCCACCAAACGAGCTCAGATCTTGATTCTCTACAGTTCATTGGAAATCTCATTCCATTGCCTTTTCGACGAGCTATAGTTCGTTGCAATCGGAGCTTTTTCAATTAGAAATCGCCACTGAAAGTTGGCCGTTTGAGCGGTCTGTGCAGTCATGAGTCATGACTGGTAGTAATGCCTGTTAGGAACCCAGTTTGAAGGAGTAAACAGGCTCCAAATGAGGAGTTCTTAAACTCGTTGGATAGATCCTTTGATTGTCTTTCCAACTAGCCCAAGCTCGTCCCCATTGGAGTTTTCAGTCAGAAGTTATGAGCCGGAAAATGTGGCTAGCTAATCACAAGTGTAAATAAAAATCAAATGTTGAATAGAATGATCGTGTTGGACAACACGAGCAACAAAGGAAACGGTCACTATACCAAAAAAAAAGAGAAAAGGCTGGTGTCCTATTTTTAAAACTATCAAAACAGTCATGGTAAGATGAACATAAACAGTGATGGTAGGATGAACATGACAGATGGACATGACAAAAGTTTGGTCTATTCTCTTAAAAAAAACTTATCAAACGACCTGTTAGAATTAAATTACACCCATCGGGATGGTTGCTTATTCGCCGTATTTGCTGACATACTGATAAGGGTACAAATGTCAAGATGACAGCAGCACGTGCGTGTTTATGTGCATACCAGTAGGCAAAACGTTCATGCCTAGGCTTACAAGACATGGGCCAACCTAATCGGGCTATGGCCATGTCATGGCCTTCTAATGCCAGCCGGTCAAGCAGGCCATTGGCCATGGTCAATTTCGATTGGCAAAATGAAATCCATCTGAGCTCGTTAGCCGACTTAGTTGCATAAGTATGATGCAATCCATTACACACCAAATTGGCACTAAAGAGCCCTTAAGGAAATTAGGAGTTCGGGACTTCGTAAAAGTGTTCAAAATGAGTTGTTTTTTTTTTTAAATAAAAATGCCAATATGTAGAAGTAAAAAAATAGATGTCAATAATAGAATTTGGAACAAAAATTACATGCCAAACTGTTTGTTGAGGATCTATGGGAAAAATGAGGGTTTGGGGCTTCATAAAAACACCTAAATTGAGCCATTTTTCCTTGAATAAAATATGATAACACATAGAGCATGAAAATAGGCACTAATCTTAAAATTTGGTGTGCAATAATGCATGTTGCCATTTAAATTTAATCAAAATACAAATTTTAATCATAAAACCTTCGGGAAAGGCCACTTGATCAGGCCTCACTTCAGCCGGCCAATTTAACGTGCCAAAGTAGAGCCCGCACCAAAAACAACTTGGTGAGATGGCTCGTGCTACCTCGCCTCCTAGCAACTATACAAGAGTTGTCAGGCCGGACAGCAACCTCGACTAAAATTTTCCCTAAGACGAAGTACAAGACGGGGTTTACCCACCCACAATGTTCAACTCAATACACAATACAAACTCAAGTGGACTTACAAATGTGTTCGATACAACTTAGCACTCAGCCTCACTCACAAACCATTGTGCCATCATTCATTCATCCACATGGCCGAACCACACATGCAATCCCTAGTCATGCAAACCACACCCCTCCCTAGGATGGCTGGACAAAAGGTATGAGATGAGACTAAGCCTCCAACTCCAAGAGTCCTCGACTAGTCTCATAAACTCATTGGTCATAGCCACAAACCAACCAAAACCCAGTTTCTATAGGGTGATTGGATGATCTCACCTACCAGGGCCTCGCTCAGCGTCTCCTCAATGCAGGATTCATCCATGTAGAGGTGAAACCGGCCCACGCGGACCTCTGCTTGATTGCTACTCAACGTCACGATCCAGCTGCATCACTCGGCCTCCAGCAGCTAAAATAGGCGCAGATTGATGGCCCAAGCTAACAGCGTTTCTTTGGCTGCTACTGTCATGGAAGCCTGCTCTTGCAGGCACTTAGCACCGCGTCAAGTAATATCACTCATGACCGCCTCTGCTTGTTCGACTTCGCAGGTCAGAGCTTTGTTCTTCCTTTGCCAAGGAACTCGTGCACAACAATCAACACGCTGAAATCAACAAAAGTGCAAATCAATCACAGAATAACTCTACGAGAGCTCAGTGAGAAAATGCATCACTGAAAAAACATGTAAATCCCAAATCTATAAGTACAATTTAGAGAAGCAATGGCTGAACATCGCCGGTGGTAACAGGTTTTCCTGGAATCACAGGCGGTGATGAAATTGTTTGTCGTTCTCTCCACACGGCATCAATTGTTCTAAAATTGCTCAGAGGGAATCCGAAGACATTTGGGATGACATTCTAACCTTGCTCGACATGTAAATCACCGGAATTTGAAGACGCGACGTGGATTTGCCACCGTGAAATGGTCGTCCTCTTTGTTGTTCTCTGTCACAGCTGAACTTCGTTGACAACAGATTTTACAAAAACACAAGCATCGATTGAGCTCATTCAACAATAATAAAATTCATCAAGAAATGTTTGAATAATTCACCAGAAGATAATGGATTCCAATTCCAAGCAGAAATTGGGTTGAAGTTGATGGAATGGCGATTGTCTTCCATCAGGTGCTCGGTTCTCCAGTGGAAGCTCTTCTCAGACAGAACGTATGAATTTCTCTCCATAGTGCATCATTTTTAGCTCGAATGGGACATTCTTTGGCCACACAGGCACCACATGGATATTGTGAAGGAAATGGGATATTAGTCGGTCACTGGTTTCACTTTCGATGACCGGAATTTCAAGAAGTTGCTTGAGTTCCTCTTGCGACAGAGTTCCTCAAGCAGAACACACCGAGACCTCTCAGCACGTCAATTCTTTTCTCAATTTGATCCTCAATTAATCAAATAGTCACCGCAACTGAAAGGTGAAGGATTGGAAAGATGTTCGGCCGGGTCCGGGTTGAAGGTTTTCACTATCGGGCTTACCTTTACTGAGCCCGGCCCGGCGCGATATCTTAACGGGCCGGGCCTGGTTATCACTTCTAAGCCCGGCCCGACCCGGCCCGACGGGCCTGTTAGGTCATTGAGTCATTCGATAGATTTTTCATTTTAATTTTTTTCTCACTCCTTTCTCTCCTCCTGCCCCCTTCCTGATTCCTCCTCGTCGCATTTGGCAGAGGCTGTTGTGCTGCACCGTCACCACCATCACCGTCTCCTCTCCAGTCTCCACCACTGGGCCAGGGCCACCATCGGTCCATCGCCCTTTCGCCGCTCCGCCACTACCGTCGCCATTTTGCTTTGTGAGGGTACACGTCTTTTATCCCTTTTCTTCTGTTTTGCTCTTAGCAATAGACATGTTATTTTTCTTTTGCCTGTTTTCCCATTCCAAATCTCAATGCACTGCCTGCCTTGGCGCCTGCAGCCTGCTGACTGCGAGAGAATGAGTTTGCTGCAGCCCAAGGTACGACCCCCCTCTGTTTTCCTAGACATTTGGTCTTCCTTCTCTTCACTCTCCTTCATGTGCACCTTCATGCTTCTTGGGATGGAGATGCATTGGTTTTTGCCGTGTAGATTGTCACTACAATCTATATTGGTTTGATTGTTCTTTTGAATCAGTAGATGGGTCTTTCAAATCTGATGTTGTTAACGCCTACCTACATAAAGATTTTCGAATACGAAGAGATCATCTGGTTATGGATGGGGCTGTGCTTGAAAACAACTACCAATCCATTACTGTGGGAACTTCCAACCATGTTAGATAGAACAGAGAAAGTAGGCAGAGTTGAAGCCCTTCAAATTTGCATTCCTTTTAGCACTTTGATTAATTTTGCTGGTCTTCGTGATGTTTGGCAGATCAATTCCAGTTTACTAATAATAATATGTTCTGCATAGGCAAGAGGTGTTTTACTGTTTTCCGAACTTTCAAGCATTGGAATTTGCAGCTAAAATTCGAAATATGATGACTGCCTGATGCTTAAACCGGATGAGTAAGGTGGGCCAATTTCTGAGTTCTTGGAATAAATCTGTTAATGGCAGAATGGATTTGACTGTAATCAACACTGATATTGCTATGACAGTGTTGTCAACTCACAGGCTGAAATGGAACCCATCTCTAATGGGTTTGTCTCCTCCTGTTTTGGATTAAGGAACAATAAGAAATCCATTTTTGTGGGGACTGTGGTGTAATCGCTGAAAAGAGACATAACATAAGAAGTTAGTTTGTAACTTTGTATGTGTGTATGTGTGTGTGGAAGAGGAAGAGAGGGAGATGGTTTCTGATTTCTAAAACATGAACAGTGCAAGTAGTTGCGTGTGCTCATGTCCTTGGTAGTCCTTTGTTAGTTTGTTTTCTTATTTTTATATATATTTTCTTGTACTTGCTATGCTTTTTAGATTATTTATCTTTAATGGATAAAATATAAATCTTTGCTTCAAGTACACTTGTTTACGATAGCCTTATCCTTGTTTACATCAATGTCATCAAGAATTCAAATTTTAGCTTAAATGAAGTTATTTATCAATCATTTGTATTATCTAGTCTTTTGGCTTGTTTCCCAACAAGTATTTCTATTTTTAAGTTGTTCTTATTGAAGCTTGCAATGTAAACTAGAATTACTAATAACTTGCTCCTACCATTCATATTTATTTATAGCCAAACAATGTGCTGTTTCAAAAGTTGTTCTCATTGAAGCTTGCAATGTTTCAGGTTTGATCGTGAGTGGAAGAAAATTGAAGCATTTGTCAGCTCAAAAACATGAAATCCAAGTTTGTACTGTGTAGTTCAATATTTTTCTTATTTATGGCACTAGAAATACTTTAGCCTAGACCATTTTGTCAATGAATCTTGATGCATTTTGAATATGAACTGCATGGGTTTTTGTAATATGATGGCTGCCACAGTTTTTTGATGCATGTCTATGAAACTTGTGAGAATTTTTGTAATTGGTTTCCTTATGACTCTATGTTTAGGTTGTTCGGATTTCATTCAAATAGTAAGTCATGTCATCTAGCATTGGGGATGAAGAATATCGTCTGATGGTAGATGTAGAGGAAGATGAATCTTTTACATGTACTGAAAAAGACTTTGAACCCAAAAGGAAAAGAACATCAATAGTATGGAATGACTTCAAATTAGTAGAATTTAAGGGAAAAGAGTGTGCAAAATGCAATTATTGTGCTGAACGATTTGTTGCACATAGTAGCAGTGGTACGGGCCACTTAAAACGACATAGAAATACATGTGTCAGAAAATAAATATTTGATGAAAAACAACGAACTTTGTCATTTGGAGTTGGTGAATCTGGTGCCTCAAATTTAGGTCTACATAAATTTGATGTGGACACTATAAGAAAAGGTATGGCTAAGATGACAATAATGCATGCACTTCCTTTCAGTATTGCAGAATATCAATATTTTAACGAGTTTCTAAAGGATTGCAATCCAAAGTTTGTGCCAATTTCAAGAAGAACACTTACAAGAGAGGTACAATCAATGTTCTCGACTGAAAAAAAGAGATATGAAGAAATTTTAAATAACCGAGTGCAGCGGGTATCATTGACATTTGATATGTGGTCCTCACAACAGACATTAGGGTACTTATGCTTGACAGCCTCTTATATTGATACAGATTGGCAACTGCACTCTCATATACTTAGTTTTATACATGTGCCTCCACCACATAATGCTATTTGTATATGTGACACATTATCAGAGTGCATTACTACTAAGTGGGAACTTCAATTGAAGTTGTTTTCTGTCGCTGCTGATAATTGTTCAACAAATGATAGTGCAATAAGTTTATTGAGAAGGACCATAGAAAGGAACAATAATATTTCTTTTCCATTGAGAGGGGAGTACTTTCATATTCGATGTGGTGCACATATCATAAATGTGATAGTTAAAGATGGTATGAATGATATGGATGATACAATTTCAAAAATTCGTGACAATGTCAAATATGTAAGGGGATCACCGAAACGACTACATGCTTTCAAAGAATGTGTAAAGGCAATGGGTTTGGATGAGAAAAAATGTTTAAACTATGATGTTCCTACTCGATGGAATTCTACATTATAGTGTTGAGAGATGCATTATTATTTAAAGATGTCTTTCAACATTTGGCATCGTGTGATCCTAGTTATACATGTTTGCCTTCTGAGGATGAGTGGTATCATGCATCTGATTTATGTAAGTTCTTAAAGGTCTTCTACGATGCAACAAATCTATTCTCTACCACCAAACATGTAATAGCTAATCTTGTTTTTGAAGAAATCGTATCAATTTACCATCATTTGTATACACATCGTGGAATATCAAATGAACATATCAGAGCATTGGCATGCAAAATGCAAGAAAAGTTTGACAAATACTTTAAGGGTTACAATATTCTCTTTGCAATTGCAGGTGTTTTGGATCCTAGGTTCAAGTTGTCATACTTGAAGTATTTGCTTGGCAATTTAGATAAACCTGATGCAATAGTGAAATATGAAATTATAGAGAGCACTCTTCATGAATTGTATACTGAGTACAAAAATATGTATGATACTGACACATGTAATATGCAAAGGGCCAATGCATCCGCTAGTACCATCATTGCAACGGAAGAGTATAAAAGTGTGTCTAGATATGAGTTTAGAACATATGTCAACTCCGTATCTTCTGTAGTAGTTAACACAGATCTAGACAAATATTTGCTTGATCCAATGGAAAAAATTACACCTACTGCAGAGTTCAACATATTATCTTGGTGGAAAACAAATGAAAGCAAATATAAAATTCTAGCAAAGATGGCTCGAGATGTGTTAGCTATTCCTGTATCTACAGTTGCTTCAGAATCTGCATTCAGTATAGCAGGAAGAATTATTAATGATTATCGATGTTCAACTACTCCAGAAAATGTTGAATCGTTAATCTGCACACAAAGTTGGATTGGTGATGCAAACAACTTGTGTGAAAGGTAAGATGTTCATTGCTTCATAGTTTATACATATTAACATAATAGTGTGCTTAAATTAATAAGTGTCTTTGTTACAGTTCTCATGATGCAGAGCACCATTTTGACGAGGAATGTTAATCGAGTGCATGACTATTATGGTAATTTATATAAGAGGTTGGAGATCATTTGCAACTATCCTTTAGCTTTCTGTTATTAAATATTATGCTTTTCTCAATGGAAAAAGAAACAGAATGGAAAAAGAACACGCTGAAGACAGCAGTCATGTTCCCTGCCATTCTCTTCTCCATTTTCTTCGTACTCAATGCACTCATCTGGGGAGAAAAGTTTTCAGGCACAATTCCATTTGGTACCATGTTTGCACTTGTGGTTCTTTGGTTTGGCATATCAGTGCCTTTGGTTTTTCTTGTAAGTTATCTTGGATACATGATGAATTCGTAGTTTTACTTGTACATCCGTGTGAGAATCCTACAGCTTTTAACCAGGGAGCCAGTTGTACATTATACTTTGACTTTAAATATTTGAGCATTTGATGAATGGGATTGCAACCAGATGTTGTCTTCAATTCCTATTTCCTAGCAGTTTGCAGTTGTATGCAGTTCATCAAACTGCACGTCCAATGTATGCAGTTGTGCTTTCATATTAGCAATTTTTATGTTTTAACAAATGCCTATAATCTGCACAGCTATTGGAGTTAGCGACATTGTGTAATCTTTCCTTGTCTCACTGTCAGCTGGCATTAGTATATATATATATATATATATATATATATATAACATCCCGAAATGGTAGGTGCATAAAGTTCCAAAATTCAGGTTGCATGCGAGAGAACTTTCTTACACTAACAAGCTAATGGTTGTTGTATGTGATTGCCACAACTTTATGGAACTTTGAAATAAGTATCAAGCTTCAAAGCTTACAATATAATTGAACGTCTTAGCTCTGGAATTTGTACATTTTTAAAAAATCGAGCAGCTAAATTCTCCAAAACTAAACACGTAAACTCGAGAAAGGAGGCCAGGACATAACAATAACCATGTCCTCAACTTGATTCAGCAGCCAACTTTGTTATTCTGCTCGAACTGAATGAATCCTGTATATACACTTCAAAAACCTTGTGTGCTTAACCAAGGAGCCAGTTTTTTTGTATGGCCCCAGCCTGGTAGTTACTGGGCCTTAGTCAGGGTCGGCCCGGCCCGGCCCGTCAAATAATCAGGTCGGGCCCGGGTTGGATCTTGGGCCCGACGGGCCGAACCGGGCTGACTGTTACTGGGCCGGGCCGGCCAGGCCCGGCCCGATGCCCAGGCCTAAACTCAATACACAATACAAACTCAAGTGGACATACAAATGTGTTCGATACAACTTAGCACTCAGCCTCACTCACGAACCATTGTGCCATCATTCATTCATCCACATGGCCGAACCACACATGCAATCCCTAGTCATGTAAACCACACCCCTCCCTAGGATGGCTGGACAAAAGGTATGAGATGAGACTAAGCCTCCAACTCCAAGAGTCCTCGACTAGTCTCATAAACTCATTGGTCATAGCCACAAACCAACCAAAACCCAGTTTCTATAGGGTGATTGGATGATCTCACCTACCAGGGCCTCGCTCAGCGTCTCCTCAATGCAGGATTCATCCATGTAGAGGTGAAACCGGCCCACGCGGACCTCTGCTTGACTGCTACTCAACGTCATGATCCAACTGCATCACTCGGCCTCCAGCAGCTAAAATAGGCGCAGATTGATGGCCCAAGCTAACAGCGTTTCTTTGGCTGCTACTGTCATGGAAGCCTGCTCTTGCAGGCACTTAGCACCGCGTCAAGTAATATCACTCATGACCGCCTCTGCTTGTTCGACTTCGCAGGTCAGAGCTTTGTTCTTCCTTTGCCAGGGAACTCGTGCACAACAATCAACACGCTGAAATCAACAAAAGTGCAAATCAATCACAGAATAACTCTACGAGAGCTCAGTGAGAAAATGCATCACTGAAAAAACATGTAAATCCCAATTCTATAAGTACAATTTAGAGAAGCAATGGCTCAACATCGTCGGTGGTAACAGGTTTTCCTGGAATCACAGGCGGAGATGAAATTGTTTGTTGTTCTCTCCACACGGCATCAATTGTTCTAAAATTGCTCAGAGGGAATCCAAAGACATTTGGGATGACATTCGAACCTTGCTCGACATGTAAATCACCGGAATTTGAAGACGCGACGTGGATTTGCCACCGTGAAATGGTCGTCCTCTTTGTTGTTCTCTGTCACAGCTGAACTTCATTGACAACAGATTTTACAAAAACATAAGCATCGATTGAGCTCATTCAACAATAATAAAATTCATCAAGAAATGTTTGAATAATTCACCAGAAGATAATGGATTCCAATTCCAAGCAGAAATTGGGTTGAAGTTGATGGAATGACGATTGTCTTCCATCAGGTGCTCGGTTCTCTAGTGGAAGCTCTTCTCACACAGAACGTATGAATTTCTCTCCATAGTGCATCATTTTTAGCTCGAATGGGACATTCTTGGGTCACACAGGCACCACATGGATATTGTGAAGGAAATGGGATATTAGTCGGTCGTCGGTTTCACCTTCGATGACCAGAATTTCAAGAAGTTGCTTGAGTTCCTCTTGCGACAGAGTTCCTCAAGCAGAACACACCGAGACCTCTCAGCACGTCAATTCTTTTCTCAATTTGATCCTCAATTAATCAAATAGTCACCGCAACTGAAAGGTGAAGGATTGGAAAGATGTTCGGTTGCCGTTATTGCTTCTGATGGCCGGAATATCAAGATCCACTGGAAACAGTCGGACGAAGAGGGATTGTGAACCCGATTGGAATTGCGTTCGATTAAACCAAGAAATGAAACGAAAATTTATTCAAATTGGTTTAAAGAACATCACTTCTTGATTATGAATAAGAATGTCATAATATTTGTTAAATCAACCCTCAATTTCAATCGAAACTTAAAGAACACGATCGCCTTGAGTTCGGGTCACCAGAGCTAAGCAACGCTCGATTTCTTCAACCTTAGAGTCGATCGTCATCTAAGAAGCGATCAAGATTCGAGAAAATATACACTAATATTGAAATTAACTCGCCTGACTCAAGAACGTTCGGAAATGAGTCATTGGAAGGGGTCGATCGTCTCCACAAGCACCGGAGCAACCGTCAGTCTGTGCTATATCGCCCGAAGCAACCTCTACCTCTAAACCGTCGGTGGTTTGACGGAACGCTTAGGAGATTGTCTTGAAGCTCGTCGTTGTGGTTTTGGAAGTGTTCATGTGTCACCTTCAAACAATGTGCGAGCTTAGCTCGTGGAGTCGGCCACAATCATCTAACTTATACAAGAAATCAAGAATTCAAGATCCGGTTCAATAGAAAAAGAGTTAGAAATGCATCTCGGTTTAGCTAGATTTGGCCTCCACGCGCCTAGGTTGATCCTAGGCTATTGGGCTCGATCTGGACTGAGCTTCCATGTTGAGGCTTCTGTCAGCTGGAGTGGTGACGGACTGCCTCGGGAGGTCCTCGGCCATGGTTGGCTGGGCTTCAAGTAGGAACATATCAAATCCATGCTCCTTAGATCAAGCTTGACCCAAAGCTCAAATATGTGTAAATCCCTGAATGATTTGGTCAGTAGTTTCCATTTGGTTTACCCCGATCATAAACCTGCTTCCACGTTTTCGGGCTCAGGCCATGTGCTGATCTGCAAGAGTTGACCTGTGATGGCTGCGAATGGTGCTAACCCAGCATCGCTTGTATCCTTTTTATTCAGAGAGTCAAGTACAATGTTTAGAATCATAGGGGCAGTGATAGATATCATGGCAGTCTTAAGCTGCTCAAAGAAGTGTCGCGATTGATCTGCCCATGCAAAGAATCCCTTTTTCCATCTTGACGTCGAGAATTCAACTAGAAAGAACATCAGTAACCATAGTAATCATCCAAAGTGTTGTTTGTCTTACGGTCAAGGCCTTTTAGAGTACCCTTGGGCTCTACATGTATTTTGATGGCCGATAAAGAAGTTTGTCGTTTCCACCTTTCCACCCTCCTTAGGAAATGACAACATGGTCATTGTGGAAAGGTTTCACGTGATATAACCGAGAGTCACTAAGCATTGAACTCCAAGTATTACATCCACACCGCCTATGGGTAGCACATATAAATTGACTATGAAGGGAACATTCCAAATGGTGATCTCAACCTCCCTACACATCGAGAAACACTCTAGGCGTGACCTATTGCCTAGCATATTAGCAAAAGAAGGTTGTCTAAAAGTGCTGCATCCAAGGGTCTTGGTTGCATCCGAACCATGAAATTTGTGCGTGGCTCCCATATTTTGAAGGACCCATGCTGCTCACTGCTCAATGACTCCCATCGAATTAGGTTGTGTCATGTCAGCCAATGAGTGACAAATCACGCTGGACTCATCATGAAAGTTTGAACATGTCCTCTTCTCTTGACTATTTAGCTGCTCGGTTATCATAGGAGGCTACTCCTCCTCGTTTTCCTCCTCTATAACCAACAACTTCATGTGTTTATGCTTGTGACTACGTTCCTCTTTTTTATCACAAGTGAAACATAACCATTATTTAATGTGTTGTTTGAGGGGCGTGTGTGGTAGGTTGTTGTGCATCTACCCTCCTTGCTAGCTGAAAGGGATTGGGGTCATGCATCTTCTTTTCATTAAACTTGTAAAAATCAAGCTTAATGCTAGGCAACCAAGGTTCGTCTCTTGTTCGACCCCATCGCCCATCATATGGCTCTCTTGGTCTTGTCGAGTCTTCATATCAAATCCATATTGTGAACCGGCATCACTACCCAACTAGGTCGGCTCACGACTGCTAGATGTTCGGCTGAGACGTTCCTCTTTGACTCAAGATTTGTCAACTCTCTTGGTCATATTTGTGCCTATAGTTAACCCGTTACACCCCTGTTCATGGACTGATCTATCATAATGCTCATCTCGCATGGGGGTGAGATTTGTCCATGTCTCTGGTTGTCCATAATGATCATCTCGCATGTGGCAAAATCTATATGCAAGTCTATCCTCTTGATCATAGGCTGGTTTACCATAGTGATCATTTCGCATGCGCCAAAGTCTCTAAACTCTCGGCCCTCATCCTATGGTCAACATGTCTTACCTCTTGCTTGTGGCCTGCTTTGTCATCGTGGCCCCCACACATGTGGCAAAATCTGTTTGCCGCTCTAACATCATGGTTGTGGTAAATGTCATGCACATCTAGTCTCTCTAAATCGTAGGTGTGATAATGGCGTACATCTCAAAGGAAGCCATCATTTACGTGCTCGCCTTGGCATCTTGTCCTTTGGCAATGCTGGCTAGGCATCTTCGCCTTTGGCATCTTGATTATACAAGAAATCAAAAACTTCGACGAAAGATTTGATGAATAACCCAAGAGGATTGCATGCTTCGACGCCCGACAGATTTTGAAGTAGCAGACGCTGAAAATCTACTGTTGTCAATCTAACACGATGCACGAACGCTTCCAAAACTACCAACGATGAGCTTCAAGACAATCTCCTGTGCATTCCGTCAAACCACCGACGGTTTAGAGGCAGAGGTTACTTTCGATGATATAGCACTCACCGACGGTTGCTCCGGTGCTTCTGGAAACGATCGACCCCTTCTGAGACTTATTTCTAGACATTCTTGATCCAAGCGAGTTAATTCCAACATTGTTATATAATTTCCTGAATTCATTTACTGGACGACAATCAATTCCAAGACTGAATAAATCAGATGTTGTTAAGCTCTGGCGTGTTGAGACGCAGCCGAAGTTCACTGCGATCGAGTTCTTTAATCTCCAATTGAATTCAAGTGTTGATTTGACCAAAGATTGTGAGATTCTTGTTCATAATTAAGAGGTGACGTTTTTAAGTCAATTCATGAATAATTCTATCGCATTGCTTGGTTTATTCAAAAGCAAATCTAATCTAGTTGACTGTCCCTATCGGCCCGACTGTTTCTCGACCGATCTTGATATTTCGGCCATCGGAGGTACCCAAACATCAATCGAACACCATCACCTTTTAATTGTGAAGCATATTTGGTCAACTGAAGACCAAATCAAGAGATAATTGACGCACTGTGAGATCACGATGCGTTTTGTCTGAGAAACTCTACTGCAAGAGGAACTCAAGCGAAACCTTGAAATTCTGGCCACCGGAGTTGATACTGGCGGTCGACCAACATTTCATCTCCTTCGTAATATTCGTGTGGAGCTTGTGTGACTTAAGAACTATCAAAGCGGGTAAGAAATGTTGCATTGTGAAGATAATTTCACACGTTCTGTTTGAGACGAGCTGCCGTCGGAGAATCAAACACTTGACAAAAGAAGATCGCCTTTCCAGCAATTGCAACCCAATTTCAATTTAAAATTAGAATCTAATGTCTTTTGGTGATTCGTTCTAATGATTGTTGTTGATTTGTAATGCTTTTGATCAATTTTAATCGTTGCTTGTATTGCAATATCCCATGTTGTCGATGGAGTCTGGCTGCGGCAGAGAATGGTGAGGAAGAACAGTGAGTTCATGGTGGCTGATCCTTATCTATGTCTTTATTTACAAAGATTTCAGTGTTGAGCTGGATTCAAATGTCATCCAAATCACATTTGAGTAATTTCAGAACCATTGATGCTATGTTGAGAGAACGATCAACAAATTCGTCACCGCTGGCTGGAGGTGCCCTACTGCTACCAACGATGATTTATCATTTGCAAGTTGAATTCTGATGAATCTCGAGTGGAATTGAAGCCATTTTGGATCGCAATCACCTACAAACTCTATTTAAACAATTGCAACATGATTAGAGTGGAGACAAGTGCGAATTTGGCAGATCTTCATCCGCAAGTGACGTAGGGAACAACCTACTATTGTCGGCGACTGTCTGGCCATCGCTTGCTCAATTTATGTTTACAGATTTTGGATTCCTTGTTCATGTTGTTACAAATCCACTCATTCTGAATTCTCTGATGATGATTCAATGATTGAATTGTAATTCTTACAAGTTCTGTGTGTCTCAACCTGTGCGTGAGATCTCTGTTGAAGAACAAATAGAGCTTGGTCCTACAACGTTGAACAAACAGTGGCGGTCTCAGGCACTAATTCCCCTATATGAGCAAGTGTCGCTGTTTAGGGCATCTTCATTGGCTTTAGTCGGTAAGGAGCTGGTTGACGTTCGTGAAGACCACTTAAGCCTGTGCTAGCGGCTGGAAGCCGAATGCTACAGCTGAGTCCTAACATTGACTAGCGGTCTAGCTGAAACCCGCATGGGCCGGTTCCACTTCTATATGGCAAGCATGTGGTTTGCTGAGTGAGGTGAGTGCAGATTGTATTGGACGCATGGGTACGGCCTCCTATAGTTCGTAATACTGTATTGAGTTGCATATTAGGGAGGGAAACCTCCATTTTGCACCTCATCCTAGGGTTGAATTTAGCTGGGGTTACTGTTCGACTGGGTGATTTTTGTATAGTTGCTAGAAGGCGAGGTTGGGCGAGCCATTTCACCAAGTTGTTTCTAGCACAGATCCCATCCATTGGTGCACAAGCGTAGGCGGCTATAGTGGAGTTCCATCAATTGGTATTAAAGACAACTTGGAGATCATGTCTTGCAGAGGAAGCAAGCACAACGGGATTGAAGAGAAGACCACAAACCATGTTGGGTAGTACGCGCTTGCTACAGACTTTGAGAGGACAACTACCAACATGAGACAGGTTAGTTCAGAGGTGACACAAATTAGATATGATCTGGGTTAGGTTCGAGGTTAGCTTACACGTCTAAATCAATTGGTTTGAGAGTTCGTTATGAGCAGCAACTTCAGGCGAATTCTTGAACTCCAGCCGCCAGAGGTGCTGCTAGTGAGTGGCTATGATTCCAACAGTGTTGCTATGTCTTGAGGAGCTTATCTGAAAGGACCACGATGGGTTGAAGATTGAAGACTGTTAGAAAAACAGGAAGAACGACGATGAATTCCGCCTGTTACGGCACCTGCGACCCCCAATCTGCGGTCGGAATTGGGATAATCTTCAGCTCTGGTGATTCATTCTAATAATTCAGAGTGTTTTCATTGTAATCTATAGCAAATTGATTAAATCTGTTAATTGTTTAATGAACACTTAATTCTGTTGAAGCTGTATAGAGGAACGAAGATCAATGGAGGACGTCGCCTGTTCACGACGACAAATTCCTTCAGTGTCTACAAATTTTGGCAAAGCAGCGGTCGAGCAAGGTGCCTATTTGCCTATTGAATCCTAGCTGCCTTCTGAATCAACTGAAGCGAACTTAGGTCAATTCGTGACGAACTGAGGGAACGATCAGTGAAACAATCGCCGATAGTGAACCTGAAGCGGACCGTGACTTCCAACGAGGAATTTCCCAACTACTACCCCAATTCTATAAAAAGATTGAGAATTTCTGTAAATCTGGTGATGCATTCAATCCCTGAGCATTGTCTGACTATTTCCTTGCTTGAATTGTGACCTTGTTGTTTCTGTGAGACGAATTGCTGTGTGTGAGCTTGTAGATGATGGTGGCGCAAAATTGAGCCGACATAAACAAAGCATGGAAAGGAACCTGCAAGTGTCGGCGATCACCCGGCGACTGTTCCCCCAATTCTCACATAGATTGGGTTTCCATCGTGTTTTGGTGACGCATTCCATTACTGAATCCATGTTTTTCATTTTTGTGTTTGGATTATGAATTTAATAGCCTCTATAATTCTCTGTTGTGCGAT
The DNA here is from genome assembly GCF_008831285.2 of Nymphaea colorata. Classification (NCBI taxonomy): domain Eukaryota; kingdom Viridiplantae; phylum Streptophyta; class Magnoliopsida; order Nymphaeales; family Nymphaeaceae; genus Nymphaea; species Nymphaea colorata. Next base: position 16,425,182 of record NC_045142.1, read on the forward strand.
TGTGCAAGGGAGCATCGAGAGTGCAGCAGGTACATGACAGATTCCTCTAGCCTGCGGCCAGCGAAGGCCAAAGGATTATTGATCCCTTCTGAATCGCAATTAACTTCTAAACCTATTCGGAGAACTACGGATTTACTAGGGTTGTGTCGGATGAGAATTCAGTTGTTCTATTCCTGCTGTTGCCGCAGAAAGACAATTCTTTACCACCAACGACAATCCGGCGACTGCAACCCCACCTCTATCACAGATTTGGGTTACTCGATCCTTTGGTGGCTTGTTCAACACTTGAGCTTCAGATTATTCTTTACTGTGTTGAATGGAAGACTATTGATTTCTATGTTTTGCCTGTGCACGCAAACTTCTTGTTGAAGGAAAAATTGAGTTCATACACAGCATCCTTAGTGCGAGCAGTGCTTCGAGTGACATTGTTGATGTTGTTTGAGTGCCGCCTGTAGAGATCACCCTCGGTGATAATAGTCTACAAGATGTTGCTGGCCGTGTGATGCAGTCCAGCTGCATCGTGTAGTGTGATAGCCGAGAGTTGTAGCTGTTGAGACTCTCGTAGTAGCGGTCTAACTGAGGTCTGCATGGGCCAGTTCCCCTTCTACTCGAACGTGTCCTGCTACGAGGAATCGCCGGGCGAGGCACTGGTCGGTGAGAACTACTAACACCCTATAGAAATAGGGCTTGGGTGGTTTGTGGCTGTGGCCAACGAGTTTGCGTGACTCGCCGAGGGTTCCTAGAGTCGAAGGTTAGTCCCAGCTCAAACCCTCAACCAACCGTCCCAGGGAAGGGTGCAGTTTACACAACTACCCACTATAGCCGCCTATGCTCAACGACAACAAGCCTCAAAACCCTAATGTGTTAGTAAGTGGAATCCTGTCCAACGACAACAAGCCTCAAAATTAGTAAGTTTGGGAGATTATGTACATAATGAGAAGATTATTGTTTATACTTTAGTTTACTCCTTTCTCACTGCCAATTAAATATGGAAAATTTTAAGTAGAAATGCAGTCTTAAAATTCTTCGAAATGGAATTCTGCTCAACGACAACAAGCCTCAAAACCCTAATGGGTTAGTAAGTGGAATTCTTAGTGATGTCAGATTGGTGAGATGGCTCATGATGCCTCGTCTCCTAAAGACTATACAAATTCATCCTGTCAGATTGCAACCCCTAGCTAAATCAAATCCCTAGGATGAGGTACAAATGGAGTTAACCCTCCCCAACTTTCAGCTATCAATACAATAAAATTCCTAATAAGGCTGTACACATGTGTCTGATACAAGAATATACCTAGCCTCACACAACAAACCATATGCACGACATACATTCATTCAGATCGTTCAAACTATGCATACAACAATCCTTAGTGATCAAACCTCACCATTTTTGGGATGACTAGTGAAGGGTATGAGCTTGAACTAAACCTCCGATTAGGAGTCCTCGGCTAGTCTCTCACCCTCATTGGTCACAACCTCAAACCGAGCACAACCTATGTCTATAGGGTGTCAAAGTGATCTCACTGGCCATGGCCTCACCCGATGTCTCCTCAATGTAGGAATCGTCAATGTAGAGGTAGAATCGGCCCATGCGGGCCTCGGCTAGACCACTACTTGGCGTCACGACTCAACTGCAGCACTTGGCCTCCAGTAATTAGCGCAGGTGCAGGTGGTCTTCACGAACGTCAGCCTGCCCTTGTTGACTGAGGCTGACGTAGATGCCCGAAGCAGGACACTTGCTCAACGTTGGGAATCAGCACCTGAGACCGCCATAGCTTGTTCGATAGGAACAACAACCGAACTTCGTTTGCCTCTCGACAGTGAACTCATGCACAGATGCATACACATGGAACTCTGATGGATTACAATTCATTAATCAAATTATCATCAGAGAATTCAGAGAAAGTGGTTGCGTCACTAGATGAATGAAATATTCCAAATTTGTAAACAGAATTTGGGGAAGCGGTGGCCGGACTATCACCAACGATAGCTAGTTTGTCGCGGTGTCACAAGCGGTGAAGAAATCATCAGTCGCTCTCTTCACACAACATCAATTCTTCTAAAATTGCTTAGGTGTGATATGGAGACACCTAGGAGGAAGATCAAATCATGCTTGACTTTTGAATCGCCACTGTTTCAAGACTCGGCGTGGATTTGTCATGAACCTGTCGTCTTCCTCGCAGCACTCGGCCACCGTCGAACTCAGGTGAAAACAGAACTTGCAGAGATACAAACTTACATTAAAATTGTTCAAGATTAAAATAGTTCACTAAGAAATGTTAGAATGAGTCACCAGATGAGATTGGATTTCAATTTCGAAATGAAGTCACCGAAAAGGTAATTTTTGCTCCGCCGGTGCTCTATTCTCCGGTGAATGCCAGTCTCAGATTGAACATCTGAATTTCTCCTCACAATGCATCACTTCTAGCTCAAATGGATCATTCTTTGGTCACAAATGTTCCGCATGAATGATGCGAAGGAAATGAGTTGTTGGTCGGCAGCCGATAACACCTTCGGTGGGTAGAGTTTCAAGACAACGCCTAAGTTCCTCTTGCGGCATATTTTCTTAAGCCGAATGCATCAAATTTTCACCATGCGTCGAATTCTTTCTTGAATTGATCTTCAATAGATCAAATGAACTTCACAATTAAAAGGCGAAGGGGTTCGATTGATGTTCGGCTGTCGTTATTGCCTCTGGTGGCCGAAATATCAAGATTTGCCAAGAAACAGTCAAGTGGTCAATAACAAAGAGTATCCAGTGGAAATCCGATCAATTAATCCAAGAATTGCGACAAAAATAATACGAAATGGATTCAAACTGCGTCGTCTTTCAATTAAGAACAATAATCTCTCTGCCTTTAGTCAAAACTACACTCAAACTTGATCGGAGATTGAGGAACTCTGGCTATGTGTGAGCACACCGGGGCCAACAGCGTCTGATTTCTTCAGTCTTGGAATCGATTGTTGTTCAAGAAATGATCAAGATTCAGGAAATTGAAAGCTAATGTTGGAATTAACTCGCCTAGATCAAGAATGTTCAGTAATTGTTGTCGGAAGGGGTTGATCGTCTCCAAAAATCACCAGAGCGACTGTCGGTCTCTGCTCACTCACTGGATTCAGACTTTTCCTCTAATCTACATGTGTTTTGATGGAATGCACAGAAGAATGAAGGAAATTCACCATCGTGGTTTTGGTTTCGCTCGTGCATCATGATCAAAACGTTAGCAGCAGGTTTTCGGCATCTGCTACTTCGGTTTCTACCAGGTGTCAAAACATTTGATTGATTTGGTTTCTACATCAACTCTTTTGTCGGTGTGGAATGTTTTGCATCAAGCATCAGGTGGTTTTCGATATGAAAAGTCACTGGCATCCCATCGAAACATGGGAAACTCCTCGTCGGGTTCTATTCAAGAATCATTCATCAACATCTTAGCATATCAGCATACTACAAGTCTTCAGCTTATATATTTGCCAAGCCATAGTGCGAGCTAAGCTTGTGGAGTTGGTTTAGCTGAAATATAAATCAAATCAAGAAATCAAGAATAAGTACAATAGAAAATGATTGGAAGTGTGGCTTGATTTAGCTAGAGTCGGCCTGCATGCGCCTAGGCGGATCCTAGCCTATTGGGCTTGTCTGTTGCACTTTCTGTTGGCTGGAGTGGCGACGAATTGCATACATCATCTTCTTGGCTGGTGCTAGCCTTACCTCGGCAAGCTTCTCGGCCATGGCCATGGTCAGCTGGGCCGCAAGTAGAAACGTATCAAATCCACCCTCATTAGATTGATCTTGTCTCAAAGCTCGAACATGGTAAGTCTCTGAATGATTTGGTCCATAGTCTCTTAGAAACAGTCCAAGTAGAGACTTCAGCAACGTAGGAAGCCTTTGAAGTAGTTCGTAGTGACCCAATGCCAACTTTCTATCTGGTTTACCCTGATCATAAACTATCTTATATGTTTTCAGGCTCTGGCCATGTGCTAGTCTACAAGAACTGACCGGTGATGGCTGAAGATGGTGTCTACCCACCCATCGCTCGTATGTCTCTCAATCATAAAGTCAATCATAATGTCTAAAAATATAGGGGCAGTGGTAGATAACATGACAGTCATAGGCTACCCAAAGAAGTGTTGTGATTGGTCTGCACAAGCAAAGGTTCCTTTTTTCCATGTTGACGTCAAGACTTCAGCTATGGAAAGAACATTAGCCATAGTAATCATTCGAAGTGTTGGTTGTCTTGTGGTCAAGGCCATTAGAGCACCCTTGAGCCCTACATGGGTTTTGATGGCTGAAAAAGAGAGCTTGTTGTTTCCACCCTCCTCAGGAAACGACATGGTCATCGTGGGGTTATATCACCGAGAGTTGCTAACCATCGTACTCCAAGCACTATATCCACACTGCCTATGGGTAGTACATATAAATCAACTCTGAAATGAACATTCCAAATGGTGAGCTCAACCTCCCTACACATCGAGGAACACTCTAGGCGTGACCCATCGCCTATCATATTAGCAAAGGAAGGTTGTTTAGAAGTCTTGGTTGCTTCCAAACCATGGAATTGGTGTGTGGCTTGTTTGAGATCTTTGAGTTCAACCCCAAAATTGGTAGACATAGACTCTCCAAATCGTGTGAGAAGCTCATGTATAAACTCAGCCCAATGTAACTTCGGGTACACGACTCACTCATCTGTACCATTGCATTACCTCATCCTCGAAGTGTAAAGCTGAGATCGTGACCCATGATCTGTTGGAATGTGTTGGCAATGGAAATATTATTTGTTCAACTTTGAAGAGTCAGTCTTGCACCTTCTTGCCATTAAACTTGGGAAAATTAAGCTTAACGCTCGGTAACTGAGGTTCATCTCGTGCCCTACCTCGTCGTTCATTATTTGGCCCTCTAACATGTCAAGTCCTCATATCAAATCCATGCATCAAACTGGCATAGCTACCCCACCATGATGGCTCATGATTACTAGACACTCTGATGGAATGGTCCTCTCTTGCTCGTGATCTATCAAATGGTTGTATCTCTCAGCCATCATTATGCTTGTGGTCAGCATGCCTACTTCCATTTAGGCATTCCTCAATAGAAAGAATATAAAGCACAATGGGCGGCGAGTCATCTGTGTCACAGTCCCCCCCTCATCCTCACCAAAAGACTTTAGAGGCATCACCATAATACATCCGTGTGAATGGTGGTTAATGAGTTTAAGCAGTGGTTCAAAGTGTGATTTTCTTAACCTTGGCTCACCCAATGCTGAAGCTTAATCTTCTACGTCGTATGTTAAAAGACTTTCGTGGGGAAGAAATAATCTCTACTATGGAAGTTGGGCTTCAAATGATGTGAGAAGTCTTAGCGCAGAGATGCAAAGGAAGGAAACGCTTTAAGGTAGAAGAAAGTGGCCAGCTAAGTGGTCGTTGTAAAAGCTCTCTATTGCAGCTAAAGAAGGAAGACTTCCCTCAATCCATTGGAACCATGATCATCAATTATAGTGATACTAACAGCAGACATAAATTTGGGTGAAGGTTTGTGTTTTGCTGTAAACATTATATCTTGGTAATAAACAACAATGGTTCTCATGAGATCTCTGAGTATTAGGACTTGGATTTCCCAGCCTGATGGGCTTGAATCTTCTGCTGCAGTTTAAGGAATTGCAAACCAAGATAAGAAGAAATCACTTTAAGATTATGCTTAAGCATTTAACTTGTCAATGAGCAGCAATATGAGCATTCTTAAATAGCACAAAGGGATTCCAAGAGAAGCACTAAAAATGTAATTACAATCTCCAAAGCACATCTATATATGTAAAGGAGCTACGAACTAACAAGAGTAGTTTTTTACCATAACTTGAACCAGAGGACTTGTGGGATGACAACTTTCAAACATGTGAAGAAACAAACTTCAATCAAACTTGGGTCGGTGGAAGTTCTCAATTGGTTTTCATCTGCATGGGTATGTCTATTTCCATATCCTTTGGACATTCTTTGGTGTCCATAGCTGGCATAAAGGATGCAGAAAAATAACTGTTTCAAATGGAATACGAGTGTTGACACTTGACCATTGAAATGAACACCAAGGTTTCTAAAAAGGTTTTCAATAAACAGTGTTATATTTTCTGACATATCACATCCCTCATAGATATATGTGTGAACCCACACGACAAAACATTTTTAAGCGAGTACTTTTTCTTCAGTATCATAGGCAGGACTAGCTCCTAGAGGCCATTAATTTCTATGTAGATGCATATGTAAATCCACAAGAGAAAAATTATAGTTGGAAATCATTTGCAGTGTCGTATGCATGGAAGTTTCTAACCATTTGTTGTAAATATCAGACCATGGCCAATATACATCATATTGGGCCTGCACTGCAATAAGGCAAGGGCTGTTTCAGGCCCTAGAAAGTTTCAGCCACTACAAGGCCGATTAAGGCCAAATCAGCCTGTATTGGGAAATTCAGCCTCGTATTGGTCAGTATTTCATTAAAACATAGTATAAAAACATTTTTTATTATTTTTATTTCAAAAATGGCCGATATAACTAGTATCAGCTGAAATGGCATATCATTTAGGTTTCCCACATGAGTTGTTTTCAACATTTTTCCATTCATAAAAACAATCTAATTTCACATATGCTTCTTAATTGTATATATACATATATTGTCCATACATGTTCTTTATGTGACTTTAGTATTTCTACCACTGTATGTTTGAGATCCTCTGTTTCAAACCTATATCTTTAGGTTCTACAAATGGATATATTGTCTTTGTAAGGAAACTATATTGAAATCATGTGTTCATTTGCACTATGTTCTTTGTGAGTCATTTGCACTATGTTTGAAATAACCGACTTATTTGTTTACCTTATTTCATATTAAAATACATGAGACGACGCCGACAACAACAAGTTGTTATGTTTTTATGTTATATTTTTTATTATTTCATACGTCGAACACAACATCGACAACAACTTGTGCATCAATCAATTGGACTATCATATGAACAAAGACAAAAAATTAGAGATCAAATTATATATAAATTAGATGATGATGTATAATGCCGCAATATAACACGCATGGGAACATCAACTTTCAAAAAGTTATGTAATATTCTTCAACATGGCCATGGACTATGTAGTACAAGACATTGTAAAGTAGAAGAGCAAGTTTCTCTCTTTCTCATGATGTTGTCTCACACATATAAACATCGGTTGGTTCAGTTTTGGTTCTATCATTCAACAGAGACAATTTCTCGATATTTTGACAAAGTATTGAGTTCAATTATTCTATTAGAAGATAGATTCATTCAACAATCTAATGGATCAACTGTGCCAAATGAAATCTTATACAATAACAGATTTTATCCATACTTTCAGGTAATAAATCAATTAATTTAGTTTTTATGTTATATAATATGTCAATATTGCATTAACACTAAATTGCATTTTAGAATTGTGTTGGTGCAATTGATGGAACATACGTTTGTGTTAAAGTATCTTTAGAGGGTGCACCGAGATACCGTGGTAGAAAAGACTAGCCAACTCAAAATGTATTGGTTGCATGTTCTTTTGATATGAAATTTACCTATTTATTAGCAGGTTGAGAAAAGAATCATAAAAGAGTGATTGGATTCACGAATCATAAAAAATGCATTGACGAGAAAAGACAAACTAAAATTCTTGAAGGTAATTGCAATTAAAAGCATGTATAATTTAATAATTTTATGAAATATGAACTTAACATGTGATTGTGTTCATTTTTTTAGGTAAATATTATCTTGTCGATGCTGGTTTACCTTTAGGGGTGTGAGATATCACTTAAAAGAATGCTCCAAGCGAGGCCTGCAAAATGTAAAAGAGTTTTTTAATCTTTGGCATGCTTCTTTGCGAAATGTCATTGAAAGATCATTTAGTGTATTCAAAAAAAAATTCTCAATTATAGCTAGTTCGACAAAGCCAGTCTATTCGTGCAACACATAGTCGGAGATCATTTTAGTATGTTGTATATTGCACAACTTTTTCATGGGTGTCGATCCAGATGCTAGTATTATTTAAGATGTTGATGCATAACTTACGAAGCAACCTAGTGAAAATTATTTTGTTCAAGTTGATGTAGACGAACAGTATAGGGTTGCAGAATTCACACGGCAAAGCATCTCTTCGGCTATGTGGCAGAACTATCAACTTCAAACTTCAATAAATTGAATAACTGTGTATATGAGATATGTTGATTCTTTTTCTCTTATATTACATGTCATTGTAGACGTTCATTGAATTTAAGTACTTGATCTTTTATTATTACATGTGATTTTTTCTTTTCATTATGTATATCTTTCCTAAACTTGTTTTACTTTGCATTTAACTAATAACAATGAAGAAGAATCAAATATATACATTGATGCATTACTGCTTCAACAAATAATAGGCAATAGAGTGAATGACACTTTTCCTACAACTGCTTGTGATAATGTTGTAACAGAACTAAACGATAAGTTCGGTAAAATGCTCACCAAAGATCACATAAAAAATCGAATGAAAACGTTAAAGGGCTAATTTCAGTAGTTGTTATGACATCTTTAAAAGTGGTTTGAGTGGATTTAGCATTCATTCAAGGACAAATATGTGGACAACTGGAACCGAAGTGTGGAAGCCACTAATAGAGGTACCTAATTTTATTTTTAGCAATTTAATTATTATTTTTTATAATCAAATTTTTATGTTAAATATGTGCTTCTTTGCCGTTGTTATCTTTTTGTATGTTTTTTATAGGCAAATGGCAAAAAAGTGGATGATGACACCTGTTCTGAACCATGAGAAGTTAGTAAATTTATTTGGTAATGATAGAGCAACAGGGGAAGGATCGATGACAGCGAAAGAAAAGCGCAGCCGAATGACTTCAGCGTATGAGGGTACTCGCGATATAATCCAACTTATTGATGAAATGGTTTCTCAAAATCGAGCAGTATTAGAACCATTTATCAACCTAGGAGACGAGTATGAAGTCCAAGTTGAGCCCAACACAGGTTCACTGCCAAAGCATAAAAGGAAGAGAAGTGTGAATGAAGATGATTTAAAAGAGTTTGAAATAGTGAAAGATACCTTTGAGAGAGTTGCTAATGCAATTGAAAAAAGTAATGTCATACTAGAGCCAAGACATTCAAATAAATATTCTAAAAAAGACATATTTCTAATATTTGAAGTCATTGGCCTTGAAGAAGAGTTACAAACAGAAGCATATATTCATCTTACTGATGATGAAAAAAGATGGAAACATTTTTTACTTGTCCTTTTTTTAAGCGAAAAAATGTTTTACTTAGGATGCTTAGCAAAGCTGGAGTTATCTAAGACATGAATGTTATTTTTTATTTTGCTATGTGATTTTTTTGTCTTTAATCAATTATTATGTTTTCTAAATTTTTATTAGATTTATTACTATAGAATGAAATGTCGAGTGTAAGTGTGGTTCCTCTTTTATTGAATCAAGAAATCAAATTAAAAATATTTTTCCTAAGAAACAAATTTTGATAAACCATCGCAAATTAATGCCCATATAGTGATTGTTTTTTGATGGTCAATATCAACTTTTTGAAAGGTGGGTAGAAAACAAAAAGCTTTTAAAAGGTTCGATTCTTTTAGCAATTTAAAAGTTGACAGCTGCAATAGACTGTGGATTGGACTTTTCAACAGTTGTTAAAATTTCTGAGCAATCTCATTATATAGACAGAGAAGGAACCAACTAGCCAGAAACGATCATAGACGTAGTTGCAACTTGCAAGCGGTCCAGCAGGCACCATTTATTATTGAGAAATCGGTTATTTTAGTAGGCCATGATGCAATCGGAACAACAATATCAGAGTAATTTTCTGTCTGAGGAGCTCTAATACGTTAAATTGTAATTATGGATGACGATACACGAGAAACAGGCAGACAGCAATAGGGGAGTTGAGAGATCATTATCTATATGACGACCTCAATATCAAGTTATCAACCTCAAATGTCCCTTGATATGAATATTGTTTTCACCATGTGACAGATAAGAGCTTACATTTACTGTGTATTATTTAGATTAAAATGCATATATTTAAAAAGATGTGTGGCTGGGTTTAGCTTGAGATGGTTTACAGACACGTCAAATTTTGCCACTCAAATTTCTACCTTCCATAACTGAATGACCTAACATCTCATTTTAGTTAGAGAAGGTTATATGTTAATCTTAATAGAGGTGAATGTGAAAACCCTCTGCCTCTGTTTGACACGGTCAAGCACACTCTCCCCTCTTATAATCATAAAACTAAAAGTTTTTAGGGCTTATTTTCATCAACTAATCAATTCCCAAATATGAAGGTGGAATTTGTATGATACCTTGTTCTGGACTAACTTTGGGTAGTTGATGTGTTGATCATGTCAAAATGCTACACATGAACAACAACAAGGATATCTGTAAACATAGTTGCATTGAAAGGCTCAAGTTCATAAGTTTTAAAGGTAAACCTCTCAATTTTTTAAACGTTTTTGAATGTTAGGGGTATTATTGTAAAGTATGTGTACCACCATCGTAGCTCTGGTACCTTGTGAGCCTCACTGTGCTAACTCCCACTCACGCACGCTAAAACAGAAGCCCAACTCCAACAAAAGGGATTGATAATTCTCATTAGGGTTAATCCTCGATGGACATAGTATACTTATACCCATGGCTTGGGTTATTACATGGTCTACTTCCTGACCCACTAAACCATCTCAACCCACATAACGGGTCACTTATGTCTACCTACTAACTAGAAAGCTTTTCTGCTATAAACCTACTAGATTCCTAACAGTTTCATGGCCACAAATTGTGCAAATGGACATTGGTGAATATTAATATTTACTATTGCGTCAACATAATTAAAGTATTTATAATTTATTGTTGTCCTCAACTATGCCCAAAGCATATTTAAAGCATATTCGTCCATATCTGGTTATATCGCACTATACAATCCAGGGTGATTGGTTGACTTCTTTTGCACGCAATCTACCATAGTACTTGTTTCTCCAATTCTCATTTTTATGGTCTTTGTCCTCTTTTATCTTTATAGTCTATAATCGTGAATGATACATTCTCATGGCCACCTTGTATCTTTGCAAAGTAACATAAGTTTACCTTGGTGCATCACCAACATTCTCAGCTAATTGACCTATTGTAAAATGGAATTACGCCATTTGGCAGTGTGACCTAAACAAATGAGGTATACCGGGAGGTGTTAAATCATGATTACGATCACATGAGAAGATATCTCTAATGTGTCTCATTCAAAATCCTTATTATCACTATTTTCACCTGACAACTACATTTTGAACCTGGTTTATGGTTTCCTAGATTACAACTTGGTCTCTTATAACCTACATTGGAACATAAGTATGTCTTTCTAATGATGACATTCTACACATTTCTATTCTTAGAAAACATTCTACATTCAAAAAACATGTTTTAGAGCATGACTATTGTAAAACGTGTAGACATTGGCCTTGACCTCATTATTAAATTGCATCCATACTATCGAAATAGAAAGGTCAACAATATTTCTAGGACCTGCAGTTGTACCACTCTCATGATAGAAAAATGTCAGTCACCTTTCTTATTCTCGGGAACGATGCCATTGCTACTTTCGACTGTGCTCATACCATTCTCCAAAATTTTTTGATGTGTCATCCAAGTATTTCTTTCATTACTAGAACCTTCATCTACTTGAGATCCGGCTTTTATCATTGCTATCATATTCTTTATTGCTACCAAATGATACAAATACTACGATATATAAGTGAGATATCATACAAAGTGAACTTTAGTACACATGCATATACAGAAGGCAGCAATTTGAAGGGATAACTAGGCATTTGTAACAATTTACAAGAGATACATGTAGCAACTAAATGATAATTAACAGTGCAAGATCTACTATCCATAACAAAATAGAACTGTAGATACTTGTCGAACATGAAAACTGTAAGGTGCAGCAAGTGACCAATGTGAAGCTAATGCACATACATAATAATGGCGATTTACATATATGCATCGAACTACAACAATATGGTGAAATAATGCAATACTATCAACATAAAAGTAAAACTACTACAACTTAATAGACATAGAAACAATCAAGTGTAACATCTTACCAACATGAAGTGAATTAACATATGGGATGATGGCGAATTAACATATATGCATTGAACTATGTACACAACAATATTTAATAAAATTAAAGCAAATAAAACAATTTAACATATATACAGATAAATAGCAATTTAAGTTATATGCTGTAGTTACAGCGAATTAATATATATGATGATGGTGATGTAGCATATGTGCATTGAACTACATACGTGGCAATTTTGCTAAATAATAGCATAAATAGTACCAACAAGTTACATCAAATGAATAGCTAGTATGTTACTAGTTGACGACACTTCCTTTGCTCATCCTTACGACCTCACAAAGATGTCAATAGGTTCAAACGTTCTTATAATATGTCCAACTGTAAGACCACGGACACTTTTTCAAACTACAATAACAATGTGACTATGTAAATCCTAGTTTATACAAAAGCACATGATTTTTGTTTTTAACAAAAATACAATGACATAAAGAGGTATCACATGATAATGACTCTTGCTAATCTATTTTTCTGTTTATTCCCTTAACATGACTTCCTGCAATACTATTTTTTCCATCATCATGGCTCATTTTCATTGTACCTAACCACTAAATGAACCAACCTGTGTTGTCTTCTTGAAACTATTATCATCTTCTTCACTCATGCAAGATAATCTCTAATGCAATCAATCAATTTCTCTATCAATGGGAAACAGGAAAATAGGTGGGAACTGTTTTCACAATAAATATTTTATAATAGATAATGAGAAGCGTTTAGGTAAAAGTGCAATGTGCTTAAAGATATCAGTGCCCATTCTTTTTTATTAATGAGAAATATGGAAACAAATACTGCATAGGTCCCTCCGAATACACACCAATGTGTTGGAGGCCGAACATGCAGCACCTTACCGAGAGATAAGGTTGTGAGACAGGCGATGGTGTGACACCCTTCTCTGCCTTTCATACGATTTGCCCAAGACAATATTGTTGTGACCACTTTTGGTGTTTACAAATATTGGTTTTGGCTCTCGGTAGGCGAGACAGTCCAAAGCGTTTTCTACTGTCTCTCGCTTTTTCATCCTGATGGTGCATGATGGCGCTTCATATCCACCAATCACCAAGCCACCCATGACTTGAAATCTTCATAGCCAGCAAACTGTTGCACCAAGTTACATCTGAAAAATGGCTTAAGCAACCAAGACTGAAATCCGATGCAGTTACATAAAACACATTCCTCTCAACAAATTGGGATCTTGCCTCCCTGTCTACTTTACAGTGCAAGTTGTAATAGCTTACTTCCCCTGAATAAATTGGGATTTTGCCTCCCTACTTTACAGCTTGTAATAGCTTCCACATTCTACACAATCACACTCCCCTTCTGTTGTCTTTCCTCCATTCCCACGGTTTCTCTGGGTCCGACGAAGCCCATAGCCCAATTCGAGTGACTTGAGCCTCCTTCTCCCACTAGCATGAAGCCAGAGCACAGAACAAAAAACGAAAGGAATATGAAGCAGAACGAAAAAGAAAATTAAAGCAATTCAAAACAAAGGGGTATAACTCCTCACTTTTGCAAACTGAGGACGCCTATCATACGCCACGTAATGCCATGCAAGTCCCTTTTTGAGCATGAACTCCTAAGGAAGACAATGCAAGAATAACAGAAAATTGAAATATTAAAATGCTGATACCATCCATGATCTAATTGTTAAGCATCTTAGTAGAGCTTGCCTTCTTCATCACATACCTGGACAAATATGCCGTTGCAGTAAACATCTGCCACGGAACGTCCATATTGATCTTCTTCATACACATGGATTTCCAGGCTGTTTCCTCCTACCAAATTTCTTAATGCCTCCTTCGCTTCAGCACCATAAGGCATCGAACTTTCAGGGGCATCGATTCCCCTGTCAAGCGGGTCATTTTTCATATATCACTCTCATAAATCTTGCAAATGAACGCGAGCTTGTTTATGTGACTGACATTTTCATACCTTAGCCTGATACGGTACTTTCTTGCAAGAATATCTCCATTTGGACCGTTGCTGACCCTGAAAAAGTGTATACAGAAATGAAGATATCCAACTACAAGTTCCATGTGCCCTGAAACCAAAAGAGATCGAAAGAGAGAGAGAGAGAGAGAGAGAGAATATCAACTACAAGTTACCATGTGCCCTGAAACCAAAACTATACAAGTTACTATGTTCCCATGTGCCCTGAAACCAAAACTACAAGTTACCATGTCCCCGGAGAGAGACAGAGAGAGAGAGAGGACAACTAACCATTTTCAGCTCTTAGCTTCTCAACAATGGAAGGTAGTGCTGGCGGAAATCGAACCTAAGATGTGCCACAGGCCTAACCAACTACGCTACATACCACCAACTAAGCTACATCCCGGTTCGCGAGAGAGAAAGAGATATAGATAAAGAGAGAGAGAGAGGTTCGGGCACATCAATTGGCCAAAACGAACGTACCGATAGCCAGCTTTAAATATTTGCTTCTGCAGAGCGTTAGCTTCTGCATAGTTCTTCTTTGCAAGTTCCTTTGATCTTCTGGTGACTGCATTGCGTACAGAGTCGGGGACTTGCGCAGATTCTCTGGCCTCCTTAGTGTCCACATACACGGTTATTGTATCGCCATCTGCAACATCCTTCGTGTCTACCTGTAACCGATGCATCACATGCGGAACATGTTAGCAGAGAATTTGTTGGTCGCTAGCGATCTGATCAATAAATGAAGACAAAAGGGAAGCTCACAGGAAGTGTCGTAAATTGGAGCTTTACTCCAGGCAAAGAAAGGGGCAACCCTTGTCCAACCCCAGTTATAGCGTCGGTTGCAGGTAGACCATAGAACGCGAGGACACCCTGCAGTCGTTACATATGAAACTGGGCATAACAGCATATCGAATTAACTGTACCAGTGAACCATATAATGCAAAGCTACCTCTACATCTTCCTTCCTATGCCTCCTCAGTGTTTCAATGATGAGCTTGGATGCTGCTTCTGGTGATTTTGGAGGTGGTTTGGCTTCCTTCCATGCCCCAACCAGCTTCTTATACCTTTATAGATGCCAACAGAATGAGTAACAGAGCTCAATCCACAGCCAATGTTTCTGATAATACATACAGCAGAAGAACCTAAGGCTCAATTCCGGTGAGGGCCAACTCCCCTCACCATTTGTTGGTCCGAATCCTGGGCAATGAAAGGGCATGAAGTCTACCTGATAGACGGCGGCCGTGAAGCGGCCGATAGATCCTTTAAAATTAGATCTCGTTTTGTAGAAGACCAAAAAAAAAAAAGCTCGTGATATTCGTCAAAGAAACGATGTAATGTCCATTAAAATGATTTTCAGAAAGCTGCTCGCTTGGCGAATTTCTTTCCTTCTTGTCTTTGTTTCGTAGCTATGTGAAATGAGCAGAAGACTAAAATGACCAAACGAATACCACCGCAGCAATGAATAACCTAACTATTTCAAATGAATGAAGGGTAAAGTGAGAAATTTGTTCATAACGAGGTCCTTTAATGAAAGAAAATTTCGTCGCGGAGAAAAGGAAGAAGAGAAACATGCCTCAGCAATCATTTTTTAGGTTCTTACAGATGAAATAAAACGAAAAGCGAAAATGGGGTATTTACCAATTAGCCTGCGCTTTCTTTGAGGAGACGACGTGTCTGCTCAACCCATCAGGGACCTGAAAAAAACAAGTAAGATGGAGATCAGAATGTCCTCCGTTGGTGGCAGTGACGGCGGTGGTGGTTTCTAATGTCGATGATCGGAAGCAACCTCGCCGGTGTTGTCAAAGTGGAAGAGGTCGTGGGCAAGAACGGCGACGCCGGGGGTGGGGTAAGTGACCCCATGTGGCCCCAACGATTGGCCTTCCTCCTGCGGGCTCGGATTGCAACATTTGCCAAGCAGCCTGAGGACGTTGCCCATGATGATGATCGCGACGGCGATCGATGGCTGAAGCAGGACGCAGCGGCGTCTTCGAGCTCCCCGGTCTGCCCCTTCACCGGCCAACCTACCTCGGCGAGATCTCTCTGAGCGCTGATCCTGGCATTGGTATGCCAGAACCTCAGTCGGGGCAGCGCAGCAGTCCACTTTACGGGCAGGACTCAGGAGGAGGATGGTCCGGCGGAGTAGAGCCCAAAAGGAAAATTTTCATTTGCCACCTTCGACTTCGGGAGGTGAGCAGGTTGGCCCGTCTTCTTTCGACATGTATGGCCACTTTCACGGCCCCCGATACAAAAGTTTAACTAAATTAACGCAAAAGTACCCTTCACCTTTGACGTGAATCTCAAAAAAATCTTAATCCATTTTCTAAACCAAAGACAAAGCTTTTTTCTCATTCTACTATTTTGACTTTCTACTGCGTCCCTACGCCAACTCTCTTTCATCTGATTTCCAGCACCCATTTCAGTTGACCCAGATTTTAAGTAAATACGCCCTTTCTCTCTTTCTGGTGTTGAGTTACCTTGCGAGTTAGGGGTCATTGACAACAATAATAATAGTATGTTATTGTCTAATAAATTGCACCAACTTTTGAGGCAGTCATATTATTATTGTTGCCAAATGCTTATATACAAACCTTGGGAAGGTTAGGATGGAACTTTTGTTTCAAGCGAGGATGAAACTTCTGTCTTGAAACAAGAGGCATGGGCAACCTGGTTCTCACATTCGAATTGTTTTAGTGAAGCAGCAAACACCATTTGACAAAGTGCAGCCATGTGTGGAAAGCCATCATTGTTGGTAGTATTTTTCATTTTTTATATGTTCTTGTTGCGAATGCATATGAGAATAAAGCATCCCTTGCAAGGAAATGTCCATCATTGTTTTGTTCATTGAAGAACTTCTATGATATTTTATGAGGCTTGTAGATGTATAACATGAATATTAGAGAGCAAGATGGTAACCATCAACCAACCCATGTTGCGGTGATGGAAGATATGGATAAGGCAATAAGGAGAGAAAACTACACTGAATGAAATAATCATAGAAATAAGATAAGATATAATTCAAGTCAAGAAAATTACCATATACATCATCCTTGATCCTCGGAGCTCCTCATGTAAATGAAGTATTGATAAAGGAACCTCTATCTCTATGTGAAAGGAAGAAGAAAAAGTAAGATCGAGGATGTATGTGTGCTTATGCTCCCAACCTCATTAAATATTTAAGTGTCCCTTTTTTTTGCTGTGGTATCAGAGCTACATGGTTGATCTTCTTTGTCATCTTTGACTTCTTTAGAGTCGAGTGAATCACAATAGTCGTCTAGGACGAGTTTTGACTTTAGCTTCAACCAGGTTCTGCCCAACCTCAATCACTTTCCCTCAATTAAACTCACGTTTGAAATCCATCTGTTGTGGGACTCACAATTTAAACCAAGTTTGATTACTTATAGTCTCATGGGATTGATTGAAACGAGTTCTTCTCCTACTAAAAAAAATTGGTGAATCATGAGTGAATCCTGCTTATATCTCTTGGTTGAAGCACGAACAGCTTGTTATGAGTTGGATAATATATTCATTGAATGTATCTATACTTAGTCAAGTTATTGGCTTGAAGATGTCTCATGAAGTATGGTCTTCCCTAAAAAAATAAAATAAAACAAAATAAAATAAAAACTTATGTTGGGCACTCACACTCTCGTATTATTCAACTTAGAGGGCAACTCCAAGATCTGAAGAAGGGGTAAATCTGTGGATGAATACTTTCACTACTAAATCTATTGTGAATCAACTAGCTGTCGCCTCTAAACCTATTGAAGATGATAACCAGTTATGAAACTCTTCAAAGGCCTGCCAAGTGAATATCATGCCCGCTGGGTTTCTATGGAGACTCACTCTATGTTTGTGTCTCTTGATGAACTTCAGAGCATTTTGTTGATTCAAGGACGACATATAGTTGACAAAGCTTATGCTGATTCTCATTGCCTCTATCAATTTAACCAACAAAACAAGTTTTATAACTCAAAACGGGAACCATGAAGAGTCTGGTTACTGTGCTGATGGTCACGGAAATCATGGCAACCAATGTTGTAAAGTGCATTGATGTGAAGCGATGCATTGAGCTTGTGAGGCGAGGCAAAGCGCAATAGCAATAGAGTGAGATAATGTGTAAGCATCAGGTTTAAAATTTTGAAACATATGATATCCTTTAAAAATGTAAAAATATGAAAAATAAGAATGTAGAAATGATTTGGAAAACCAAATTTTATGAACTACTTATAAATATTTTTCTATAACTAATTGAAGCTAACTACAAATGTATGGTCACCAACATGAAAAACATAAAACAAAGAAAAAAAAAAGTTCGGTTCCATAAAATAAATTTCATGTCACGTAATTCCAAATCCAAATGTTTAATAGGACATAGATGAACCAAAAAGCATGTGATATCTTAGAGAACCAGTAAGAACGGCTATCGGCCAATTAGTTATTTTTGTTGCCAGACATCAACCATTTAAGAACAGGAGAAAAATATATGAGAGATTGGCAGAAATTATCACCGAAGTTAGACCAAAACAATCACAAAACGTCATGCAATGGCTGTAAGAGAATTTGCTGAAGAGCAGAAATATGTTAACGTCCTTGTTAGGCAGATGTAGAATGGGCAAAAATGTCCCGGCGCTTTATAATTGCCGGAAATGCAAAAACACATACACTAACTGAAAGAAGAAAAACGAGCACATCAGCTGCACAGCAATCTGTGCTGGTTGATCATGCTAGAGGGGAGAGATACTCAACATTACAAAGGCCCAGCAAATTACTAAGGCAACAAACACAAACCACAAAGCCGGTGCTAACAGCAAAATAAAACAAAAAAACTCAAAAGAATCCCCTCCCCCCACCGAACGTGTTCTTTGCATAGGAGTGCATCGACAACAAACAAACTAATTCCGTAGTCCTAAGATTCACTCGTCTGCCTCAGAAAACCACATCGTCGTGCTGGAGCCATTATTGCTCTCCAACCTATAAAAAACGGACATTTCCACAGCTGGTGTCCTTGCTTGCTTTTGCCTCCAAATTAGGTTTTAATGGACAAATCCTCCCTAACTTCCATGCGGGGCTGATACCAAGTATTGTTGTATAGCTGCTGCATAACATCATAATACCAAAACAAGAGTGGGAGTAATCCCTCTGGCTAGAGAAAGAGAGAGAGGAGAAGGTGGGTCCCTTTCGTTAGGAGGAATCCCTTCTCATCAAGGGTCCCTGATGTTTTTCATTGTGTGGCCTCCTTTAACAAGTGTATCCCAATGCATCCATCAAGGCCCATGCTATGAGAGTATATAAATATATATATATCCCTTCTAGTGGGTTGACCCGATAAGGCCAAGCTGAGGCAACTTGCTAAATAAAAAGTAAAGAAGAAGGGGCAAGATGTATGTGGTTCAGCTGTTGAGAGCTTACATCCACAGCAAACGCACATAGGGAAGGATCGTATTTTTTTCGATAATTGCAAAGGAATGTGCACACCTATCTATCTATTTATCTACATTTCCTTCATGGATTTACACATAAGGCAGTTTTGTTCTTTATTTGTTACATAATAATCTTGAGAAACAAATTGAAAGTCAAAAATAGAAAGTGAACTGGCAGATTGGCTAGCATAGATTTCTATTTCTAGAAGTCTTTTCATCATTTCCACTGTTCTTGAGATTTTTTGTTAACTGATTGCATTTTTCATTAATAATCCCCTTAAACCAAGCAGTTCATGCTAATTGAGTTTGATCAAAAGCTCTTGAAAACGATTCCTTAGTAGACCCTTGGTAAAAATATCTGCTATTTGCTTATTAAAATTGATTTACTTGTTCAGAAGTTGCCTTGAAGCAAATCTCTCCCAAACATAGTGAAAATCAATTTGGATATGCTTTGTGCGACTATGAAAAATAGAATTGGCAATTATGTGAAGAGCACTTGTATTTTCACAATATAAAGTTGGAGGAGAATATGTTTAATCCCTAAATCCTTGAGCAAAATCTGCACCCCAGATAATTCAGCTGCTACCTAGGCCATCACCCTGTACTCCACCTTAGCACTAGACCAGGTTATGCTATTTTGCATCTTAGTACTCCACAACACAATGTTGGCTCCAAAGAACACCCATAGTCTGGTAGTTGACCTTCTCGTCTCATTGCAAATGGCCCAGTTAGAGTTGGAGAAAGCTCTTATCTGAAAATTGTTGGAGCAATTATGTCTAAGACCATGTGAATTGTGTCTTTAATATATCATGATATCCTTTTTACAATCTGAAAATGTCTATGTGAAGGTTGTCGCATAAACTGGCTAGTGCAATTAACTGCAAAAAAAATATTTCGTCAAGAAAGAGTAAAATATTGCAATGGCTCAACCGTCTTATGACACAAGGTGGGATCATTGTATTGTATAGTTCCTGTTGTTAAAATATAAATCCTTCACCAGCACGTTGAAGAGGAGTCTCTTAGGATTCTACCTCCTTGTAGAATGTGTTAAGATATTTAATGTCCTTGTAACATGTGAAGAGTCTCCTAGGATTCTATGTTGTAGTTAATATCCTTGTAATATGTGAAGTCTCTTAGGTTTCTATGATGTAATTAATGTCCTTGGAGCTTGTGAAATCTCCTAGGATTCTACGATTGGAGACTCTTAGAATTCTGGAAATGGGATTATAAATAGAGGCCGTGCAAACCATTTTGGCCACAGCTTCTTCTCCTCAGTTTCTTCTTGTTTTCATTCTCTCTCTCTCTCTATCTCTCTCTCTTCCTGCGTGAGTGTTGTTTTCTGGTTACAGATATTGGTGCTAGATTTCTATCATGGTATCAGAGCGCCAGGTTACGTTATCTCTACCAAACGAAATGCCCAAACAGGTCTGATCTGGTTAGAACTCTTTTCTCATCTTGTCTCTATCCTGAATTTACTTTTCTCTTGCGCAATTCTTGTTCGTTTTTCTTCTTGCTTACCCAAGGACACATCTTGTTATATCGTGTCTTCTTTCCCTCTCATCTTCTACCTATATACCATTCCTTTCTGCTGTCATGGAAAACCTTTCGCATTCTGGCATGTCCTCAAGTTTTCTTCCTCACCTTATTACCAAAAAACTCAACCATGAGAATTACCTGATCTGGAAAAGGCAAATCATGCCTTTCATAAGAAGTCAAGGCCTCTTTGGACATCTCGATGGTTCAACAAAGGCTCCACCAATATCCGTTTTACAGGAAATAAAAAATGAGGCAGGAGAAGTTATTGTTGTTCATGAAGACAACAATCCTGAACATGCTATGTGGATGAGACGTGATCAAAGTCTGGTTGCGTATATTTTGTCCACTTTATCTCAACAAGTGTTACTTTCAGTTTCTGATGATTGTACTGCAGAAGAATTATGGGAAACCCTTGCTGATACCTTTTCCCAAATATCAGAAGCTCGAATTATGTACTTAAAGAAAGAATTTCAGAATTTGAGCAAAGGTTCAACGTCTATCATGGATTATTTGGGGCGTATTAAGGCCATCGCAGACCAACTTGCTGCCTCGGGGAATAACATTTTTGATAAGGAAAATGTGCAGCAAACCTTGAATGGACTTGGGCATGATTATTATGCTTTTATTACAGCTCTTGAGGTCCTTCCTGTTCTGCCTTCCTTCAACGAACTACAAGGTAAACTTCTCCAACATGAAATGAATATGAAAAGAGTCATTGAAAGGACTGATCAAGGGAACTCCCAAAATGTGTTGGCTATGAATGTAAAGTTTGGTAAGAGCCATGGGAACTCCAACCATGGTGGTCATGGCATTCTACCAACACCACATAACCAAGGTATGTCTCCTGTGGATACTTCAAGAAAAATACCAATTTGTTTTCAGTGCAACAAGAAAGGACACATGAAGGCACAATGTTGGTTTAATCCTCAAAATAAAAACAAAGGGATAAGACATGATTATAAACAAGGAGGACAAAGTTCTAAATCCACCGCTGAAGATATGCAACAGCTATTGATGACCGCATTCTCAAAGATGACTATAAAGCAAAATGAGCAGGGAGAATGGTTCTTGGATTCAGGTGCAGCTACCCATGTGATAGGAAATGCAGGTAAATTGACTAACTTATCCCCTCATTACGGTAGAAGTTGCATTATAACAGGTGATGGAAAATCTCATCCCATTACACATATTGGAAATGCACATATTCCATTGTCATCCTCGTCTCTATCATTGTCTAATGTTGTTCTTGCTCCCAATATCAAAAAGAACATCATATCCATTTCTAAACTCATTGATGATACAAGCTCTTCTGTTGAATTCACACCTTCTTCTGTCTATGTCAAGGACCTCCAAACGAAGAAAATGTTCGCTAGAGGGGAGCGTCAAGGGAATATGTACGTCCTCAAGGAATGTCTACCCAAGGATTCATCCACTTTTGATATAGGATTGAAGACATTTTCTCTTTCTCATAATGCGTCATCAATGCCAAGTTCTTGCCATTTTCAATCAAAAGTAAGGGGCCCTAACCAATTTTTGGAGTCTGATTTGTGGCGTAGTCGGCTAGGACACTGTGGTCGACATTTTATTGAAAAACTTGTCACAGATAGTCTCATTCCAAGATCAAGTTTACCTCTTACTTCAAGTGTCAAAAAATGTTCAAGTTGTGGACTTTGTAAGAGTCATGTTTTACCTTTCCATAATATAAATCAAAGGGCTTCCAAACCTTTTGAAACTATTTTTTCTGATGTATGGGGGCCAACCCCTATTGATTCCATGTCTGGGTCAAGATATTGTGTCTTATTCATTGACTCTTACTCACGTTTCACCTGGATTTACTTTATGAAACACAAATCAGAAGTACCTCACATATTTCGAAACTTCTATGCCATGATTCAAACTAAATTTTCATCCAATGTGGTGCATTTTCAATGTGATGGAGGGGGAGAATATTCCTCGCTTGATTTTATTGAATTTCTACGTGAAAAAGGGATAACTAGACAAATTTCCTGCCCTTACACACCACAACAAAATGGTGTAGTTGAGCGGAAACATCGACATATAGTTGAAAGCGCCATGAGCATGATGCATGATACTAATGTGCCCATTTCCTTGTGGACTGAAGCCTTCCATACTGCTGTATACATAATAAATTATTTGCCTATGACACTCTTGATGTATAAATCGCCATATTTTACACTCTTAGGCAAACAACCTGATTACAAGAACTTGAAGGTTTTTTGTTGTGTATGCTATGTTCACGTTGATGCTGCCTTGAGGAACAAGTTTCAAGACAAAGCTATTCAATGTAGATTCGTTGGATACGCTGATGAATATAAAGGTTTTCGATGCTATGATCCAACAACTAAACGTATCAAAACTTCAAGAAATGTCATTTTTGATGAACATAGTTTTGATAATACAAATGAAATGCCTATGACCATTGAATCTTATGATCCCTGGACCAGTACACAGTTATTCAATGCAAATCCTGTTATAGAAAATGATGTGCATCAAAATGAAGATCCAGAGAGAGCAATACAACCTTCGGATATGGCTCAAAGTGAAAATCAAGAAGATCCAATACAGTCATCAAGTCATCATGAAAACAATAATGAAGAACAGAGCAACGATGCACATCGATATTCGAGTCTTATCTACAGTCGACGACTAAGGGACAGAGATGCTCACAGTGAAGAAGACAACATGCCCCACCTTAGAAGATCCCAACGCATTCGTCATCCCATTCACAGGTGGGTTAGCTATGATTCTTTACCACTTGATTTTCAGTTATTCATGGCAAAAGTTGGCAAGGAGGAAGAACCTACTTCATTTGATCAAGCATCAAAATCACATCATTGGAGAAAGGCTATGAAAGAAGAAATGGATGCCTTGCATGAATGTGGAACATGGGAGATCGTTCCGAGGCCACACGAAAAGAACGTAGTGGGCTCCAAATGGGTATACAAAATTAAATACAAACCTGACGGCAGCATAGAAAGACACAAAGCAAGGTTAGTAGCAAAAGGGTTTACACAACAATATGGAGAAGATTATGATGAGACATTCAGCCCTGTGATCAAAATGGGAACAATTCGCGTGATTATATCATTGGCAGTTGAATATGGATGGAGACTACATCAAATGGACGTGAAGAATGCTTTTCTTCATGGTGATTTAAGGGAGGAAGTATATATGGAACAACCTCCAGGATACACGAAAGGAGACTCTCATGCATGGGTTTGCAAACTAAGAAAATCTATTTATGGACTTAAACAGGCCTCACGTTCATGGTTTGACAGTTTCTCTTGCAAGATTCAAGAATGTGGTTTTCGGAGATGTCCTCTAGATCACTCTCTTTTCATTTATCGAAAGGAAAACATATTTACTTTACTTCTTATATATGTTGATGATATTGTTATCACAGGCAATTCAGAAAAACACATAGAAGAAGCTAAAGTTTTGATGATGCAAAACTTCAAAATGAAAGAGCTTGGTGATTTACGATTCTTTCTTGGAGTGGAGATTGATAGGCACAATAATCGCCTCACATTGACACAACAGAAATACACGTTGGATCTGCTGAAAAAGTCAGGTATGTCTGATTGTAAGCCTGTTGGAACTCCTAGTGTTTTAAATCAAAGACTAAGTGCTCAAGATGGGGAGTTATATGAAGATCCTACGCAATATCGAAGTATTGTTGGGGCACTTCAATATCTTACATTTACTAGACCAGATATTATATATGCTGTGAATCAAGTATCTCAATTTATGCATGCACCTAGAGATACTCACATGGATGCTGTCAAAAGAATATTAAGATATCTTAAAGGGACAGCAGGAGATGGCTTAGTTTATGGTAAGAGTGAAAATATAACTACTGGACATCAACTTATGACATTCACAGATGCAGATTGGGCTGGAGATCCCGATTAAAGAAAGTCCATTTCTGGTTTTTGTATTTTCATTGGACGTAATCTTGTGTCTTGGAGTTGTCGAAAGCAAAAGGCAGTAGCAAGATCCCGCACTGAAGCTGAATACAGATGCATGGCTGCAGGTACTGCTGAAGTTACATGGGTTAGACATTTGCTAGAAGACATTGGAGAAAAGATTAAAACATCAATGTTAATGTGCGATAATCAAAGTGCTGTTAACATTGCCTTTAATCCCGTACAACATGGTCGAACAAAGCACATTGAAATTGATCAACACTTTGTTAGACAAAAGGTGGAAGACAAGGAGATTCAGCCTATTTATGTTCGTACAGATGAACAAGTTGCAGACTTATTTACAAAAGGATTAACAAATGAACGATTCTGGTTTCTAAAAGGCAAGTTGTACATGGTGCAAAACCATGCACAACTTGAGGGAGTGTGTTAAAATATAAATCCTTCACCAGCACGTTGAAGAGGAGTCTCTTAGGATTCTACCTCCTTGTAGAATGTGTTAAGATATTTAATGTCCTTGTAATATGTGAAGAGTCTCCTAGGATTCTATGTTGTAGTTAATATCCTTGTAATATGTGAAGTCTCTTAGGTTTCTATGATGTAATTAATGTCCTTGGAGCTTGTGAAATCTCCTAGGATTCTACGATTGGAGACTCTTAGAATTCTGGAAATAGGATTATAAATAGAGGCCGTGCAAACCATTTTGGCCACAGCTTCTTCTCCTCAGTTTCTTCTTGTTTTCATTCTCTCTCTCTCTCTCTCTCTCTCTCTCTCTCTTCCTGCGTGAGTGCTGTTTTCTGGTTACAGATATTGGTGCTAGATTTCTATCACCTGTCATTCATCCATTGAAACTTAGTAGCAATAGGCAGGTTTGCAGTCTACCATCCCAGCCTTTTCAAGGATGTCCTTAGCATATTTTCACTAGGACAAGAATAGCCCAAATGATAAACAAGACACCTCTATGCCAAGAAAATATTGGAGTTTTCCAAGGACCTTAACCAAAAATTTTTGTTGTAAGTTTTCAACAAAAGCTTGCACCATCTGATTAGAGCTACCTGTTAAAATCATATCATCAATGTATATAAGTAATATAATAATGTTTGTCTCCCTTTTTAGACCAAACATGGATGGATCTACAGAACTAGCTTGAAACCCATAATCAAGAAAAAAAAACTCAAGCAAGAGAACATGGCCCATGAAGCTTGTTTGAGCTCATAAAGTATCTATTTTAATTTGCAAACATAATTAGGCTTAACAGGACCCTCATAGGCAGGAGGCTGTCGCATAAAAATATTTTCAATAATGGATCTATGCAAAAATGTGTTTCTGACATCTAATTGTCTCACATCCCACCTTGCACCATTGCAATAGATAAAACAATTCTAGTACTTGCCGACTGAAGAACTGGATAGAAAGTTTCATGGAAATTAACCCCCTTTTTTAGTAAATCCTCTAACAACCAAGCATGCCTTGAGTTTGTCCAACGTCCCATCTGCCTTGAGTTTCGATTTAAAAACTCATTTTGAACCCACAAAGTTCATTGTGGTTCATATGGAACATACTTGCATGTACCATCATGAAGAACTTTCATCTCATCGTTCATGGCATTCTTCCATCCTTGATGTTGAATAGCCTCTCTAACATTTGATTGTTCTTTTGGAATATAAGAATATAAAGTAGGCAGTTTTGCATACTTGGGATTCAGTTTGTGGATCCCTACCATGGAGCATGTAATCATGGTTCGGTTGGAAGAGTTAGGTACTTAAGCTCAGTCATAATTTCTTCATTGTTGATTTCAGTGGTAGAATATCTAGACCCATTGATTGATTTCTCACAGATATCTTCAGTGGTAGTTCAATGTGTTTAATATCATGAGTCATGGGCCCTATTACATTATTTCAAGATTGGATTTCATCTTTCAAAACCTCCCGAGAAGGATGATCAATAATCTGTTCTTGTTTAGTGTGCCTTTAACGTATCGTATCTCCATTAATTAACCTATGTCATGCACTATTCTCGCTTTCTTTATTGGAAATTTCTTCCCATGAATGAAAATTATATGCAAATTTATTTGCATCATAAAGTACTACAGGTTTTTTATAAGGAAATATTTCTTCATCAAAGACAACGTGTCATGAAATATATATTCAGCCAATATCGGGATATTAAACAACTAACAGTTATATCCAAGGAAGATGCACAGTAAACACCATGGTTCAAAAATTTTTTTTTGACAAAATCCTCATCCAAAGACCTAAACAAGTCATAATTCAAGTGCTTCCCAAAGACTTTTAGATAAGGAGAAATCAATGAGCTTGATGACAGTTTACTTGTGAGAAAAACTACACTATTGAAGGCTTCAAACCAGAATTGTTTAGGGGTATGCGCATGAAACATCATGGTAAGTTCAAGTTTAGTCACATTTCTATGCTTTCATTTGGTTTTGACTGCATGAAATGTTTGATCCCCATCATTGCAAGGAGAGAGAAGTTTTTTTACTAACATAAAAACTGCCTCCATCAGATTGAAAGACATTAATTCTCTTGTCAAAATGTCGCTCAAATTATTTATAGAAATTACTAAAGCACTCAAGAAAATCACATTTAAAACTTAAGAGGGTACAACAATGTAAGGCAACTATAATCATCAACAAATAAAACGTAATACTTGTACCTTAATGAGAGACAACTAGGGATGATCCCCATCAGTTAGAATGGATTTTGTCAAACAAAGAAGGACTAGGCCTTTCATGATGAATAAAAGAAAGTCAACAAGATTTGCCTAGCTGACAATTCCCACAACATAGTTATTAGACACATTAGAGGAAACTTGAATCAAATTATTTTCCTGAAGATGCTTGACAACTTGAAGGTGTAGTGACCAAGCCAAGCATGCCACTGATCTTCTAACACACAACAAAAATGATTGAAAAAAATGTAGATTGAACTCCATGGTGGTCACCAATGCCATATAGACCATCCTTCTTATGCCTCTATTCTATCATCATCCCTATTATCCTACCCTTTACAATACAAGACGATCCATTAAACTAAAAAAATATATAAGGCAGATCTCAGGTCAAGATATTAAATCCCTTTTAAGGTCAGGCACAAAATACTTTCGAAATATGAATATGTGAGCCACTAGAAGAGAAAAACCCATGGCCAACATGCGATATAGATAAAAAATCTTCATGTCCAATCATAATTCTATCATTTCCTTTATAAGGAATAAGGCGATTGACCTGACCAAAATTACCTGTCATGTGGGTAAGGCTCCCAAATTGGTATACCAATCTAAATCACTAGGGTCTGCAACTGTGGTGGCAGCAAGAGCCTTGTAGGCTCATTAGCTTGAAAGGCATAATTAAACCTTTCAAAACATCTAAGATCAGAATGATACTGTTAGCCACAAATTTGACAAATGAGAGGTTCCTTCCCCTCTTATTATCACATTTAGGTGTGCCTGAAGATGTTGAGTCACTTTTGATATTGTTGTTCTTGTTACGATATGGACCTTGACTGCAGCCATTGTATCCTCCTCACCCTCAACCAGAATAGCCTCCTTGATTTTGTTATTTTGATGGACCATGGCCATTTGAGAAGAAGCAAAGAACTTGGACCTAGTGACATAACTCTACAACAAAGGAATTATCTCTTGATAAGTGGGCATCAGAGGTTTCAGCATGGAAGTCATGAAGGCTTCATAGACATCACCAAGACCTTGCAATAGCTAGGCCAACCAGTGCCTTGAATTTTCCAATATATTATGCCAAAGCATCTCCATTTTTCTGCAAGGACATAAGAAGATGAGTTAAATGAAACTCATGCTCCTAAGATTTTTCTGACAAGGCATTAATTAGAGTCCATCAGATCTCATGAGAGGTCATCTCTAGGTCAACAACTAGACCTATGACACTCTCAGACATAGTTTTAGAAATCCATTTTTTAATCAAATAAACATATTTATGTTAGGCAGTATACTAAGGATTTGGGGTTGACTTTTGAGTAGCCCATCAACAACTTCACATGCAGGGGCAGCAGTGTCACCAGTAACAAATCAATACAGGTTTTGGCTTTCAAGGAGAGCTACAACTTGTGCTTTCCATAGCAAAAAAATGTGTTGCTATTCAACTTAAGGGAAACAAAGGTGGAGACATTGAGAGTTGAGGGACATGGGCAGGTCGATGAGAATGAAAAAGATGACCAAGCCATACTCCCAGGCTCTGATATAATAAAGAAAGAGCACAGAAGAAAGGACAAGATATATGTGGTTCAGCTCTTGAGTGCTTACATCCACAGCAAAGGCGCGCAGGGAAAGAGTCTTATTTCTTCAATAATAGCAAAGGAAGGTACACACCGATTTATCCATCTCTCTATGTTTCCTCGATGGATTTATAGATAAGGCAGAAGCCTTCTTATCTTTTTTACTATTCTTGGAATTTTTTGTTAACTGATTGCCTTTTTCATTAATACTTGCCCAAGCCAACAAGTTGGCTGAAAGGGTTTTTAACACTTATCTTGACATACTGAAACACGTGTGATAAGGTCAAAGGAGGTGTAGATTCAGTCCTTCATGAGCATAGTTGGGCCAGTTGGGCTTTTGGATTGTAAACCATTCATACTGTTATTTATTTTGGATCTTGTGTCAATGTCTGACATATAATGATCACATGTCCCCATTTTTGTTGCTTATTTTGTTGCTTTACACTCATCAATTTACTTGATTGAAGTCTTCATTATTTCCAACCCTCTCTTCTTAGTTGATGGTGGGTTTGAGGGGGATTCCTTTTTCTCACTGCATCAAATTTCCATTGTTTTTAGAATATATTCTTCTCATCTTGTATTCTATTTTTGCATAGACTAGAAAGCTTGAAGATAGATCTTCTTTCATGCTAAGGCCATTTGTCAGGAACTTCTCCAGTTGTGGTCATGATAAGCATATTTCTTTTATCTCCATCATCTTTCTCACCACTTTTTCTATCCATCAAGATGTTGGACATGTATGAGCAGTCTTCAAGAAAAGGAGAACATGGAAAGCTTGCCTTCTTGATTCAAAAGTGTGTGGGAGGAAGGAAACTGATGGAATTTAGAGATGCGCCTGAGTAACTTAAAAACAACGAGAGAATAGATGAAACACTTATTTCATTCATTTACAAAGCATATACACATTCATGTACGAGAACATTTTGGACAGGAAAAGAATAAGTTTGTTACAATAGAAAAGGAATCAGGAGCCTTTAGACAAATCACATGTGTGAGAAAGAAAACTGAAACATAATGAGAAACCATTTGCCTTCACACTAAATTAATTTGATCCTCACGCATTATTCTAGAGTGAATTTCATAACACACCCATTCAAACTGGTGCATGGAGGTTGCAAATGTCAGCTTGGACTTTAAGAAAATAAGTTGCTCCTTTTGAGGGACTTGATGAATGGGTCTTGCTAACTAAAGTTTAGATGGACCAAATCATGCAACAATTGTTCTATTTTTAATCAAATCACATGCAAGGTGACAATCCAACTCAATGTGTTTCGTGTGTGTGTGTAGAACTGGGTAGGCTGCTATTTGCAATGCTGATTTTTGTTGCAAAGTAATATAGCAGCTGATGTATGAGACACTAGTACTTCACAACAAGTGTTTGCCATAGAGCAATATTTCACTTTTGAGGAAGATCTAAACATAGTGTGTTGTTTCTTCGTTTTCCATGAGATCAAGCTTCCTCCCCAATATACATGATACCCTAAAATATATCTCCTTATGACTTTGTAGGCTCCCCAATCAACGTCGCAATATGTTGTGGTATGAAAGTTTTCATTTTTAGGGAAGAAAATGCCTTGACCAGTAGAGAGCACAGGACTTTGAGAGTTTCATTGTTGTGAATCAAAGTAAACTTTTGCACGTGCCAACTTAAGGAATCAACAGCAAAAACAATTTCAAGTTTGGTAATTTAAGATAAATCATACATCCCACTAGTCTTTGAAATGATGAATCATTCACGATCATTGGCTGATAATGTTTTTCGACACTCCATTGGAACTTATGATGGCTTGCCATTAATTAAACTAGCATCATCTAGGATGTCACAAACATATTTCCTTTGTGATAGAAATATTCTTTTTTTGCTTCTAGCAAGTTTCAAGCCAAGGAAGTATTTTAATGTCCTTAAATCCGTCATGCGAAACCTGGTGCTTAGATAATTCTTGAACTTTTTCATTTGTTCAAGATAGTTTCTTGCTATGATGAGGTCGTCCATGTACACAAAAACAACAACAAATGTTCATTTGCATTGGTAAGTGAACAAAGAGTAGTTAGATTAGATTGCATAAACCCATAGTTTAGGATGGATACCAACAATTTTGAAAACAGAGAGACTTTTAAGTTTGCATATTCTAGTTTCTTCACTTTGACCATAATTTCCATCAATATTTCTTTCTCCAATTCACCATTCAAAAAGGCGCTATGCATGTCTATTTGGTGAAGAAACCAATTTCACTTGGCTGCCATTGAGAGGAAACATCTAACTATCACTAACTTGGTAATGGGTGCATAAGTATCATGGTAGTCCAAGCTCTTCACCTACATATACCCTTTAGCAACTAATCTTGCCCTTGTACCTCTCAATTTTCCATTTGATTCATACTGGATCCGGTATACTTATTTGCATCCAATGGTTTGATGTTTGATTGTTGAGTAACTAGAGTTTCAGTTTCATTTGATTCCAATGCCTTAGTTCATCCTTCTTGATCTTTCTTCGATTTGGATCTTGCAATGCTTGACTAAAAGATGTAGGTTTTGATTGGAGAGAGATATTTAACAAGAAGTTTTTGTGAACAGTGGTGAACTGAGAGGATGACATAACTTTGGGACAGAGGATTCCTTGTGCCTGACCTTCTTCCTTACGATGATGACTTGGTTGATTTATTTTGTGTTGCACCACAATAATAATCTCTTAGCAAGACTGATGGTCTAATTCTTTGAGTCAATGTTCTGAGTGGTGGAATAAGCTCAGCCAAGCCTTTAGTTGAAATGATTAGTTTGTTAGGATCATGTATGTAGGTTCGACTATGGTTTCAAGAATAGCTCCATGTGCACGTTCATTGGTGGTGCATTCTACTTATTGTGAAGTGATACTAGTTTCAATTGGATTTGATGAACTCGAGCTTCCATCAACAAAAAATCTACTTTCATCAGTATCATCTATAGGAATAGGGATAATTGGAGATGCAAGGACACTAGCACTTTGCTTAAAGGAAACATGTTTTCGTGTAATATAATATTATGTCTCTACTTGCTAAAAATTTTGTTGTTCCAAGTCATATAATTTGTATCCCTTCTGCCCAAATGGATAACCCACAATGCTGCAACAACTTGCCCTCTTATCAAATTTGATTTTTAGTTTACATTTGTAGCAAAACACAGGCGGCCAAACACTTTGAAATGACTGTATGTGGGCTTCTTTTGGTATAAGAGTTCATATGGAGTTTGATTGTTCAGAATTTGGAATGGATTTTTTTGGTTAGGTATGTGGAAGTCAGAATGCAATGATCACAAAACTACAGTGGCAAACTTGCGTGAAATTTAAGGGCACACACTACATTTAGTATGTGGTGATGCTTCCTTTTTACAATGTCATTCTGTTGTGGCATGTAAGCACAAGTGTGCTAATTCATCTTTCAAGTAAGAGATTTTATTTCAACAAAAAAATTCCATGCCCTTGTTGGTTCTAGTCTTTAGAACACTAGTTTTTTTTGAGTTGTTTCTCGCACATATTTATAAAATTCATCAACAAACCACATGACTCACTTTTATATTTCATCAAGTTGGCTCATACGGCCCTTGAAAAATCATCGATTTTGGTAATAAAATATTATGCACCAGAAAAGGACGTTTGAGAGTGAGGCCCATATACTTTGCAATGAAGAAGATTAAAAATTTTGTCATGACGTGATTCACTTAATTTAAAATATAGTCTAGATTTTTTTGCTACATTGCAAACTTCACATAAATTGTTTGACAACTTCATAGTAGAATCATACTGTGAAAGTATTTGATCTTTGGAATGAAATAGATGCCCAAGTCTTAGGTGCCAGAGGTTGGTTTTCAGGCTGAACTAAACTAGTTGTTATGCAGCAGGTTGGCGAGTTGAAGGCTTTGTAGACAAACAACCCATTTCTTGAATCACCTAGTCCAGTCATCATCTTGGTGTTTAAGTCCTACACAAAGCATCCTGACAAGGTGAAGATTATGTGATAACCAGTTTAAAAAATCAAATTACTTACCATAGTAGATTATATGAAAATTTTGGCAAGTAGTGCACATTTTCAAGAGTAATAGATGGAGACAAAATAACTCTATTGACATGAGTTGCAAGAATAGCTTGGTTGTGTGGAATTTTAATAGGAAATGGGACAGCAAGTTGAATAATGTCAATCATTGAATCAAAGGAACATGAGATGTGGTGGTTGGCACCACCGTCGATAATCCAGATGTCAGGTTTAAGTGAACACGTACCTATAAGGTTTGTTTGAGAGGTGGATTATACTTCAAGGAGTTGCTTAATTTGGTTATATTCATTTAATGTCAAGGTCGGTGTAGGGTCTTGGTTGGATTCTTTAGACTGGGCGGCAGCAATTTAGGCAATGGAACCTAATTTGTCACATGCAGCTGAGTTTCCACCTACAATTGAGTTTTCACTTGACCCTTTTTGTGCCTCTATTTTGATTCCTTTGAATTGGGTGGGTAACCATTCAACTTAAAGCATCATTCTTTCGAGTGGTTTGGAATGCGGCAATAATTACAGAAATATTGGGGTCGTTTGGTGAGTTCATCTTTTGCATTTCTTAAACCAGATACTGAAGACAGCCCAATATGATCGATTGTGCTTGATAGAAAACAATCCTCTCTTTGTTTTTCTTCTTGAAGGACAAGGGCATAAGATTTAGCAATTGAAGGCAATGGATTCATGAGAGGAATTTGTCCCTTTACTATGTTAAATGAGTCATTCAGTCCCGTAAGGAACTGAATAACTTTGTCGTCCTACTATTTATTTGCAAGCACTTTCAATGTGCTACATAAGTATTCAGGTAAAACATAGTAGGAGGATAGTTCATCCCGCAATGCCTTTAACTTAATAAAGTAAACAACCACAGACCTGGTTTCTTGAGATAAGCAACTGATGGATGATTTTATGTGGTACTTACGAGGGGTGGTACTCTGTGTGAAACGATCCTTGAGATCAGCCCAAATTTCACTAGCATCATGTTATATTCACATTGTCTGCAAGGTCTCTAGAGAGAATTTTTAAACCAAGAGAGCACCATATGAGTGCAATGTCTCCAAAAAATGAATGCATGAGCAGCTATGTCCGGTTGAGGTAAGCTTCCATCCACAAATGCTATTTTATTTCTGGCAAAGAGTGCCATCAATATGGCATGACTCCATGTGGCATAGTTTTCACTAGTTAGCGTATGAGAAACCAGAATAAATTTTGGATTATCAGAATGATGGAGGAAGGTTTAGCAAAGTCTGGAACGATATGATCAAATTGGTACTCAAGCTCTAGTGCAGGGTTGTTTTTTTTACTCTAATGACGCAATGGCTCTCCTACCATGTGTGGGAGGAAGGAAACTAATGGAATTTAGAGACACACCAAAGTAACTTAAAAAAGAGAGGGAATAGATGAAACAGAGGTGCACTCATTTCATTCATTTACAGAGCACATATACATTTCTGTACATGATCATTTTGAACAGGGAAAGAATAAGTTTGTTACAATAGAGAAGGAACCAGAAGCCTTCACACTAAATTAATTTGATCCTCACTCATTCTTTTGGAGTGAATTTCATAACAGAAAGTCACTTGCCTTTAGGTTATTATCTAGTTCTTTATTTTTGCCTATCGTGTAGTCTAAAAAACCCCATTCTTAAAGGTAGTTTTGATTTCTGAACTTTTTCCAGGAAAATAAACTTCTATGTTTTTCTTCATGCGTTAAATTTTGAGCTTAATTTTAATTTGTAGTTGGGTGGGGTTTTGCATGTTCTTGGTGTTAGATTATTGGTTTCACAGTTTAATTTGATTGTCATCATCCCCAAGTGAGTTCATGCAATAGGGGCTGGGGTTGATAGGCAGTTAGTTGTCATTTCAAATTCCCAGGGCAACAACTTTATGTGTTGTAGGAATCACCTACATGCAAGTTGAAGTTTAGCGACGGCAGTACCCTGAGACACTAAAGCAAGCCCTGTACCTTATGACAACAAGGAATTGAATGGGAGCTTTATCTCTCCTTTGGGCGGTAGGATAAAATACTCTTCCTCCTCACCTAGAATTTGGTTGTCATTGAAGCAGAGTTTCAACTAATGTCTCCCTCTAGGACACAACAGCCAATAGAGTGGCATTGTTAAACCTTTAGTTTGGGTTTTGGTTATTTGGGTCTTAGGCTGCAATAGGCTAGGTGCTTTTATTTTAATGAGTGAATAACATATCATATTGGTTGCATTAAATAGCATGTAGGACATTAATTGCCCTAGTTCATTGCACTTGTAGTAGTTTATTTGCATCTCATAAAGTGCATCCAAGTAGAATAAGTGTTGGGCAGTTGATTTATTTTATTTACTTAATTAGTTAGTAGCCAGAGTCAAAGTCGTTGACGTGCACAAACTCCCATAGATGTCAACTTTTAGAGATATGTTTTTGTGATTACTCTGGTTAATTCGTTGTTCTAATACTTTAGTAATTTAATTTCCTTGTTTAATAGGCTATCTAGGTTCATAATTACAGGAATTAGTATAGCATAAGGTTGTTTTAAATTAGAATAGGAATTTGTTTTCAAAATTTAGTTTTTACTAGTCAAACATAGAAATCGTCCATAATTAGACTTTCACCTAGCTAGATTTATTTGATTTTGAACATTTTTTTTTCAGTTAGAGTGCCTTTAGATTTTAGGCCAGTTTGTTTGGACTTTTTGAGTTTAATTTAAGTTAATGTAGCTGAAATTAGTATCCATTTGCGTTACATTCATCCTGTCTTTGTTTTCACAATCAATTTAGTACCAGTGTTTAGCACAGCTTAAGGGTGTAGTTGGTACCTAGTGTTTCAAATATGAGGCTGATATGAAATCCCTTTTATATGGGATCTCCTAGCAGACGGACACTAGATTTCACCACTATGCAAAAAATGGATTTGAAATCCTAACTAGATGTTCAAACCTCACGTTTGATGTCGGATGGGAGGTGTCTGATCTTAAATTCCTTGGATTTGAGATCCCTAGTAATCTCAGACAAACTCGATGTCAAATTTGAGGTAAACAAATGCCGGAATTGATTTTATTTTCATTTGATTTGCGTAAAGTATCTTTCATTTCGATTTTTTTTTTTTTTTTGCAAGTTTGTAGGGTAAGTGGGCCTCCTATAAGATGCTACACACACACACACACACACACACACACATTTTGTTAATTCTGAGAACAAAATCAATCCTTGGTAAACTCGCTTCCTTTTCAAGTACTATGGAACTATGTAGTTAGAAGCCTTGTCCAAGGGATTCTCCAACCAATTATGGTGACTCTTTCAGCTTGCAGCAGTAAGCATCAATCCAATGGAAAGAGCTGCTCTGTTTCTCCATCTTATTGGTCTAACTAGCTCCAGCCTACTTCGCATTGTGGGACCTCTAAGATAGATAATCCATGGATCAAATGAGTTTGGGTGACGCGGCTCAATAGATTGAACTAAAGATGGGTAAGATTTGTAGCATCAATATCTAATCAGTTGAGGTTAGATGGGGCTGAGCTAGTACCAAAATCGAAGTGAGTTAATAAAAAACATCCCCGTCAAGCTTCCCTGAGCATGACCCCGGCTCCGGCCTAGAGGGATCCTTGGACCTGGCCGCCTCATTTGTGTGGCGTCCCTAGGAATTGTTGTAGAAACTTAAAGGAAGAACACAATTAGCCAAGGATTCCTTCCAGATCCTCAGCCAATAGGAGGAGCATGTACCTCTGGAGGCACCTTTTTTTTTTTTTTGCTCAAACAGTCATGTAATGTCAAGCCCTATGCCAAACCCTCGGAGGCAAGCTCTAAACACACTCCCATGGACCGGGTGGTTTGGGCTTAAGCCAATTTTGGGCCTTACTGACTGCCATGAAGGCCCTTGGCCATAGTGGAATGAGTTCTATAGACCCCTACAACTCAAAAGCCCTTGTCCTAGGGCAGAAAAGGTTGGTATGGATGCATGATGTGGTGATTGTGTAGGCAAGTTCTCAATGGTAGTGAGGAGGCACAACCGTCTTTGTTGATGCAAGTTGTGTGTGTTAATGCTTAATTCTCTTGAAACAAAAATATTGTATTGCTTAAATTTGTAACTCGAAGCCTTAAAAACACCTTATGCATGATTGTATTGGGGAATTACAATGGGTATTCTTGCCTAGAGGCATCTTTCATCCAATTGTAGGCGGGAGCAGGTTAAGAGGGCTTTTGGGCAACACAGGATAGAGGGCAATAAAGTGGGTTGGATAATGAGCATATGTTGTGTTTCCTCAAATGTCATCTGACCCATTCAAAGTACTTCCTAGACACTAGGCTGTGTTGAGACACCGTTTAAGACACCCCATCAATGGGACGAGATGTCCACGTCACCCACCTTTTATTGCATCCCAGGCTGCAACAGGAATAAATTGGCAGAATCATGGTTATCTCTTCCTAGATGAAGTGATACAAAAGTACATTTTAAAACCATCCATTCCATTGAACATACGCTTAAACACTAGTGGAAAATGGGAATAGTTTGTAACTATTCTATGAATTTCTTCAGTCACAGTGATTCACATGAAACAGTAGTCAATATCCATGTTTTCCAGTTCAATCCTCGCTAAGAAACTGGTTTTACACATAAGTTATGGTAGCAGAAAATGAAATGCCGCTCTAAATAAAGAACTAGCAGTCCTGAATAGCATAAAGGAAACTCAAAGAATGTCCATTCAATGCTCAAAATTGTTGAGGCTTGGTTTTACAAAAAGTGCACTACCCTATAATGATGGTTATTAATTATTATCCATGTCACGGCCTCCATTTATAGGGCGGAAGCTTCTTGATCATGGAGCGGACAGGGAAAATACTTGAATAGGCATGCCTCAGGAAAAAAAAAAATCACTCCATCTATAATGACGCTTATAAGTTGGCAGTTTTGTGCAAATACCGCCTCTCGTAAAAACCAGTCACTTGATCAGCCACTGCCCACATAATTGCCTGGCCTGGAGGAATTCTCATAAGCCTAGGCAGCAGCCCCTTCCACAAGGCCAGAAGTCCCTCTTCGGCAAAGATCGTTCTTATGGAATGGAACATTCCCCGGTATTTCACTTCTCCCTCACTTCTACTTTGAGCCATAAGCCTTGTCTTCACTACATCAAAGGGGCCAGTACACACCGGACCGGCAGTACCTGCAAGGAATCCTGAAATCATTGATTGCCAAGGCTGCAGAACACGACCATCTCCCTCATGTTTCTTCCACAGCACTACATCAAATGCATTCTTCGCTGTGAACATGGCAGCTTGATTGGTGCCATTACGCATAACAGTTGGTGCAGCACCAGCCCAAAGTCCCAAAACCCCCTCTTCATGTATGATGGTTCGGGCACAGTGCACTGGTCCTTTGTACTTCAGAAGCTCAGAACTCAAACCTCGCTGCTGCTGCAGTCTAATCTTTACCACCTGCATTTTTGTAGGAGTCTATGAAAAGATTGACCATGATGCATCAAAATGACTGTATAAAATCATATGCAAATTTTGTATTCCTCCAAAATATTTTGAAGCATATTTTCAGCTGTAGAAGACAGAAAAAGAGAACTATTACAAGAGAATTGCACAACACCTGAATGTCAAATGACTGATACATGCTCAAGAAAAGAAGCTGGTGCTCTAGGACATATAATTTTATATTTACCAGTATCAATTGCTAATATAACCACTGGAAAGAAAAAAGTAGAAAAAAAAACTTGGAGAAATTGAGGAGAAAAGTTATTGTCTACAAGCAATAAACCAAGGCCCTAAGCTAAGACTTGTCCAGGTAGGCTGCATAACGTTCCAACCTCATCGTTTCAGTTACTGTACGCCACAATTTAACATGATTTTATCCATCAATGAAAATCCAGGTTGAAGATCTAGAAACTACTTTCAACCAATGGTAAAAAAGGTCATCAGAAGCTGGGACACAGAGAAAGATATAGAGTTCCAACACTTGAATGTGCTATGAGGCAACCCATTTTCAAACATCCAAGTGTTCTAGAATCAGCACAGTGAAGGAGGGGATCTGTATGGTCGGATATTCAAACCCAAGAACAAGTTTAGCTGTTTACTTTAATGAATTTCCTGCAAACTGAATAATACAGTGGTCCTGATTAGAGAGCGGCCAGGTGTTAAATGTTCAAGTGAAATGCTCTGTTAGATTATTTCTACTTCATTGCACAATGCCAGTTTCTGTGCAGCTTTCTTTTTTATTTTCCGCTTTTAGGTACACTATTTTATTTAATCTGCTTTATTAATTAAACATGCCTTATAATATGCTTGTGTTTTGGTTTCAATTGTTTCCCGTGTGTACATGTGTGTGTCCTCGTCACACCTGCACCGAAGTTTTTTGGGAAAACACACCACCTGCGCTCAACATAATCCATATCAGTCAGACCAAACGCTTATGCCATATAGTAACATATCATTAAAAAAACCATAAATTTATTTTGCTAAAGAATTGAAAATAAAAAATAAAAAAAATAGAGAAAAGGCTGAAGTTTTTTCTAATTGCTTAAAATACAAATAAAAGAAAATTCATTAATATATGTTATAAAAAAAGAATATAGACCTTATAAACAAGTTTATGTTAGCTTGTTACCTTTGTTTCAACTACATGTCACATCAAACGTAAACAAGGTCATTTAACATTTTATTATCTAGCTTGTTTCTTTTCTTATTATGGATGTGTTGGAAACACTCTAATTTCTTTCACATCCACTTGCACTGCACATCTAACTAAGGATTTTGACTAAAAACTCTTAAGGCTTGGGCAATCACTTTCAAACATATTCCACCACATTTTTAAATTAAAAAAAAAAGCACAATGAATATGAGAAACAAGAAATAAAATTACTAATTATAATTATGAAAGATAAACTAAACTTTTGCAGTTTTGTGTATGATACCCAGATACATTGTTGTTCTATTCCAAATTACTGCATTTCTTCTCATGCCACCTTGACAATTATTATATATTTTCATCTCACAATGAATGGCATCTTATATGTCAAACTCAATAATCAATGTCATAATGCAACCCAAAACCTTTGTTCACCTCTTTATCCATTTCAAGTGAGGTTGAATATCTTAATGCATGATTTAAACAGTAAGCTGCTGCATGAAGGGCATTATAAAGTTGGCTGATCCACCTCATACTCATAGTTCTCCACTCATGCATGTATAGCTTATTTTTTCCCTTCATTTTCTCTCTAATGGTTTCTTTTGCTTTAACCATTTATACTTTATAGAGGTGCCTTATGGCAAACCTATTTTTGTTATCAACAACCTGATGACTTTGACCAAAGGTAGCAGATCTTCAACAATTTCATGTCCCAAAATTCATTACTAAATATAATAATCACTGTTGTACAAAATTTTCTTTTAAGCAAATCTTCAAGTTATATGAGTGGACATGAAATTGTAGCAGATCTTCAAGCATGAGATTTAAGCAATGAGTGGACATGGAGGCCGAAAGAATGTCCCATATCCTCCAACCAACAATTTAGCTCTAGCTCTATAATTTGTTGCATTGTCTATAATAAACTGCACAATGTTCTCAAACCCTAATATCTTTTATAACATCATCAAAAACTCAAAATAAAATATCAGAAATATAGGGAATATTTAAGACGTCAAAAAATTTCAAGAACATATCAATGTTCCTGATCATTATCTATCTGCCATAACACTACGTCATGTTTTTGTCCAGCTTAATCTCTTCAAGGACATACCAATGTTACTGATCATCATCTATCTACTATAACACTACGTCATGTCTTTGTCCAGCTTAATCTCAATTCAACACAATATCATTTTACTTCTAACTATTGCATAAAAAAAAAAATTATCAACTACTGATAAGAAGGCAGTTTATATCTAAGGGCTACAAAAGTAATTGTAGCTGTCATAATCTATAAATAAAATGATAGATAATTAAAAGGAATGCAGGTGCCACAAGACCATCTCCCAACTACATACTTTGTCTGGTCTATTGTCTTTCAAAGTCATAGTCATATGAATGTCAAGCCAAGAACCTAGAGTAGTACAAAGAAAAAGCTTTCGATTGAGGCAGAAGCACTAGACCTGTGCCACTAGGTGCTTTACCATAGGCAATGTTGTACATATCATACAATGGGGAGCCATATCATATGATGTGTCGTATATTTCTTATTTTAAGATACAATACACCATCTGCATCATAAATAGGTCTTGTATAGAATTTGTATCATACATATTGTATGATACGGAACTCATACCATGCTAAACGGGGCGATCTACCATATCTTACATGGTATGCATCAAAACCACAAAAAGGGCGTCCAAACTCCCCTTTTCCAACTCCGATTTTAAAACCCCATTTACCCTTCATTTCCAACCGTACCTAAGAGTTGGTGGAGGAGTATGTACTGGTTTTGAAGAGGAATTGTCGATTTTAGGGAGAAATTGTCAATTGAAGGAAGATTTGTGCATGGTGACTGATTCTTGTTTGGAGAAAGAGGGTTTCTATGATTTCTCTACAGAAAGGTATGAAATCTCACATTTTCACCAAAAACCATAAATTTCTATTGTTTTTAACTTTTT
The DNA here is from genome assembly GCF_008831285.2 of Nymphaea colorata. Classification (NCBI taxonomy): domain Eukaryota; kingdom Viridiplantae; phylum Streptophyta; class Magnoliopsida; order Nymphaeales; family Nymphaeaceae; genus Nymphaea; species Nymphaea colorata. The sequence continues at coordinate 16,467,051 of NC_045142.1, forward strand.
AATTAGGTATATGCAGGTCTTCATTTGTTTTCAAAGATACGACTTCCAATCATGATCTAACATGGCAAAGGTGCAAAAGTGTGAATGACAGTGATCAATTAAGACTTAGATGCAACTATTTCCACAATCAAATATCAGAAGGGAATATTAGAATGTAACACCATCTGGCAGGCTACAGGTTAATGTGGTTGCATCCTACGTGCATTGGTAGTACAGAGAACCATTGCCACCATATGTGCATGAACAATGTTTAGATATGCTTAACAGTACAGAAAAAGCGAATTAAAAAAGAAATAGATGAGCTAGAAGCAGGCTGTAGTGAACCCTAGGAAGTCGAGGATGTAGATGAATGCATTGAAGAAGATGAGGATCCTGATGTTAGTCCAAGATCAGAAATGGCTAGCTCAAGAGAAAAAGGGAAAGGCATATGCATGGAGGAGGTAGATCTTCTAGTAGGAAGAGAAGAGATGTAACAAATAGCAGGTGCGATCTTGGTGGATCTGGTGGTAGAGTACCTAGTGATAGGTCGAATACTAGATCCATCAAAAGCTTTTTAACTTCCTATACTGCTCCAAGTGCTCAGCCCAACATCTATATTGCTATGACCTCATAAGATTTGATACAACAGGCATATATGGCAATGGAGATATGGTTTTATGAAGCATTTATTCCCTTTAATGCACCTAATTCATTGTATTTCCAGGCTATGGCAAATGTCAGTTACTTATGTAAGTCCTAAATACAAAATGTCTTCATAGCATCATCTGAAAGGCAAAATTTTTTATGCAACACTCAAGGAAGTAAAGACATATTGTAGTCAATTGAGATTAAGCTAGAAGGAAACAATTTACAGCATTATAGTAGATGGATGGGCTAATACACAGTCAAGAACACTCGTAAATTTTATGGTTTATTGTCCTAAAGGTACTATCTTCTTAAAATCTCTTGATATGTTTGATGCTAAGTCACCTGAGTGTGTGAGTTATGCGCTCGAAGCATGCGTCGATGCGATGCGCGAGCGCATGTCCATGCGGATTTGCCTTGGATGTGCCACGGACGCGGCACCAAGCGAGTCCTATGCAGTCAAATGCACGGGTTTAGACTTGAGTTGTTTTTTTTTTTTTACACGCACGGACTGGGGTGAGTTTTGTCCATGCATGCGCCGAGGACAATTTTGTCCCCTTTTTTATCTTAAACTTTTAAGTTTGACTTTTTAAAGCTCATGCATTTAGGGTTAACCCTTTCATGAGTGAACTTGAGCACCACCCACCTCCCTCCCGACTTCCGACCACTCCTCCAGTGAGAATCTGATTTTTCCAGTGGCCCTCCCTCCTTCATCCCCTGGCAACCTCAGGTTTGATGATGGTGATTGAATTGGTGACAACACAAGTGATTTTCGACGGTAAGCTTGTGAATCAGCGACAATGACATGATTTTACAAATTCTTCATTTTTTTTCTTCCAAATGTTTTCATGCTTAATATCTTGTTTATTTCGTTTTTTTTCATGTGTTGGGCTATTTCCTACTGTTTTGCCCAATCCGTTCATGCTGTTCTGCTGTTTTTCATTTTTTCATTGTTTTTCATTAAGATATTTTACCTTCTTTTGCTTCTTTGTCATTAAGTTGCTATAATAATATTTGTTAATTTATTTTAGCATTTCTGTTATGTCCAATTCATGCTTTTTCTGTTGAGGAATGCTGTAGTTATATATTAGTTATTAGTTACATCTTAGTTATATATTAGTTACTAGGTTTTTCGTTTGTGCTTGTATGATTTTATTTGGCAGCCGTGCACCTAAGAAAGTCATGTGAGATACTGCTTCTGAGTTGTATATTAGTTTCCTACATGTGCTATATATATTGTTGAAATTAGAAAGTTTATATTTAAGTGTGGTAGTTTTCTGATTATTTAAAAGTTAGAGTCTTCTTTAGTCATTTATATCTTTATGTGTCTCTCTTGTGTAAAGACTCTAACCGATCCCTATTCTCTCTTTAAGTAAGAGATTAGGGTTAGCAATGAAAGAATATAATAGTTGATTCTCACTCTCTCTCTCTCTCTCTCTCCCTCTCGTGCTCTTGTGTTCCCTCTCTTTTCTCCATCTTTTTCAACATGGTATCAGAGCCGGTTATCTCCATCCTTCTCCGGTGACGGTTGACGTGATTTTCCGGTGACCTCTTCTCCTATTCTATCTCTTCCTATTTCTTTCCCTTCCTTTCTCTACCCTTCCTTTCTCTCTTCTCTCTGCTGATCGAGAAATAGTGGACAGCGTGGAGGGGAACCTAATCACACGTGAGAGGTATGTGTGATTAGGTCCCTAACATGGATGTAGTGCAGCACAAGCAACTACGTGGAAGTTGCGGGTGGGAGTTGCTGTGGAACAGTTTTTTTTTTCTGATCTGGTACGTGACTGCAAAGGGTTGTATCAGAAGTTTTTTTTTGGTTGCTGCTGTTGAAGAAGAAGTTCAGGCCAGATCACATTGGACGTTGCTGTGTGGGAGACGACAAGATCAGTTCTGAAATGTGGATCACATCAGATCTGATAAAAGAAAAAAAAAAATCAATTTCTGGACATCGATACATTGAAGCTGTGGACATCAATAGAAATTTATATGCACAGCGGTGAGGGAGTCTACATTGGTTAATGTCTTAAGGACGTTTCTCTCTCAAGACTGTCGGCTATAACATGAACATTTGGGGACCTACACAATCTATTGGTACTTCCTTTCTACTCTCTCACGTCTGATGGTTTTCTAGGGCAGACTTCTGTGAGGCGTGAGCAAGTCTGCTCACATCTTGGGCAGATTCGTTTGCTCAAGCTAGGGTTTCTTAAAAACCTAGGTCGATGCATTCTTGAAGTCGTGTGGAGGAAACCAATGTCGTGCAGGCAAGTTTGGGTTTTTTTTTTGTAGAAGTCGTGGAATGATGCACAACACTGTTTTCTTATGTCGCTGAAGTCTGAGGTCACGTTGGAAGTTCTAAAGTTGTCTGAAAATAGGTTTTTGTGAAAAAGTATACATATACTTAGAAGATGTTAACATAATCATCGCTGTGACATTAGTGGCATGTGGCAGTGGTGCTGTGCGTGATATAGTTGATTTCCACTTTGCTGATCAGCCCCTTGACGTGCGACAGTGGTGTTGCGATTGCGAGTGATAGTGTTGAATTCTGTGTTGTTGATCAGCCCCTTACCTGACTGATTAATTATAAGTTGGACGTTCTTTTGTGTGTTCAAACTGCTACAAAATTGTTTTGGTGCTCCCTTTATGGCTGAGATTATCAAACCAGATGGTGGGAATGATTATAAAGGAACTGGGAATCCTTCTTTTTTTGGATCTACAGTCACAGTTAGCATTGACAGATCTGAGTATGAGCAGTTTTTGGCACACAAAGCCTCACAAGCTTCAACTTCCACTACTTTGATTGATCGAGCTCTCTCTACGGGTACATCCACGCCTGATTCAAGTATCTCTTGGATTATTGACTCAGGAGCATCGAGACATTTCTGCAATAGACCTGGTTTGTTCACTATGTTGCATAGATTCTCTCAGCCACATCATGTTAAAATTGCAGATGGCAGAATGTCACCTATATTGGGTTATGGAGATGTGAAGCTTTCTCAGTCTATGACCATTCCACATGTCTTAAACGCTCCTAAGTTTCCCTCTAATTTGCTCTTTGTTAAACAGTTGACTACTGATTTACACTATCGCATTATTTTTTACCCTGGTGCATGCTCATTTCAGGACTTACAAACTAGGAAGACTATTGGTGGTGGCTATGAAAAAAGGGGCGTCTACATCCTGTCGGTCCCTGTAGGTCTTGCTGCTACCTCTTCTACATCAGATTCTACACCCTTTCAGTGGCATCTCAGGCTCGGTCATCCTTCGGGGTCCAAGCTCTGTTCCATCCTACCTCACCTTTCAGTCCCAGAGTCATTTCAGTGTGAGGCCTATCAACTTGGCAAGCATACTCGTAGTAGTTTTCCTTCGAGTCTTAGTCCATCAAGTCAAGGGTTGTTTGATCTTCTTCACGTTGATGTGTGGGGTCTTAGCAGGGTTGCTAGCCGATCTAAGTTTAGGTATTTTCTGGTTGTTGTTGATGATTCTCTCGAATTAGTTGGGTATTTCTTTTGAAAGAAAGGTTTGAAGTAGTACCTATTCTTAAAAACTTGATTATTGAAATAAAAACTCAGTTTGGTTCTCTGGTTAAGTGTATTCGCACTGATAATGCTCTTGAGTTCAAATCATCTACCTTAATGACCTTTTATGCTGAAAATGGTATCTCTCCCCAATTTACATGTCCTCACACCTCACAACAGAATGGAGTTGCCGAACGAAAACATAGACAATTTCTAACTGTTGCTCGTACCCTAATGCTTCATAATCATGTACCTGCATACTTATGGGGTGATGCCATACTCATGGCTTGTTACCTGACAAATCGTTTATCATCATCCTCCATTGACAACAAAGTACCGCTTAAACTTGTTTATCCCAATCGAAACTTATTTCCTGTTGCACCAAAAGTATTTGGCAGTACTTGTTTTGTTCACATCCTTGGGCCTAAACGTGATAAACTTGCTGCTCAAGCCATTAAGTGTGTGTTCATTGGCTATTCTCAAAACCAAAAAGGGTACAAGCAATGTTATCACTGCCGTATCGTATCGTGTATCGGTCGGGCCGACCTATATGCCGTATCGTAACGTATCGTAAATGTATCGTAACATATCGTAAAATTAATTTTTTAATTTGTAAAAAATGTTAAAAATTTATAAAAAATAGAAAAAAAAATCCGAAAAAACTAGTAAAAATCAGAAAAATTCAAGAAAAATGTATTTAAAGGAACATTCATCATTCATGTATATGAAGTATGAACTATGAAGTATGCATATGAACAAGACATTCCAAAATAAGAAATCAAACATTCAAAAAACAAAACAACATACTAAGCAACCTAAGAGTATTCAATTACATCACAATTCATAAGTTCAGAAGTCAAAACTGAAAACATATTGACATAGTTTTCAAAACTCAAAACAAAAAGCCTCGTCAATCGTCATTTGCATCATCATCTTCATTCTTCTTCATCATCTTCATTTTCTTCATTAACTGATTCTTCTATCCCCTCTGTTGCAAATGGAATGTCACCAACATTCCATTGCTCCCCCCCAGCCTCTCCTTCATCAATAATCTCTGCTGCTCCTTCAACGTTCAAAAAATCAAGATCGTCTTCATCAAGTATTGCAGATGGTTCTTCTTCAACCCAAGAATCTAATATATCAAAATGGTAAATGAAGATAGGATCATATTGATTGTGATGCTTCCTCGTAGATGTTGTTTCTAGTTGCCTAACAGCGTTGAGAAACAAAAAATGAGAGAGAGAGGAGCCCCCCAGCCCAGCCTCCCTCGGGCCCCTTTTTTAATTTCACCCGCGTATCGTGCGATACGGGGGTGTATCGCACATATCATGTGATACGGTCACCGTATCGCACGATACGTATGCGTATCGTATTTAAATAGTGTATCGTATAGTGTATCGTATTTGATCTGGTAACTCACAAAGAGTATATCAGTGCGGATGTCACTTTCTTCGAGTCTCAGTCCTACTTTAGTCCTACTTTTGTGTCATCTGAGATGCCATGTCCTATTCCTCTACCTATCCCTCCAGTCCCGTTGCAGTCTTTTCCCTCTCCTACTCCGACTATGAATAGATTCCAGGACCCTCCATTGGTATACACGCGTCAGCAGTATCCCTCTCATGGTCGACCATCAGAATCTTCTCAGGATGTGAGCTCCATTGAAGTAAGTATACCTGACATTGATCCTTCTCAGGACTTGCCTATAGCCCTGCGCAAAGGCAAGAGACAGTGTACTATGCATCCTATCTCACAATTTGTTTCCACTGACCACCTTGATGACAACTTATAGCAGTTTCTTCATGCTATGACAGTCCATACTGTACCGACTAGTCATCAACAAGCACTACTAGACTGTAAATGGCGAAAAGCCATGCAAGATGAGATGGATGCTCTCTTACAGCGTGGTACTTGGGAATTGGTTGATCCTCCTTCAAATTGTGATATTGTTGGCTCTAAATGGGTCTTTACAGTCAAGTACCATTCAGATGGGTCTGTAGAGAGATATAAGGCTCGATTAGTGGCTAAGGGTTATACTCAGACATATGGAGTTGACTTCTTTAAGACTTTCTCTCCTGTGGCCAGGTTAGGTACTATTCGGCTCATTATCTATGTTGCGGTACACTCTAATTGGCATATGTATCAGCTGGACGTAAAGAATGTCTTTCTCTATGGTGATCTTGAAGAGACTGTATATATGCAGCAGCCCCCAGGGTTCGAGCGACAGGGGGAGTGTAGAAAAGTGTGTCGTCTGAAGAAGGCAATTTATGGTCTTAAACAAAGTCCTAGGGCGTGGTTTCACAAATTATCTGAGGTCGTTTCACAGTGTGGATTTGAAAGATCTCCTTTGGACCATTCTCTATTCATCAAGAAGAGCTCCAAAAGTATAGTGGTTATAGTAGTTTATGTTGATGACATTATCCTGACATGTGATTGTGATAAAGAAATTTCGGTCACAAAGACTTTCCTTCAGAAACACTTTGTCACGAAAGATCTTGGTCACTTGCAATATTTTCGTGGGATTGAGGTTGCTCATAACAAAGAAGGTGTAGTGTTGTCTCAGAGGAAATATGTACTTGACCTATTGCAGGTTATAGGGATGTTAGGAGCCAAGCCGGCTAATCTTCCTATGAATCCACGTCTTCATCTTCATGATGATCAATCGAAGCTAGTGGATTCACGATCTTACAGGTCACTAATTGGCAAGCTTCTGTATGTCACTGTGACTAGACCAGACATTAGCTTTGTTGTTGGAAAACTAAGTCAGTTTATGGAAAAACCTAGAAAAGTCCATTGGGATGTTGCATTGATGGTTTTGAAATATCTAAAGTCATCTCCGGGCAGGGGCCTCTTTTTCAAGAAAGGGGAATCTCTAGAAATTGTTGCTTACAGTGATGCTGACTATGCAGGGTCTGTTGATGACAGAAAATCCACCACAGGCTTCTGTATCTTTGTTGGGGGCAACCTAATATCATGGAGAAGCAAGAAACAAAACGTAGTTTCGAGATCAAGTACAGAATCTGAATATAGAGCAATGGCTCAAACGGCTACCGAGATGACTTGGGTTAAGTCTATGTTAACAAATATGAGTATTCAAGTTCCTCTTCCTATGAAAATGTACGGTGATAACAAGGCTGCCACTTACATTGCAAATAATCCAGTATTTCATGAGAGAACAAAACACATAGAGGTCGATTGTCATTATATTCAGGATCTTATACAATGAGGTGTTGTGTCTACAGTTCATGTAGCTTCTGAAGATCAGGCGGCAGATATGTTTACTAAGGCTCTTCCCATTGGTGATTTCTCTAGATGTTGTAACAAGCTGAGCATGATTGATATCTATGCTCCAGCTTGAGGGGGAGTGTTGAAACTAGAAAGTTTATATTTAAGTGTGGTAGTTTTCTGTTTATTTAAAAGTTAGAGTCTTCTTTAGTCATTTATATCTTTATGTGTCTCTCTTGTGTAAAGACTCTAGCCCACCCCTATTCTCTCTTTAAGTAAGAGATTAGGGTTAGCAATGAAAGAATATAATAGTTGATTCTCTCTCTCTCTCCCTCTCGTGCTCTTGTGTTCCCTCTCTTTTCTCCATCTTTTTCAACATATATCATATATATTAGTTATTACCGAATGCTGTTTTTAGTATTATCTATAGAGTATTATATATATATATATATATATATATATATATCCACACCCGCACTGAAATTTTTTTTAGGATTTGAGGCATCGCACACCCGCAACAGCACCCTGCACTCAGTTGACATAGGTTTGATGTTCCTAAGACTACTGATATTTTGTGCAATATTTTTAATAATGTTGTACAAGAAGTTTGGCCTGCAAACACTATACAATTTATTTTGGAGCAAATGATAAAGTTGCAGGCGCGATGTTGTTCAAAGATATAAATCGTTTAATTGGACATGTGCCACTCATTGCATAAATCTCATGCATCAAAATCTTGGCAACATGTATGAGATGAAACCAGTTGAACAAAGCCAAGAGACTACAAAATTTAATCATGAATGTGTTTTGAATCCTGCCAAAAAAAAAATTACAAATAAAGTTGAATTAATACAATTTGCCACTGAGATTAAATGCGAACAAATCTGCAGATGCAAGAGGAGTCTAGGCAGGCTTTGGAGTAGGAGCCATAGCTACAGTAGAAGATGCAGCCTGAGCTACTAACTTGGTCGGAGGACCTGAACACGAAGATGGATGCCCATGCTTGTTCCAACATCTGTCCTTGAGATGTTCCCGCTTACTACAATATGTGCACTGAAGTCTCCCACATACAGTTGCACCTCTGCCATGATCTCTACCACAAGTTGGAAAAGGAAACCCACGACCACAACCTCTTGTGGCTATTGGGGCAGAGGCTGAGAAAAAGTAACAGCAAGGCGACTGAGCAGATTATAAGAATCAGCAAGTAGGAATCTCAACACCAAGCATCTGCACCTTAGCAACTGCATACTCAAGCACCTATTCTCTCGATTAGTGGGCAGTTGTTGTTACCGTGCCCTATAGATGAGTAATTTTGGCACCATAGTCTGCTCCAAATGAGCATTGAGGCAAGCCTTGCACCGTGGACGAACATAATTTAGCCTCTCATAAGCAAACTTAATAGAAGTAAAATACTGAGCGAGCCAAACTCTGGTCTCACTGCTGCAGTGTAAACATCTCTTGGTCAAACTGTAAGATTCTACTCACATTCTTATCAAGGGAGCATATATCCTGCAAAAGCTCCCACATCTGCTTATATATAATATAATTGATAAGCTCATCTGCAATATGTGTCTGGGCACTATTCATCATCTAGGTCATGACAATACTATTACCCTCTTTCTATGTGGCATATTTTCCCACTTTCTTCCTTAGCTCCTCTTTTGAAATAATGTGACTTTTTTTATGTCCAACAATTGACATCACCGAGTCAACCCGGTGACTCGGCTTTGTTCGGCCCCCAACGAGTCAACCCAGTAGGTTGACTCTTTTTATTTTATTTTTCAATATTTTATAGCTTTTTATAGTTGATACATGTTAAAATATAAGTTCTGTTTGTTACTTTATTAAATATACAACTTCAAAAATCAAGCAATATTAATGAAATTGATTGAGTTTTCTTAATGTTTTTGCATTCACCATGCTAAATTGCAACAATTCATGGAAGATGAACTTAATTGTGACTTCACTTTATGTTAGTTTGACTTTTTTAATCATGCAAGTGAAATTAAGTCATTTTACAAAAATTTTATGTTTAAAAAGTCAAGTTATATATATATATATATATTTGTAAAAAGGTTAACATAACCTGGTCCGAGTCACCGAGTTGACCCGCCAAGTCACGAGTCGAATCCCGAGTCACTGGATTTTAAAACATTGATTGACATCATAAATGTGCAGGACCATCTCCCATAGTTAGGGTCATCTAACTTAACTAATGATCCATAAGAAAAGGGATTTGCAAACACCTTGTAATCTGCAGTAGTATCAAACTCAAATCTCCTTCAAACGATTTTTCTTCAGCCATGGTGCCTAACATAAATTAAGAGGATAAATAGGAGAACTATGTAAAAGAGGATCAAATAAATCACTGCACCAGCAATCTAAAGCCCTGGCACACCCTCAGTCAAGTACAAAGAATCCTCAAACTGTAATCATATATAAGTGAAACAACTGTTTACCACAAGTCAGATCCACGAGGTCAGATCTTTCAAATCTGCAGCAGCCAAGGTACTCAACCAATATCACCACCAATCACAGGGCTGAGCATTAATGTCAGATCTAGAAATCTGCAGCAGTCAACAAACTTGACCAGAACTACTGATGTCTTGTCTTAGACTCGACTGAAGCATCCAAAAGACAGCAAGATATATCCCAAATCAGAATATGAGAGATTGTCAATGCTGAACTAACTTCCAATGTTAAGCAGCAGATAACATTGCTACTCCACAGAAAGATTAAGTCGACTTCAGGAAATTTGGCAGCAAAATACACACAAAAAGGTCTCCAAAGATCGTGGCAAACAAGTCAGCCACTACACAAGAATAACATGAATTGACGTAAGTAAATAAGCAACCACACAATCACCAAATATATTTTTCACCTCGACAAAAAACGACTTGAACCAGCTGAGGTCAACTTCACTGACCCTCATGACTCCACAATCTGATGCTAAACACAAGAATAGATCGGATCATATTCCAATGACAAATTACCAGATTTAATGACAACCTGATAGAGTCATTAAATGATAATAGTTTGTATTAGTATACGATAGAATAAAGGTGTATTTGGGCTGGGTCCATCACTGAGGATCCATTTCTGTCAGCCCATAGATAAGGCTGGGTGTAATACACTCGACTTATGATTTTCTGGTTAATGAAGGATTAGGGCAGGGTAACCCTAATTTGTGTGTGTGAGTCTCTCTGAGTGCTTGGTGTGAGCTATTTTGGCAGGCAGCACCTACAAATTCGTATCAGAGCCCCACCGATGACAAACAAGGAAGTGCTTGTTGTGTTGGAGGCTTTCAAGAAACAGATGGAAGAGGCACGACAAGCCATGGGCGACTGCATGGATGGATTTGAGCGCAGCAGTAGCAAGATGGACCAGAGGTTTTCAGAGCTCGACTCGCATGTTCAGACCTCTGTCACACGGGTACTCCTCCTTAGGAGGAGTACCCACACGGTACGGGTACGGGTACGGTACGGGTACTGCGTTGACTTACTGGGTGCGGTCAACACACCCAATGTCATTTTTTACCTTTTTCAGACTCGGTCAAAGTTGAATGAGTCCAAATTTGTCTGATTTTAATGTTAACGATATTTACATTTTAACTTTTTAAACCATTTTAACGTTAAAATTTTTGAAACCCTCATTTTAATGTCCCACTTCCCACTTTTTTCTTCATTTTTGCTTAGTAGTGTTGGGATTCGTTTTTTTTTTGCTTAGTAGTGTTGGGATTCGTTTTTTGCTTCGCTAGCTCTTTTATCTTGTTATGTAAAAGTTTATGTTGTTCTTTTGTTTGTGCTTATGCTTCTGTACACGCGTGATTTTCTTTGGCTTCAGTTGAGCAGTAAAGTTACGACTGAGGAGAATGAGAATAAAAAATGATAAATTTTGGATTATGATTTATGAATATGTTATTCTGTTTGTACTTTTTTGATATATATGTGCGAATATGTTATTCTGTTTGAAATTTTTTGACATATATATGTATGTGCATGTGTGTGTCCGGCCGTACCCCCGCACCCAAGTTTTTTAAAAATGGTCTGTACCCGCACCGGCACCCGTACCCACACCCATACCCGTACCCGTACCCGTACCTATGTGACATAGGTTCAGACGACCTTGAACGAGCAAAAGAACCTGTCCACCTTGCTGAGGGAGATGTTGTCCAGGCCTGAGCGACCTTCCCCCAGCGTGAATCAGGGGAGCGACACATTAGGAATTCGAGAGGCACACACCCCCCTTCTGTTGGGTAAATGGCTAGCAAAGGAGGGGAATTCCACCCAAACCTCGGAACTCCAAAGATGGAGTTTCCCAAGTTTTCAGGAGAGGACCCACTAAGTTCCGTTTTCCATGCTGAATAGTATTTTGACTGTTTGGGAATTCCACCTGAAAACAGGGTTTCCCATGTTGGGGTGCACCTTGAAGGGGCAGCTATCAGATGGTACCGATGGCTTATAGCACAGCAAGGCAAACAGACCTGGTCAGAGATGGTGGTAGCCCTGACCGTGCGTTTTGGGCCCTCTGTCTACCTAGATTTTAATGTTGAACTGTCCAAGATACAGCAAAAGGGTTCCACCACAGAATATCAAGCTGAATTTGAGGAAATGAGTAATATGGTCCATGGGTGGCCGATGGAAGTTCTCATTGAAACTTTTGTATGAGGTTTGAAAGATGAAATCAGAGTGGAGGTCCAATCTAACCAGCCTCAATCACTGCTGGAAGCGTTTGAGTATGCTAGGATTGTGGAAGAGAAGGGGAAGTGGTTGGGCATGCTGCACCGAGAGGGTCGTCAGAGTAAAGTCCTACATGGAAAACGCAGAACCTGAGTAAGGAGGTGTCAAAGCCACCTGCGGGCAGAGTCAGCCCACCAAAAAAAAAAAAAAAAAAGCAAATACTGGTGAAAAGGCTGAGCCCAGACCATATTAAAGACAGGAGATGCAGGGGGCTGTGCTTCCAATGAGACGAGAGGTGGTCTCCAGGCCACACGTCTAAAACAATACACATGTACTTAGTGGACGAACTGTCCAGCGAAGTGCAGGAAGAGGGAGAGGAGCCAGTGGAAAAAAGGGAAGAACAGGACTGGGCTGAACAGACCAATTTGCTGGAAATATCTGTTCACACCTTGGCGGGAGAGGAAGCACCACAAGAGATGTGCATAAAAGGGAAATTAAAAGGACGCAGGGTTAGCATATTAATGGACACGGTTCCACGCATAATTTTGTGAATGAGCACACAACCAAGTGTGCATGTAAAATAGTAGAACAGCAGGGTTTTAAAGTGTTGATGGGCAATGGCAATTCCCTGGCATGTAAAGGCAAATGTCCAAACGAGCTGGTGAAAATCAAAGGACAGAAATATCAGGTAGAACTTTACCCACTTGCGATGGGAGGAGCAAAATTGGTTTTGGGTATTCAGTGGTTGAAACAGCTGGGACGGGTTGAATGGAATTTTGTGGAAATGAAAATGAGATTTGGTGGGGATGGAGGTGAAAGGACAGTACAGGCTGCAATGATGACCAGCCCAAAGGGTCAGCTGGATACATTGACAGCCAAAACTGAAAGCACAGTAGCATGATTACATATTCTGCTCATCTCAGTAGTGGGGGCATCAGAACAAAATGAAAAGGACTCGTACGAGGGTGTGCCACAGCCATTAGGACCACTTCTACAGGAATTTACTGATATTTTTGCTGAACCTACTAGGTTAACCCCAAGAAGAAGCCTAGACCATCAAATAGAAGTGGAACCAAGGTCAAAACTAGTTAACTTTAGACCCTACAGGTACAGCTATACTTAGAAGGAAGCCATTGAACAATTGGTGAACCAAATGCTTTCAGAAGGAGTAATTCAGCACAGCATAAGTCTATACTCTTCCCCCGAGTTATTGGTAAATCAGAAGGATGGATCATGGAGATTTTGTGTGGATCATAGGGGGTAGAATGCTGTAACCATCAAGAATCGATTTCCAATTCCTGTTGTGGAAGAACTATTGGATGAATTAAAAGGGGCTACGGTATTCTCTAAACTTGAACTCTGGGCAGGATATCATCAAATTAGGATGTCTCCCCAAGACATTCCTAAAACAGTCTTCCATCGAAAGGGGCCAGGCAACAACAAGCTTTCAGCTTGCTATTCCGGGCCTTATCAGATTATCCAGAGGATAGGCAAGGTTGCCTACAAATTACTGCTGTCAGAGAATATGACCATGCACTTAGTGTTCCATGTGTCCTGTATGAAACCACACAACCCAGACGTCTCACTACCTGCTGCTATCATAAATTTACCACAACACCAATAGGATACAGTAACTCCCTTTAGAATTCTAAGGAAAAGGTCCACCAGGGGGAAAGGGACTGCCAATACTAATTGGCTGGTCGAATGGCAAGGACCCGAATCACCTTTGCCCACTTGGAAAGACTCTAGTGAGCTCCAACAGCGCTTTCCAGACTTTACACCTTGAGGAGAAGGTGTTGCTTGCAAGGGAGGGGTGATTGGTAGAGTCATTAAATGATAATAGTCTGTATTAGGGTATAGGATAGAATAAGGGTGTCTTGAGTCAGGTACATCACTGAGGATCGATTTCTGTCAGCCCATATATAAAGCTGGCTGTAATACACTCGACTTATGAATTTTTGGTTAATGAAGGATTAGGTCAGGGTAACCCTAATTTCTGTGCATGAGTCTCTCTTAGTGCTTGGTGTGAGCTACTTTGGCAGGCGGCGCCTACCACAACCATACTCCATCACTGCTACATGCCTGAATCTTGTTTGATATCAAATATCCATCAACGCGAATCAGCTTGCAACGTCTTCACCAAACTCCACATAGTGATTGAGTATCTAATCATGACTGCATAGTGATTAGATTCCTTATCAACAACACACAGCATTCTCCTCTATGCGGCTTAGGTCACACACCTTAATACGATTCAGAAAAAATAGAAGAGACAAGAGAGGAAGAGAAGAGGAAGAAGAAGAATGTCAACTACAAGATCTAGGGCATCTAATCATAGCTACATAGTGATTAGATCCATTATCAACAATATGCAGCAATCTCCTCTATGCTGCTCAGATCACACACCTTAACATGATTCAGAAAAAAGAAAGAAAAGAGAAGACAGGAGGAAGAAGAGAAAAAAAAAAACCACAAACTCATCAGCACCAGACAGACTCAAGATAGGATTGCTCTGGTACCATGTTGAGATGAGTTTGAGAAAGAAGATAAAGTCGATTCTCATTAACCTTAATCCCCTAGGACTAGGGGGCAGCAGAAAAATTTTAAAGTCAGTCCAAGAAAAATTACAAAATATTAAAAGAGTACCGCCATGTTAACTCCAATAAACCCATGACGTTTAGTTATCTAACGACAAACCCATTCACTACATTAACTCTCCAACATAAACAATCAAACATTAATCATAGAGAGAGAAAAAGAAGAGTGCCATGGAGAAGCTCAACAGATGCAATCTTCTCCAAGGTGCTAATGCTGATGCCAGCAGGCAGCTCTATATCGAGGTTTTGAGAGATAGGAGCAGAGCGAGGATGTAAGCCACAATGCAAAATAGAGGGTGCCATGGAGAAGCTCAATGACAGTTGGTCTTCTCCATGGAGCTGCCAATAACAGCCAACTATTGCTGGCCAGCAGCCTTTCACCTAGAGAGAGAAGAGGGGGAAGGGAAAAAGAGAGAGAGAGAGATTGGCACTGGTGAGACAAATCTTTCCATAGTGTTGACAAACCTTGCATCAGCATTGAGAACATCATTCAGAACTAAGTAGCGGGGGGAGGGGAAGAGGGAGAGCCTTGAGAGATGTAGCAGTTGAGCAGATAAAAAGGAAAAGGGGGTTGCAAGGCAAGAAAAAAAAGGGAAATGAAAAAAAAATTTTAACAAAGAAAATTTTCTAATGAAACTGCCAGCGTAGATGCTTTATAGCAAGGTCTGCACTTCACCAAGGACACATATCATGCATTCCTTTGCCTCATCTTAATGCCTCAAGGCAATTTTGGTTGTGTTTGACTTGTAGCATACACTTAAAGTAAAGGCATGAAGTCCATGCCTCAAACAACACCGAGCAAAAGTATCCACGTTTATGAACTATGATGGTACACTAACTTCAGGTTTTAGCTAAGAACTTGAAAAGGTATCACTTTTAAACCATGCTCTCTACTGAAGGAATACAAAATCTAGAACCCTCAAACTTCAAATAGTGAATACCTATATCATATGGCAATAATTATGTGATGATTTACCTCGGGATAGAAGTGAGTGCCAACAGATCCGCATAAATTCCAACGGAATAAGCTCACAGTGGCATGATTCACCATTGCTCACAGTCAAGCCTACACTAATACCAATGGAACATTGAAAACTAAAGAACATGCACCAAGTGTAATAGAGTCAGTAAAGTTCACTAAACCAAGGCAATCACCAAAGGTTGAGTAAATATGAACAACTTGTGGCTAAATTTCAAGTATCACTAGCAACAGCCATCAATATGTTCCATAGTTATGTTGTAAAGCTAACAAAATAAAAGAAGAGCAAAGACAATGAGGTGAGCCACTACGTGGCAAATGAGACATTTGTTCCCCATGAGAAATTGCAAGCGCCAGTTCAATCCAAAAATTCTAAGATTCAGATGCATGATTAGTGGCTAATGATTCACAATCCCAAGAAGATGTTCATGTAACCTTTACACATCTTGAATAGTCATAATTCGTATCTTAATCTTCACAGATTTCTTGCATACATGTTTCTCATTTTACTGAAGTGAGTTAATCCTGGACCTGACTCAAAAGAGAATAATAAAGTAAAGTGAGACTGAATTTCAAGGTGTACATGGACTGCCTCTTTCTCTATTTGTCTATATTGTTATTAATATTGCTTCATAAGTGTTTTTAGCATATGCAAGAATAACCAGAGAATAATTTGCTCAGTCATGAAGAAGTCTGTTACCATAGATTTGTTGGTTAAGACTTAAGAGATTTATGGAAAATGGGAGGCTGGTTCCCTGCATCCACAACGAAAGTTGCTTGTGCTCAACAAATTGACCTATGACACCAGCAGCTTTCAGATATCTGGAAGTTGGATAGTATTTTTCCTCATGCAACATTTATCATTACACCATTAAGTCGTGGGTGAGAACAGCTGGAGTTATAATAGGCCAGTCACAGTTATGGAATCAAACTGACATCATAACAACGGAAAATGCATCACTCTCCTTCCACCTGAGCAGTGAAGTTCCTATGGCCTGTTTGATGTATTTGTTTGCATGGTACGGTGGACAATTAAAGAGAACTAAGGTGCAAATGAAACATATACCAAGAACAAAATCCCCCCATACTTTTCAATCCCAGTGAATCGTCAAAAATACAGTTCCTCCGAACAAGGATAGGCGTAGGATGATCTTAGCTGCTTGAGACAACAAAGAGAGTAAACAGGGAAGCACAATCGTGACTAATTTATTATCTACCATTTTGCCCAATTAGAACAGTAATTATTCCAAAGACTGAAGGGGTTGGCCATTTTAACATCCTATCAAACACATAAGTACAACTGCTTGCAACATTGGCCCAGCCTGACAAATCCAAGTTTAGAAAACCCAATAGCATGGAAAAGTTTGGTCCGTCTTAACCTAGAAATGGCTGATGAGAACTGGGAGGTGGCATGATTTGTTCTCCACAACCTATAGAATAGGACCAAACTTCCACAACAAGGTCATACGCATCAGGAAAACGTCAGCATAATTCCACACTCATGGAGCAGTCAAATCACAAAAAAAAAAAAAATTATCTGAAGAAGGAGAACCACGTGAATTCAGTCAAACAGAATAATCCCAAAAATAAAGAGACGCAAGGAATTAAGAGTTAAAATGGTAGAGGGTCATATATCAGGACCTCAAAAGGGGTAACGATAAGTAGGGCCTCGCAGACGCCAGCGCCAAAACCTGCCATCAGCCTGGCCCTATGACTGATCGTGCGGGTCTCCGGGTCGGCAAAGGCGGATTGAAGGAGGGCATTGGTGCCCATCCTCAATGTGTACTTGAGGGTAAGGTGGGTGGCGAAAGGGGTCAGGCCCTTCCATAGCGCCCTAACGCCTTCTGTTCGGATGATAGTGCGGCCACAGTGGGCGATTCCCTGGTAGTTGCCGGAGCGGTCAAGCTGCAGCCTCGTCTTTATGACGTCGATAGGCTGCAGGCAGCAAGCCTCCATCGTCCCGCCCAGCGACCCAGACACGGCCTTCATGTAAGGAGGGATTACAATGCTCCCCTTCGTTCGCTTCTCAATCGAAGCCTTCTCCTCCTTGGATGAACCATTCTGACTGTTACCACTCTGATCCCTCGTCCCTTCCATCTGGATTTCTTTACTCCGAACCCTTTCTTCTTCCTCCTCCTCCTTGCCTTTTCCCTGTTCCCCTCTGCGGCACTCTTCGGCAGTCCTGCCCCTAAATAGAATACCAACAGAAGGCAACGAGCGTTAAAGAGGCAGGGTACCGGACGAAGCTTAAAGGTCCAGAATGGCGGCTCATTTTGTTTTGCGGCAGCGACAGCAGCCGACGGAGAACGAGCCAACGGCGACTGACCGGATTGAGAGAGAGAGAGAATTGCCGGGCCCTCTCAACATTTGCCGCGAAATCCACTGATCACTCGGGCGTTCTCCGACGTTGGGGTATCACTTCCTCAAGAACGGTCTGCATTCAGTACCTTGTCGCCTTCGGCAAGTGTTGGCAGGCATTTAATTTTATTAAAGAACATAAGGTTAAGGAAACGGTTGTAAGATGGTCGGAATATTTTGCAGAAGGAATTACGAGAAGACACCGAATGTTTGGAAAATTTATTAGTCAGGCCCTTACGTATGTTCTTTCACAAATCTCAGCCTCGCTTTTCGATGCACAAAATGCAATCACGCATTAAGGCGGTCTCGTCTTGCATCACTACTCCCTCAATCAGTTTCCATTTGAAATGATATGCTGATCAGTTTAGGTTGTGTTTGTTTCATTGCATGTCTGAAATTCGTAGAGATCCTTAGATTTTACATCAGACCCTCCCCCCATCAACCTTAAATCAATGGTTTTAAAAATGTATCGTGAATTGAAAACCCATGTTACTGTATCCTCAGTTTAAAGATCTCTCAAAACACAGCATCAGCCTCAAATCTTACATCCGAGCCTATCAAAACACAATCAAAGATGGAAATACCCTTCAATGATAAGACGTCAATATGCTCAACCCTCAAGTATTCATGAATTCTTGTTTATTTGGACCGATGCAACCATAAATACAAAAGCACAAATTCCATGATTTTTACACTAATTTGAACTTCACGTTAAGGGTGGATGCTGCAATCCACGATTTGATAAACTGTGAATTTCAGCTATTTGGATTACAAATCTCCTCGGATTTGAAACCCATGGAAAATCAAATGGAACCTCAAAAAATTAGCCAACATGTGTGTTTGTACAATGACGTAGTTGCCTTTCATTACAACATGTTAAACCCTTTTAAAACCCTCGCTAGACCGCGAAACTCTCAATAACAAGCTCCTCGTAAAACATTTAGCAACATACCCCTTGTGTTTTCACGAAAATCGAAGAATCGTTGGTATGATAATACCTCCAATAATTACATAGGTTCATGCTACTTTATTTTTTATTCTAGGTTGCTGTTGTTGGCCGCCTCAACTGCGTGGGTGCATCTCATCTGTTTCCAAGGTGTCTCTCTCATTCTTGTGAGTTTTATATAGTTTTGTTTGTCTTGTTATATTTGTCTACTATGGTTGTTAGAGTACTTTGTTTGGTTCTACTGTAAGGGAATTCAAAAAACTTTGTTCGCCCAATTTCATAAGTTATCGTATAATAAAGTAAATAGCAACGTAAAAATTTCCAGTGCATCGGCATCGTTTATCTATAAAATAAAATTCTTTGTATAATGCATTGTTGTGCATGTGCCATGCCAATTACTATTTAGGTTACATAAATCACTCTTTTCAAGCATTTAATCCGCTACTCCATGATATATCTTAAAGTGCATGTGATGTAAATTGCAATTCTAGTCACCATGTCAAAATCATTAGCTATTGTCCATAGGGGCAATTTACTTTATCATACACTAGTAATATACAACATAAGATGCTTTATGTAGTTGAGATTTACAAAAGGGTTTGCGTTTCACAGGGCATGGAAAAAGAAAGTAACTGAAATAACTAGTTATGAAGGTCATTATATCTAACTTTCCGCTAGTTCATGATCAAACCACATCCTTTCACGCCAACACAAATTTTATTATATTGTCTCTTCAACTCTCGATCATAACAACTTTCGCTAATGTCATCAAAGAAAATTAGTAAATAGCTGCGACCATACTAACTCATCAATGTGATGATGTGATGGGGTGAGGTTCTTAAAATTGGATGAGATTACGCCAACACTTTCGGCAACCTTTCTATGGCTATCTATTTTCTTGCTAGTGCATAATCATCTACTGCCCTATTCTTGCGGGAAACCACAAAAACCAAAATAAAAAAAGGCAAAAAAAAAAGTCTAATACCAAAAAGGCACACTTAGCAAAAGACATGAAAGGACATCGACACTCGACAAAAGCCAGTGGTGGAAAAACATGCACATGACACATGCCAAAACAACGTGAATGAGTAAAGAATAAGCATGTGACAAGGATGTTAAGGGATGTCAATATGTTTGATTTGGATCAACCGAACTGCTTCAAAACAATCTATTATGAAAAAAAATCTTAATATCCGATAAAGAAATCAGTTCAAATTCAAAGTTAAGAAATGACATCCGATCAGATTCAGATGTAGATACACATAAATATCTAATTGGATTCAGATTCATGTTGTTATTTTTAAATAAATATCATGCATTCAATGCCCTTACATGTTGGAAATCGATCAGATTCAATTCAAAATTAAGATTTAAATATAAATGTAAAAATCAGGCCTAAGTCAGATTCATACTATGAAATCAAATTTTGGATTCAGCTTTGGTTGTGACTTTTTTTTTGTTCATATTTGAATCCACATTCGAATTCAAATATGTAAATATAACAAAAAATGATGCTATTAAGAATATATCTAATTCGAATAGATCGATTGACGTCACTAAAGACACTCACCATTACATAGTATTAGACATAGTTAGCAAAACTTAGCGATCCTACTTGAGAATCACCAGAGTCAACTCAGATCGGCTAAAACCCTGTTCACAATTCAAGGTTCAGCTCCTTTACATCCGATTTTCAAAGGTTCTAGATCGCACAGACTGAGTCCAGTCAGATAGGGTCTGAATCACCCTAGTTAAGTTTGAGAAAAAAAAAGCAGAGAAAGGGAGACAAACAAAAAGGAGAAGAAAGAGAAAAAAAAGGAAGGGTGAGAAAAATGAAGTCTCCCTCTCTCTCTTTCTTGAAAAAGGAAATTCATTTAATTATGTATCAGTAAAAAGTTATTTTTTTACAAGCACTTGCACAGTCTTTAGAATTTCATTTTTATTGGGAAGTAAAGAGTGCCCTGAAGGCATGCCTTATAAAGCAGACTGCTTCAGAACTCATGGCCTATATCAACACCCGAACGGTTGCCAGTTCAAACATTCACGGTGCTCCCAGCTTTTAAGAAGCGGCTAGCGTGAGCCATCAATCATAGACTAGTTCATATATAGTTATCACCATAGTGTGATGGGACATGTTACCAAAACAAAAGCAGGGGCAACTAAGTTTCACCTGATGATCTTCGAATGTAAATTGCTACTTTGGTTAGACAATTTATTACCTTCCCCCGAAAACGCATACAATTTTCACAGCACAAAAAGGAACCAACTTATCTATTTAATCCGATCGCAAGGACTGGGATACGTGTGCGTGCATGCACGCTCGTCAGAAGGTGGTTCGATTACAATATTTGGAAGACATGCAAATAAATCAAAATAGGTTTCATTGAAAATATGACTCCATCTAATAGACTTGTAATCACACAAACTACTACGCTTTCTCCTGTTGCGCGTCCCTCGTAATTCCCCACTTGAACAAGTGATTTCTTTCTTCGTATATGGATCCAATCTAATTGATCAGACGTGACCAATACAATACTCTCGTTTCACACAAAATTGTCATCTATCTGTGTGTGTGACAGCCCCTGCTCTATTTCTATATGAATCTTCCCTTTACTTGTATTCATGTTGATGCATAGGCATTTTACTTTATAATTAATACCAGTGCACTTGAAAGAGCTAGCTTACTAATCAGAATATGAAACAGATAGAACCTTTTTTTTCTCGTGGAGTTGGAGACCTGAATGCGTCAGTAACAACCTGATGTAGGAAGAATGCAGCCTAATAGTCTACTCCCAGGATTTCCGCAGAAGTTGAAAACCAAGAGAAATTACATATTACATACACAACTTGCACAAATGTTGTTTTTGAAAAAGTGAAACTTCATAAAAAAAATAAGTTAGTAAATGTGCGGCATATAAATGGTATTTGAACAATAAAAGGTAAAATTCCATATTCAAATAGGAGTAGTTGAGGTCTCAACTAAGCAAGGAGATACCAGCCTGCACAAAAAGCGAGTCCAAGGATTAGATGAAACAGATAACAAGATATCAAACGTGAAAGCATAAATATCAGGTGAAAAGCATGAAAAAATTATCATTTCGTACCTCTTCAACTACAAACATGTCCGAGAGATTCAGCACAGGCAGCAGCCACGTTGACATATATATTGGTAAGCTCTTCTCATCTCTGACAATGTTGTCTCCTGCACATCCAGTTACTATTTATCTTTGCAGGTTCTTAACATAGTTGTAGAAAGGTCAAGATCACATGAGCAGATTCTTCCTCCATTTTTTTCACTTTCAGTGAACTCAAACCACAAAAGAAAGTTAATAAAGTTTGTGGAAAAAGCCACAGCAGAAACTCACCCTTAACTTGTAGAAGTACCTGTTGAGTAACAAGTGCCTGCAGAAACAAGAAAACATCTAGTAACTTCAAAATTGTGAGGAAACAACATGGCCAAAAGAAAACTGAATTTGAAGGGAAAGAATGAAAACTTAAAGGGGACAAAATTCATGAGATGGTAACAGAGCTATAAGACTAACATATGAACTATTGCAAATGAATCCGTCTTTCATTTCAATCAGGTAACACAGACGACTGAATACAGTATCCATTATGAGCAGAAACAATAAAATATCCTGTGCATAAAATTATAATAGCAAATTCAGTCATTAAAATAAATCCAGCCAGTATCTGGACAAGGTCCTCCCATGGAGTTTTTCCAAAAATGTGTTTTTTCCCAATAAAATCCCCCCTCTCTCTCTTCGCTCACAAAACACACACACTCAGAAGTATTATTCTAAGCTCATGTATATGCACCCTTAGTTATATAATTTTGTCGTCACTGCAGTTTTACAAGAGCTAACCGCATGACCATGGCTGTGATCTCTGATGTATGAATCAGATTGTATAAGCTGAGAAAGCTAAGCACACTGAAAAAGATGGACTCAACACATGATTTCTTCACTTCCAAGTTTTCAAACACAGAGATCACATCCATGCAGTTAATCTCCCAAAAACAACAGTTAGGACAGATATATTCAGCTAGGTATGCCCTTGAACAGAGATGATAATTTTGATATATATATGCATGTGTGTGTGTGCATCTGTGGGAAAATATCATGGGGAGAGGGAGAAAGAGAGAAAGGTGTCATTATACACTCAAAGGTCAAAGCAATGCACTTCAGCAGAATATGGTATGGTTCACAAAAACTAGCCATATAGATGTGACTTTCATGTTTCAGAACCTTGAAATCAAAGCAAATCATGTTTTTTCACGTAGTGAATGGTAATTGATTTTGGATTATTACAAACAAATTTATCCAAAAGACACATTTTTTTTTTTTTATTTCTAGGTTTTCAAACATGGAGATAATATTTATAAAGTTAGTTTCACCATATAACTGACATTATCACATAGAGTGCCAAAAAGCATGCACTTATGTGGATTCATTTAAAACCAATTACCATTCAGATGGGTCTTTACAGTCAAGTACCATTCAGATGGATCCGTAGAAAGATATAAGGCTCGATTAGTGGATAAGGGATACACCCAGACATATGGAATTGACTTCTTTGAGACTTTCTCTCCTGTGGCCAAGTTGGGTACTATTCGGCTCATTATCTCTACTGTGGTACACTCTGCACTTTTCTGTTTTGCCGAATATAGGCAGTTTTCTTCGCTGCACTTAAAGTACGTGCCTGATTTCAGCAGATTCAGGCTTCAAAATTCTGTGCTTTCAAAGAGTAAAAGTCTTTTATTGCTGTGCTTATCACTTTCTGAAGACCATTATTGCTACTCACCAACTGTTTTGTGAAATACCTAGAAGAATTTTTCTGTGCTTTCAAGAAGCCAAAATCATCATTGCTGCTGATCATCATTTTCTGAAGATTATTATTGCTGCTCACCAACTGTTTTGTGAAATACCTAGAAGAATTTTTCTGTGCTTTCAAGAAGCCAAAATCGTCATTTCTGCTGATCATCATTTTCTGAAGATTATTATTGCTGCTCACTAACTGTTTGGTGAAATTTCTACTAGAACTTTTTTGTCTTCCTTGGAGATTATTATTCAAATTCTTGAAGTTTGCTTTTATGGAAGACTCCAAGATGTCATTTGAAGGTAAAAGCTATGTCGCTCTATACATGCTTGATGGATCCAATTATACTTTATGGGCCAAATGCTTAGAAATGCTTATCAAATGGAAATATCTATGGGGCATCATAAAAGGTACGACTATTCCTCCTTGTCTCAAGTTAACTAAAGTTGAAAATGGTGTTGAGAAAGAATTTGATGAAGTAGAAAGGCAAAATGCTATGAGTGAATATTACAAAAAACTATATGATTGTAAGGCTAAAAACTCAAAAACTAAAGAATGGATTTACGGAAGTATTGAACCAAGAATTGCTCAAAATTTCATGTACTATGAGAGAGCAAGTGAAGTGTGGGAATATCTTAAGGGCATGTTCACTCAAAAGGATATGGCCTGAAAATATCTTGCTTCAAAAGGCTCAAAACATCAAACCAAGAGAAAAAGTGTAAGAGATTACTTCATGGAAATCTCTAGTGTTTAGAATGAATTAGACCAACTCAGCTCCAAACTTGGAATGGATTGCAAGTGTCATGAAATTAGAAGAGATGAGCATGATGAATTTACATTTTTTTTTCAATTTCTTCAAGGGCTAAGGCCCCAATTTGGACAAACAAGGTCCGCTTTATTGTCTTTAGCCTCTGTTCCACTCATTCATCAACTTCTTACCAAGCTATGTCACAATGGTACCGGTACGGGTACGGATGCGGGTACGGGGGTATGGGTACGGCGACTATTACATATAAATAATTCAAAAAATAATTATTATATATAATTAAACCACAAGTTGTAACAAAAATGCCAATAAAAAAGGTTCATAATGAATAAATTATCAATGTTTCATCATTAATAACGAGACTTCTTATGTTAAAGTATAAAAAAAAAATAAAAAAATAAAAAGATAAGCAATTTTTTTGAGTTTTTTAAATTATAATGTAGTTTGGATTTGGATCCGACCCGGATCCAGATCCAAACGTACCGTGCTGTACCGCCGTACCGGTACGGGTACGCCACTAAAAGTGGCGTACCACTGTGACTTAGTTACCAAGTTAAGTGGAGAAGAAACTAGAATGAGTTTGAGAAAAGAGGTGGATAGTGTTCTTGTATCCAAACGGGAAGAAGATAAAGTTTTAACTGCTTGAAGACCCAAAAGCAATATTAAAACTTATAGACCACCTCACTTTAAGAATCAAAACAAAGGAAAATATAGAGATACTTGTCATTTTTGTCATGAGCTGGATCACATAAAACCCCATTGTCTAAAACTTAAGAGAAATAACAATGAAGGACAACCACAAAGCTATAGAGGAAACTTCAATCGAGGGGGAGGAACATATACTCAAAATGGGCAAGGCAACTCTAGATCATTTGATCAAAAGAACGTTGCAAATGTTCAAAATGAAGGCTGCAATTTTGCGTCAATTTTGTCAAACATTGAATCAAAACCATGATGGCTATTCAACCTATCATAAAGGAGTCAAATCCCGAAGCTCTAGCAACAATAGCATCCACTTCCACCACTCCCAGTGTGGTCCCTGACTTTTAGATTATGGAGCATCATTTCATATGACACCTAATATATCATTCTTTCTTAAGTTTGAACAAACAAAAAAGGGTTCAAGTGCATTTACCGCCGATGGAACATCTTTGAAAGCTAAAGTTTTTGGAATTTTTGAAAAGGAATTTGGGGAAAACCAAAAAATTTTCATACCAAAAGTTAGCCATGTACCCTAACTTAATCTTAATTTACTTTATGTTTTTCAAATTTTAGATCTTGGTTTTGATATAGTTTTCTCATCAAGTAAATGTTTAGTGCAAGAAAACCAAACTGGGAAGTTGATTGAGGAAGGTTTTAGAAAAGGAGGTCTTTACTACATAAACAACTTATGTATTCTAAAGAAAAATTTTTGTAATCTTGTCAAAGATGTTGACATCAATACTTGGCATCAAAGATTGGGTCATCCCAACATTAAAAAATTATCTATGATGACAACTACCAAGACTTTTTGTATCAAGGACTTCAAGCATAATGATTGCATACATGAAAAAATGAAATCATTATCTTTTCGACAAAGAAGTTTTTTTTCTATGTAGGAATTTTTGTATTTTTACAGTCTTATTTTTATTTTTTATTTTTCGATTATTTGTATAGCCGTTGGCTAGCTCCAGCATCTACTAAAGGAGCCGTTGGAACTAAGTCCAACGGCTAGTTCTTAATGGCCTTTTTCTCTTCCTTAATTCTTCTTTACCTAAATAGGCCACTATTCAAACTACAACTTATGCTGTTAATTTACAGCAGTTTAGTGATCGAATAAGAGGTATTCTTCTTCTTCTGTGGCCTTAGCGCCTATTCTTGCTGGGTGACTGTTCTTGTGAGTTGTGACTATTAGAGACACTTCCTCACCAGCATGGTCTAAGAGCATTGTTTCAAGACCAATGAACAACATGAAAATTTATGGAACTTCCTGTTTCAAGAATGTAGATTGTCCATAACTTGGTTAAAAGTCAAGTTGAAACGAACATCAGAATTTCCAGATCGAATCCAAAAGTAAATTTTTATCAAAATGATTTTCAAAACTATCATGGAAATCTACAGGATTCAACTCCATATAGATGTTTGGCTCTTTGACGTACCTGAATAACATAACATACAGTGTGCATCCAAGTGTTCGTATGAGTGCAGTTTCTTGTATCATCAGATATACAAAAGTATCTACTGTGCATCACAAGACTTTTTGTGCTTAGGGGAGTGAGTGGTCTTCTGTTTGCATAATGAATAGTACTAGGTTGTTTTGGCTGGGAACTTACATGGGTTCCAGGCAAGGATACATGACAATTTTCCATATACCCCCACATACACAAAATCTTTTATTGCCAAACTTGCCAACTTTTCCTCTGAATGTGGGAACAAACACTTCAACAGCTTTGGAGAAAATTATTTATTGACTGCAATGCCTAAGATTACTAGCAAGCTAAACATGGACACACAGAGAGAGAGAGAGAGAGAGCGAGAGAGAGAGAGAGAGAGAGAGAGAGAGAGAGATCTACCTGCCATGCAAGAGGCATATATTCCTTATACAAATCAAAACCTGCACGATTGTGGCTTCCATAGGACTTATTAGAATTTATACTACCAGATGATGCGCCTTGAAAGGTATTCCTGTAAAGGAACACCTTGACATAGTTAACTACAAATAATTGACTTTGAACATTAAAACAAAATTCAATAGAAAATTCATGTCCAAGCTACGTTGTATTTTTCCACAGATTTCAGTCTCAAAGTTCTTTCAATGTGAAGCTTGCCGATTGGGCAAACTGCTGATTGGGCAAACATACTACAAGTAGTTATCCAGTTAGTCAGAGTCCTTCTACCCAAGGTCCATTTGATATCATTCATGTTGATGTGTGGGCACCTAGTTGTATTGCTAATAGGTTTTAATTTTGGTATTATCTTGTTCTAGTTGATGATTTCTCAAGAGTTAGTTGGGTTTTCTGGTTAAAAGAAAGGTTTGGGGTTACTTGTGTTCTCAAATATTCATCGTTGAAATAAAACTCAGTTTAATTTCATTGATATCAAGTCTATTCACACTAATAATACCCTCAAATTTAAATATTCAAATTTGATGCAATTTTCCTCAAAATATGGAATATGCCCTCAATTCACTTGCCCTCATACCTCTCAACAAAAAGAAGTTCCTGAAAGAAAACATCGACAATGCATAAATATAGCCCAAACACTTACGCTGCAAACTCATATGCCTGCTTACTTTTGGGGTGATCCATCCTTACTGCTTGTTATCTTACCAATCGATTACCCTCCTCAGCCATTGACGATAAAATACCAATTCAATTGATTTATCTTCACAGATCTTTGTTTCAAATCCTCCAAAAGTCTTTGGTTGTACATGGTTCATGCATATCTTTAGTCCTAAATGAGATAAACTTGATGCATAGGCTATTAAATGTGACGTAGTGTAGTTTAGAGTTAAGTCACATCCCAAAATCAGATCCATTTAGGGTTTGGATTTGGTTTACTTGGTTGTTTATGTTATTATGCGTTAGGATTTTTTTTATTGTTGGACCTGAGATCCAATCCAGATCTAAGGGGCATGCCTCTTTTGTTTTGTTGTTGAGGGCTAACTGTTGATCAGAAAACCCTAATTTCCTTTTTGTTATTGAATTTCCTTTTGTTTTCCTGCATTTTGCTCTTCTGGTTTTGCTTTCTGATGCTTTGCCTGTAAGGATTAGAGTAAGGAACTCTGATCACTGGGTCAGATTGATATTAGAGCCCAGGTCTTTTTCTTGATCTTCGTGATGGTTGAAGCCCCAAGGAACGATCATAAATCAAAAGAAAAATAACCAGCAACGTCACTGGCCACCCACCACCCGTAGGCGGCCACCCATGTACCTATAAGATTTTGATATCTAATACCAAACCACCGAATGAAGTTAGATGCAAGAGGAAGAGAGAAGTGGGCTGCACGTCCAAGCAAGAGAGAGATGAAAGAGAGCAACAACCAATGACGTATTCCTCTTGTTATCATTATATACTAATCACGATTTAGGGTACATCATAAAATACACAAAATAACAATAAGGTTTACAAGTATGCTACCGCCCATGATGTGTTGGGCGTGTGGATCAAATGGGTCAAGTCTGGGTGACCCGATCCATATGTACAAACTTAACAGCCCCCTTCAAGTTGTGCATGGGGTTTGATCATGCGCAACTTGTTCTTCAATTCCCAGAAATGGTGCCCTGTGAGTCCCTTGGTAAAAAGATCAACCACTTGTTCAGACGTGGGTATATAAGTGGGAACAATCTCGTCTTCCGCAACCTTTTGACGAATGAAGTGTTGATCAATCTCTATATGCTTAGTGCAATTACGTAGAACAGGATTGAAGGCAATTTTGATCGCGCTTTGGTTGTCACAAAATAGAGATGACTGAGCAATGGGAAGAGAAAGTTCTCCAAGCAGATGACGTAAGCATGAAGCTTCAGCTGTCCCTGCAGTCATTGCCCTATATTCTGCCTCAGTGCTAGATCTGACAACTACCCGTTGTTTTCTGCTACTCCAACAAATAAGGTTGAAATTAAGAAAGAGACAACAATCGAAAACTGATCGTCTATCGTCTGGATCACCTGCCCAATCTGCATCAGTATAAGTAGAAATGTTGTGGCCATGCAAAACGGTTGACTGTCTTGTGTAGATGAGTCCATCCCCAAGAGTAGCCTTAAGATAACGCAAAATACGTTTAGTAGCATCCATATGCCCTTCTGTGGATGCATGCATAAACTGAGACTTGATTCACAACATATATTATGTCTGAGCGTGTAAAAGTGAGATATTGCAACATGCCAACTATACTCCGATAGAAACTAGGATTTGGGTAGGCATCAGTTGTAACGCTCGGTTCATGTTTCAGGTCGGGTTGGAGCGGGTCCAGACCCGAACTCGATCTCCACGCGCAAGAGGGTCCTGACGTCGCCCTCTCCTCCCTTGTCTTTCCCTCTTCTCCCTCGTTTCCCCTCTTCGACTCTCCCTGAGCTACGACCGCAACACAAAGAAGAAGAAGGCGGAGGTTTGAGCAACGGCGACGGCGGTGACAGCGGCGGCGGCGCTTGGGTAAACACTCTCTCTCGTGCTATTTCCCTTCTCCACCACTCCCATGCTCCCTTGCCCTCTCTGCCGCATGTTCTCTCTTTCTCTCTCTTGTCATTCTCTTTTTCCTTTCCGCTAGCTCCCTCCCGCACGGTCCCTCTCCTCACTCACTCTCACCCTCGCGTTTTCTTCTCCCTTCTCACGCACTCACCCTCACTGCCGTTTTCCCCTTTTTTTTGGTCTGAACCCTCTCTCTCTCTGTTTCCCCTTTCTGTCAGCGCCTCCCCCTGCCCACACGCTCCCTACTTGAGCTCTCTCTCCCCATTTTCTGTTTGTTTTTCCCCTTTTCCCCAGCCGAACACTCTTCCTCACTGATTTTATCACTGTTTGATAGGATTCCAGCTTGGGGGACGTGTTATTTTCCTCATAACAGCGATTAGAAGGTGTTAGTGGTGGAGGCAGCGATCAATTTTGGGCATTGGCACTTGATCGAACGCTTGAGGCGGCTGCCAAGAACATTGCGGCAATTTGGACATTAAATTTGGGGTGAGCAAGGCTAAATGAAACCTAAATTGTTGAATATTTTCTGTTAGAGCATGTATAATTATTGTTTGAGCATACTAGAAGTTAGAATTTGATGTTTAGGGACACATGTTAGCGACTTGGCTTTTTGGGGAAAGTTTAGGATTATGTTGGAAAAGCGATGATTCATGTATATATTGATCTTTTAAGCTTGAGGTGTTGATTTTCGAAGCAATAGGGAAACATGGTAGAGATTTGATGTGGGTGAGAAGTTTTAGAATCGTTTTGATGAGCATGTGGCACAAGATTTTGTCAACGGGCGTATTTGGAGAAGAACATGTAAATTGGGTGTATTTGTAGGAAAGATGCTTTAACTATAGAAAGCATTTAAGAATGTGTTAAGGATGGATTGATCGAAGCATTGGGTTTTGACGTTTGGTGGCAATGGCAAGAAGTTGGGAGGAGGCCTATTGGAGGGCTTGTAGGTCGACACTACCCGTCGACACCTTCTTGAGGCGATGACATGTGCCTCAATGATTTTGTTTTATGTTTGTTTGGATCGTAAGGTAACTAGTAGAAATCTTACATTGTGGTTATGTCTGCAAGTACACCGGGCACGTTTCGTCGACCTTGAGCGACCAGATTCGAAGCTCGAGCCATTTTGAAGGGTTTTGAGGGCGCACGACAGGTATGGCGGCATTCCAGGCAAATCCATGCCTAGGCAAATGTGTGAATGTGTGTGTTCCTAGGATCGTGGGATCCTAGGATTTTGATGTGATTGATGGATTGTTTTGTGAACAAATGTGTGTATGCATGCAAATGATTTGATACATGATATGATTTGTTTTGAAAGACTATTAGAAACATGTTGTGAAAATGTTACGCATTTGCATGTGCATGCTAGAATTGATATCTGTTTAGGACAAATGAAGCGGGGTATCGAGTCGAGTGTCTCCTCGACCCCAATTATGCATTAGAAAGCATCATAGAATGATAACTGCATAAGATAGCTACGAGTCAATCGCAAATCGAGACTACTCTCTGTGGTTTGGCTAAGTTTTTCAAAGATATGATTGATGTGATAACTGATATGAATGTTGTATTTTGTTGCATATTCATTGTTGTGGGCAATAATGCAAATGAATGGATTGAAGGGTAATTGTACCCATATTGTATGACAGCTAGCTATGACTGTTAAATGTTATATGTAGACCTCGTGTGGAGGCAATTGGAGGTGTGGGTGCACTCGTGAAGTGAACCAACCTCATGAGCTAGCCAGTCATTTTGTGATTATGCATTTGTAATGATAATAATGTAAGAATAAGAGATGAGAGGCCAGTGGGTTGTGGCAATGTGCTTGGGAGACGTCCCACTTTCGTCACGGGTCTTGCCTGTTTGAAGCGCAGGCAGCAATGTTATAAAAGGCGTAGCGTATCGCGTATCGGTCGGGCCGACCTATACGCCGTATCGTAACGTATCGTAAACGTAGCGTAACGTATCGTAAAATTAATTTTTTAATTTTAAAAAATATTTAAAAATCAGAAAAAATAGACAAAAATTCTCAAAAATCTGAAAACAATGAACAAAAAATCAGAAATCAAGAAAAATAAAAAATGTATTCAAATATAAAAAAGATCATCATACATAAGGAACATTCATGTGTATACTATCAACAACACATTCAAAAATAAGAAATCAAATATTCAAATTAACATAATAAGAAATTTTATAAAATTTGAGGACTTAGAGTTTAAGTCTTGGAGTTTTAGGACTTAGATTACATCAGAATTTTATAAGTTCAAACATACAGTTATCATATTTCATGATTCAACGATGATATCTCCCAAATCGATGAATCATCGGTTAATTTTTATGAAAATACGCAAAATTTCTCCCTCCTATGTCTATTGGAGTCTTTAAATACAAGAAGAGAGAGAGGAAGGAGTGTTTAAACTTTTAAAAAATAAAGAATTTTATGTTTTCTCCCGTATCGTACGATACGGCCGATACGGGTACGATACGCATGCGTATCGTGTATTGAACATGTATCGTATAGGTTTCTTCAACCTATACGATACGTATCGTACGATACGCGTGCGTATCGTACGATACGGATAACATTGGCAGGCAGTGCAAGGCTCCAGGGTACTGTTGTGTGTTGTGCTTGGCGCGTTGGGTTCCCGCCTTCCCAACCTGGGTGTCTTAGGGAAGACTGAGTATCTCTCCTTAGAATTCACACATCCATGGATGAGTGCTCTACTGCTGCAGCGGATGAATGGATCCATACCGTTATGAGCCACCATGGGGGTTGTCTCTCGGCTATGGGCCACCCATGGTGTGCACGTGCCTGTGTTTGCACTCACAGAAACTGTCAATTCACTAAAGCTAATGAAAATGAAAGTATGTGATTGAATTGTGTGAACGAATGTATGTGATTGATGGGCAAGTAAATGATATGAATGAAATGAAATGTTTAAGCATGTCTTACATGTGATTGAGATTGTGATACTGTGGCCCTTGAGTGGCCTTTACATGTCGTGGTCTATGTTAGGGATTTTCTTGGCAAATGATGTAGCTATGCCCTGACACCACATGATGATAGATTGTTTTTATGATTGTTCTCAGATTTGAACCCTACCTAAGAGGGTTTGAAATTTTCCTGGCTTGTTGTCATACTGCGAAGGCTAAGCCTTCTGTTGTTTCATTTTTTTCAGGTTTTGGTGGACCAGGGGTAGTAGGTTGAGCAGATGGTTTTACTCATGTCCTACTAGGGAGGTTTTGGGTCTTTTGTAGCGCCAGCGCATCTTATTTTGATTGTATTGATGTCTTGTTTTTGTTAGACATCAATTCTATGTTTTGGGGCATTTTTGTCACACTTAGATGTGATTTTGTATGAATCAAAATTGTTATATGAATGAAAGTTCGCCTCATTGTTTTGAATGACATAGCTACTTCTTTTGAATTGTTGTGTCGTCACACTTCAATGCTTTAGGTTAAAAAAAAAAATGTGTTTGAGGGTCAAAAAGGTTAGGATGTGACATCAGTCCCATCAGATGCATTTAATTTTGAGTTGAGAACACTAGGTATATTTATGGGCTTGCAACTTTTCATACCTGCCCTATCCAAAATATCAAGAGTGTATTTATGCTGTGTAAGAGTTAATGTGTCACCTTTTCTATCAAGCTCAACACCCAAGAAATACCGTAGTTCGCCGAGATCCTTCGTCTTGAATTCTTGTTGCAATACCTCCTTAACATGGGATATATGATGTAGAAACACGAACCACAAAGAGAGAGAGAGTGGAGAACGAACACACAATCTACGTGGAAAACCTCAGAAAGAGGTGAAAAACCTCAGAAAGAGGTGAAAAACCACGGGGAGGCTCTGACCTAGGGGCTCACCGCAACCCTAGGAGAGAGAAAATTATATTTCACTTAATTCAACACTAAACACAAGTGACAATATAAAGAGGGAGAGAGGAGAAGCCGCCTAGGGTACCGAGCCCGCCTCGGTACCCGCGCCCCATAGAACCGGGTCCAGGAATGGACCCGGTTCCCACAGCAACATATTCTAACACTCCCCCTCAAGCTTGGCATACATGTCAAACATGCCAAGCTTGCTAACATTCTTTTCGAATGAAGAAGTACAAAGCCCTTTAGTTAGGACGTCTGCAACTTGATCTTCAGACTTCATATATGGCAGAATCAGCTCCTTTGAGTCAATGCGTTCCCGGATAAAATGACGGTCAATCTCCACATGTTTGGTCCTGTCATGTAGAACTGGATTATTGGCAAGATTAATCGCAGACTTGTTGTCACAGTACATCTTCATTTTATCTCCCAGTTCCACACCAATATCAGTCAAAAGAATCTTCAGCCACAGCATCTCTGTAACCCCCATTGCAACAACCCTGTACTCAGCCTCAGCACTAGACCTCGAACATACTTCTTGCCTCTTACTTCTCCAAACAACTAGGTTACCTCCAAGAAAGATACAATACCTTGTAGTAGACCTCCTTGTGTCAGTGCAACCTGCCCAATCTGCATCTGAGTAGCCCTCAATAGTAAGTTTGTCTTGTCGAGTATACAACAGTCCTTTTCCTGGGTCATTCTTTAGATATCCCAACACTCTTTCTGCACTCTTCCAGTGACAATCCGTGGGAGCATGCATAAATTGACTTAGCACATTTACCGCATACGTGATATCAGGGCGAGTTAGAGTAAGATAGATAAGCTTACCTACTAGCCTCTGATATCGCCCTTTTCCTTCCTCATCCAGAATAGTGCCCGTCTTGATACTTATCTTAGTTCCCGACTCTATAGGAGTAAGATAGGGCCTACAACCAAGTTTACCTGTCTCCTTTAGTAAGTCAAGAGTGTACTTCCTTTGATTCATAACCAGCCCTGTCTCTGATCGAGCAATCTCTATCCCCAGAAAGTATCTCAGCTTACCCAGATCCTTGAGGTCGAATTCTTTAGCTAATCTCTCCTTCATCTTTCTGTTTTCTTCTTCATCACTGCCAGTGACAATCATATCATCAACGTAGACAAGGAGAAGACTCACCAGACCATCTCTCTGCTTTATGAATAGGGTATGATCTCCATTTCCTTGCTTGTACCCAGTAGACTTCATAACGATCCTTAGTCTCTCAAACCAAGCTCTAGGCGACTGCTTCAAGCCATACAAAGCTTTCTTGAGGTGACAACATTTTCCCTCTTGAACATACCCGGGAGGCATGCTCATATAGACTTCTTCCTCCAGATGGCCGTTCAAGAACGCATTTTTAACATCAAGCTGGTCCATGCGCCACTTCCTGTGCACAGCAAGAGCAAGAATAACCCTCACGGTCTTCAACTTTGCAACAGGGGCAAAGGTCTCAAGATAGTCGATCCCATACTTCTGGCTGAACCCCTTTGCAACCAAACGAGCTTTATATCGATCTACAGTGCCATCAGGTTTGTACTTCACGTTGTAAACCCACTAAGTGTGTCCCTTTAGGGATATCAACAACTTCCCATGTTTTGTTCTTAGCTAACGCACCCATCTCCTCTGTCATAGCATGTAACCACTTGGGATCATCCTTAGCATCATCCACCGACCTGGGAATAACAACGTTGGATAAGGTTGTGATAAAACATTTGTAATTTGTACTGAGCTTAGCATAAGAAACAAATCTCTGAATAGGGTGAGAAGTACATGACCTGGTGCCTTTGCGCAAAGCAATGGGGAGCTCTTCATTCGATGGACTTGGGTCATCCGGGGAGATCACAGGATTGGGATTGGTTCTATCCTCATCACCAACATCTTCCACTGTAACTTTCTCCTTTCTGACATAAACCTGGCCAAACAAGTGATCCCGGGCAACAGTGGGCTGAGCATCCACCGTGACCCCTTCCATATGGCTGCCCTTCTCATTACTGACCGTGACCGTGTCAATCACACTGGGACTAACCTTGTAATCCAAAAACTCCATAAACTGAATCAGCTGGTTAGAGGAATACTCTTCCCCTTTGTTCCCAAGACACTCCCCCTGAAGAGGATTCACCGAAAAATACGACTCATGTTCATGAAATGTGACATCCCTCGAAACATACACTTTGGAAGTAGTGGGATCCACACATTTATACCCCTTCTGAGTGGAAGAGTACCCCAAGAAAACTCCTTTAATAGACCGGGGATCAAGTTTTTTGAGAGTAGGGCTATGATTATGCACAAAACAACTGCACCCAAAGACACGAGGAGTAAGAGGCCACGGATTCTGAGTGGGCCACAGGGTAGAATAAGGAGACTGACCATCCAACACCCTAGTAGGCATACGGTTAATGAGATGTGCACTAGTGAGAAGTGCATCACCCCAATACCGCTTCGGGACATGACGTTGGAACATAATGGCCCGGGTAACATTCAATAGATGACGATTTTTACGTTCAGCTATACCATTTTGAGGAGGGGTATAACTACAAGAGGTTTCATGAACAATACCCTTGCCTTTCAAGAATCCATCAAGGGATTGGGAGACATATTCCCTTGCATTATCCGTACGGAAAGCTTGAACAGTAGTATGGAATTGAGTCTCAACAAAGGCAACAAAGTTTTTCACAACTGCTGGAACCTCACTACGTTCTCGCAACAAGTACACGAACGTACATCTAGAGTAATCATCAATAAGCGTCAAAAAATAGTGACAACCACCACACGTGGGTACTCCAGAAGGACCCCAAACATCGGAATGAACTAAGGCAAACGGATGAGTGGTTTTATTCAAAGAAATAGGGTACGAAGCCCTGACATGTTTAGCCAATTGACACACTTCACAAGCGAAGGAGTCAATGGAGACAGAAGCAAACAAATGAGGAAACAACTTCTTTATTAACTGGAAGGGGAGATGTCCAAGTCGCTCGTGCCATCGCAGAACAGTAGATCTATCGTTCACACCAGACAAGTGACCACTCGTGGCAGAAATCAATGCTGAAGCAACTTGTACCGGCAGCCTGTAGAGCCCATCAGTAACCGAACCAATCCCAATCTTCTTCCCCGTCACCAAGTCCTGCAGGGAACAATGATCAGCAGAGAAAATCAGATTACAGTTTAATTCTTTAGTAATACTGCTGACAGAGAGTAAGTTCACAGGAATATTTGGAACATGCAGGGCATTGTGGAGACGGTATTTGTTCAACAGGGACAAGCTCCCTTTCCCAGCCACAGAGATAGAAGACCCATCTGCCATAGACACGCGTTGCTTGCCAGAGGAAAGTTGATATTCTTGAAAGAGTTTAGAGTCCCCTGTCATGTGGTGAGTGGCTCCACTATCAACAATCCAATCACCAAGAGAAGGGTTACCTTGATCAGTCGAGGCAACGAGGGCTTGGGCTAGCTGAGCCCCTTCAGACGTGGAGGACTCCTCAGGGGTAGTAGATAGACGGCTGATGTACGCCTGTAGCTCCTTGAGTTGAGCAGGGGACAACTTGGACTTTGCACCACTAGAAGAATTGCTCTGACTGGAATCAGACACAGAAGGGCTACGCTTGCCAGAGGGAGGACGACCTCTGACCAGTCTCTTCTCGGGATGAAGATCCCAACAGAAATCCACCGAATGCCCCAACTTGTGGCAATGAGTGCAATGTCGGGCAGGACGCTGCCCAGTCCCTGCGGCACGGCTGACAAAGGCAGAAGGGCCATGACCGGTGTCAAGATGCATCACCTGGCGACGTTGTTCTTCAGACTCAACACGAGCATATACTTCCTCTATCCCCGGAATCTCATCACCATTAAGAATCTGGCTACGAATAGACTCAAATTCATCCCGCAGGCCTCCCAGAAACAGAAACGTACGGTCCATCCATTCCTTTTCCCAGTAGAGGGAATGATCTGAACCGCACGTCCACTCATCAGTCACATGATAATCTAGCTCCTCCCATTTAGTCTTCAGGGCAGCATAGAAGGCAGCAACAGACAAATCACCCTGTGTCAGAGAGTAAATACTGCGTTTAATCTGATAGGTGCGCAGATGTCTCTTCTTGCGACCATACATCTTTGCAAGCACAGTCCACATATCAAAAGAAGTCGGCTTCCGCAGAATGAGGGGCTGGATATCGGATGACACGGAGCTGATAATCCACACCTTCACTTGGCTGTCCTCCAACGCCCACGTCGCCCATTGAGGATCAGATTTGATGGGCGCAGGTTTGTCGCCAGTGATGTAAGAGAGACGCCCACGGCTAGTAATCCCAATCTCGAGAGCGGCAGACCAAGATAGGTAATTGTCCTTGGTCAGACGGATGGAGGTGACCTGGATCGGCACGTTCTCAGTCTTGGAGGCACTGCCCGTGTCAAGAACGGCATCTTTTTGAGTCCCCATCGCTTCTGCCATCACAAATAAGCACACAACAACAAGAGGCACAGCAGCGGGAATGAGGCAACGGCGACGGGGGCGGGAATGAGGCAGCGGCAACGGAAAGCAGGCGACGGCGCAACACAGAGGCCACCCACGGTGGCAGAAACAAAGAACGGGCCGAACGGAGAACCGCGGAGGCACAAAAGAGGACGGCGGAACAGAGGACGGCGGCGGAGGAACAAAGGACGACGGCGGCAGAGCAGGGCGACGTCACAAGGGCAGCAGCGGCGCCGGAACAGAGAACGGCGGCGGCGGAACAAAGGACAGCGGCGGCAGAGCAGGGCGACGTCACAAGGGCAGCAGCGGCGCCGGAACTTCAACGGCGTCGGGCGACGAAAAAACTTGACGATTCTCGGAAAAAACGCTTCTCCAACTCCGCTGGCTCTGATACCATGTAGAAACACGAACCACAAAGAGAGAGAGAGTGGAGAACGAACACACAATCTACGTGGAAAACCTCAGAAAGAGGTGAAAAACCACGGGGAGGCTCTGACCTAGGGGCTCACCGCAACCCTAGGAGAGAGAAAATTATATTTCACTTAATTCAACACTAAACACAAGTGACAATATAAAGAGGGAGAGAGGAGAAGCCGCCTAGGGTACCGAGCCCGCCTCGGTACCCGCGCCCCATAGAACCGGGTCCAGGAATGGACCCGGTTCCCACAGCAACATATTCTAACATATGACATGAAGAGTTTGGCAGTAAGAACTATGTCACCTACATATATAAGTAGCCAAGTGGTAACTTCACCTGAATGATAGATGAATAAGGAATGATCAAGTCAACTTTTGAGGAAACCAGCCCGTTGTACATAAAGGGAAAATCTATCGAACCATGAACGAGATGCTTGCTTAAGCCCATACAGTGATTTTTATAATTTACACTCATTGGTTGAATCATTGGAAACATATCTTGGAGGTTGTTCCATATAAACTTTTTCCTTTAGAAAGCCATGAAAAAAAACATTTTTAACATCCACCTGATATAAATTCAAACCATATGAGATGGCAAGAGAGACGATATCCCGGATCGTTCCCATCTTGATGACTGGATTGAAAGTCTCATCATAATCTTCTTCATACTGCTGAGTGAAGCCTCTAGCCATGAGTCGAACCTTATATCTATCAATGCTTCCATCAGGTTTATACTTGAGTTTGTAAACCCATTTTGAGCCCACTACATTCTTACCATCTGGACGATGAACAATCTCTCATGTTTAACATTCATTTAAGGCAGTCATTTCTTCATTCATGGCCTCGATCCAATGTTTGCTTTTGCACGCTTGCTCGTAGCATTTTGACTTCACCTTTTTGTTCAATTTTGTCATGAAAAGCTGAAAATCGAAAGAGAAATTACCATAACTTATCCATCTATCAATAAGGTGCAGCACACATTCTGATCTACGTGGACAAGTAGTGTCAGTTTCCGGATCAGCTGGAATTGATCGTCGATTATACACCACTCCTGAAAACCGATTAGGTGAAGTCATGCTTATGTTGTTGGTCTGAGTAGATGAAGGTATGCTGTCCATCTGAGTGTTTGTGGCTGTTTCGAGCTCATCAATAGTTCTGTCACTTTGTGCGTGGTGTGTATCAACTCTTTGGTCTAATATTTCAGCATTCAGCCATGAGTCATATTCATCATTTCTAAAATTAAGTGTTGCATGTGGCTCCTTTAAATCCTTCAACCTGAGCTCATCAAAAACAACATGTCGTGAAATATGCACACGTCCAGTTTTTGGATTGTAGAAGCGATAGCCTTTATAATTTTCTGCATAACCCACAAATCTACACATGATAGCTCGATCTTGAAACTTATTTCTCAAAGAAACATCAACATGAACATAACAGATGCATCCAAAAACACATAGCTCATCTTAATTTGGTTGTTCTTGATGTAAAATAAAGAATAGAGATTTTCCTTCAAGCATGGATAGTGGCAGTCGATTAATAACATGAACAACAGTATGGACGACTTCAGTCCATAAAGTCATGGGCACATCAGTGTTATGCATCATACTGAGAGCACTTTCAACTATGTGCCTATGTTTTCTTTCAGCAATACCATTCAATTGTGGTGTGTGTATTCAATTGTGGTGTGTGTGGACAGGAAATCTGTTTAGTGATCTCATGATTTAGTAAGTACTCAATAAATTCATTTGAAATGAACTCACCACCACCATCACATTGGAAATGCACGATATTACTAGAGTATTTGTTTTGGACCAAGGCGTGGAATTGGGTGAACAAGCGAAAAACTTCTGATTTGCTTTT
Source organism: Nymphaea colorata (assembly GCF_008831285.2). NCBI lineage: Eukaryota > Viridiplantae > Streptophyta > Magnoliopsida > Nymphaeales > Nymphaeaceae > Nymphaea > Nymphaea colorata. The sequence continues at coordinate 16,507,351 of NC_045142.1, forward strand.
CATGAAGTGGATCCAAGTGTAACAAGAATAAGAATCAATGAAAACAACATAATATTTACTCCCGGAAGAGGAAGAAATAGGAGCAGGCCTGCAAACATTAGAATAAATGGTGTCAAATAACTTCAAAGCTCGCTTATTTATTGATTGAAAAAGAAGAGCATGGATCTTACAAATATAACAACTTGAGCACATGCTAGACTCACTGATAGGACTTAGACTGGACTTTTGTAATAGTCCGTCTACAACAAGACTTTGAATGAAAGACCGACTACAATGTGCTAAATGACCGTGCCAAAAAGATGACATATCATACTCTGTGATATTGACTTCACTATGATTGGGAAAGGATGAATCTGAAACACAAGACTTAGACACTTTTGGAGATTCTTCAATGACGTACATGTCTCCTTTGCGAACACCCTCAGCGAATGTCTTCTTGGTTCGAGCATCTAACATAAACAGAAGGAGTAAACTCAACAGAGGAATGAATATCATCAATAAGCTTTGACACAGAAATGATATTTTTCTTGACATTTGGAACAACAAGAACATTCTTTAAGGGTATTGAGGAATGAGCCATGGACAAGTGTGCATTTTCAATATGTGATATTTTGTGATGGGAACCATCTCCTGTAACGACTGAGCCTTTAGCTAAATAAGGGAGAGCACTAGAAAGCTTACCTGCGTCACTAGCTACATGAGCTGTAGCACCAGAATCCACATACCATTGCCCTTCCTCATTTTGCCTGAGATTGACTTTAGACAACGTTGTCATTAGAATCTGCTGCATATCAGGGGAAATGTTCGATGCCGCAGTCGTGTTCGAAACAGATGACCCTGCTGCCTAATTGTCACACCTGACCTGTTTTCCCTTGTTCTGTGGGTTATGCCAACATTCTGACTTCACATGACCTTTCTTATTGCAATAAAAACAAGTAGGTATCATTCGTGGTACATTTGCCTATGCATTTGTGTTAGGTGTAGGAAGGATACATCTCCCCATCCCTGCCTGTGAGTTTCAAACTATTGGACGACTTCCTTGTAAAGCATGGGTCCCAGTGACCAATACATTGTGACCGCCAGAATGAACTAATTCATGTCGCTGTACACGACTCGCTTCATGCTGAATCAATTTTGATTTCAAGTCTTCAAAAGAGGGAAGAACATGCAATACCTCAGTGCAGAAAACATCAAATTCTGGCCCCAATCCACTCAAAGCCTATTGTACCTTGTCCTTGTCACTGACTGGATGCCCTATGATGGCAAGCTGATCGCTGGCATTTTTCATCTCATGTATATATTCCAAGACTGAACGTGTGCCTCGCTTAATATCTTGAAATTGCCTCTTGAATTGTAGAATTCTCGCTTCTGATACTTGAGAATAAGTGGTAGCAAGTACATTCCACAACTCAAGTGCTGAAAGATCATCATCAACACCTGCCAAAACTTCCTCTGATAGTGTGGAGGTGATATAAGCAAGGAGAGATTGATCATGAGTCATCTACATCTCATATTCATGATTGATTTCTGCAATGGTCTCTTGAACTTGCCCTGCAGCATTCTTCACCTCTCACATAATCCATTCAGGTGGCGCAGGTATGGTGCCATTGAGATGTCCATAGAGACGATGACTCTTGATGAACGGGACTATTTGATGTTTCCATGTCAAATAATTGGTATGATTTAGCTTTTGTGAGATGATTTGGGAGAGGAAATTGGACGACAAGATGTTGGAATTGCGGTGGGGATAAATAAATGCAATAATAAAAAAATAGGGGGAAAATAGAAATTTTGAGATTAGGGTTAGGTGGCTGACGGTAGGGCAGATTAGAACAGATTAGGGCAGATGGTATGGTTAGGGCAGATTAGGGTAGACGATAGGATTAAGGAAGGTTATGGCAAAAAATTTGGGGATTAGGGTTAGGGCAGAAATTTGGGGATTAGGGCAGAAAATAGAGATTTGAGGATTAGAGCAGAAAAGAAACAAAGATTAGGGCAGAAATTAGAGATTCGTACCGAACATTCTTAGTGGCAAAACCTGCTCTGATACCATGTAAGATTTTGATATCTAATACCAAACCACTGAATGAAGTTAGATGCAAGAGGAGGAAGAGAGAAGTGGGCTGAAGCAAGAGAGAGATGAAAGAGAGCAGCAACCAATGATGTTATATACTAATTACGATTTAGGGTACATCATAAAATACACAAAATAACAATAAGATTTACAAGTATGCCACTGCCCATGATGTGTTGGGCGTGTGGATCAAATGGGTCGAGTCTGGGTGACCCGATCCATATGTACAAACTTAACAGTACCCAACATCATTTTCTACTTCACCCTACTGCCATAAATGTTTCTACCATTGCCACTGCCCTTCAGCACCACCTACCACCTCATCCACCACAGCCGGGAGCTTGCCGACCACCGCCACCTCTTCCCACCCCTAATGGTGCCCCCGGCGGTGTGTCCCAAAGCCAGAAACTCCAACCCGAAACCCCACCCCCGTTGTTTTGGGCGTGGGTCATGGGGTGGCCATTGCGACCACCCAGGCTATCATAATGGCAAACGGTCACCACCGAGAGGAAACAGGCAATGGCGAGTGACTGCCACCCATTGGCAACCTATCGACGGCCCACAGGTGACAGGCCCCCTGTGGACTGCCACCTGCATTGAGCAACATCAGGCCCCACTCGACCCTCTTGTGCCTAATGCACATGATGTGTCGAGCGGCCCGATGCTCCTATGCCCTAACGCACATGATGCGTCGGGCAGGGGCCTGAAGCCCCAATGGGTCTAGGGGGGATCCAGGCCCTAGTTTGGGATCTGGAAACGCCCTCCCGGATCAGTTTCTTTTACATCACCAAACCGGGTCGATTTTTTTGACCCAGTACAACCTCTTCGGACCAGTTCAATGCTCTTGGTGCCAATTCTTGAGCTCCATGGCCCAGAAATGGCGACCTCTTCGGACCGATTTGATGCCCTTGGAGCTGATTCTTGGGTTCCATGGCTCAGAAATGGGTCCCAACCAGTTTCCTGAGCTTCCTAATGATGGGCAGAGCTCAGGAGTACCCCTAAACTTGACCTCGGGCACTTGTCCACGTCAAATACTTGGTCCTTAGACCAATCAGACCAAAATTGGATCTCAACAGTACCCATGTTTCACATTGAGCTGGGCCAAAACCAGGCTCCACATGCTATAGACTATGAATCGAACTCCCATCTTGATCCCCATCTCCCGCAAAGCTCGGTTCGAGGTCTCACCTAACCTTATTGGAATCCGACAAATAGTTTAGGGGAGTCAAGGTTTGGTTGACCCTTCAAACGATCAGTATATGTATAATCCCCTACCTACACCCTTAGTCTCACTAGGGTCGCCCATTTTACCCCCCACCAAATCCAAATTATTATCTTGTACCCTACCAAACCTTGCACACTGATCTTAGACCAACCCATAATCCACATACTACCCTAACCTACATACCATAGCAAGCACCACCTAAACTGCTTGGGCCGACCCATTCCTTTCAACAAGATAGATAGCGGCAATGCCAGGGATACCCGTGCAGCATAGGCAGGCTATTAACCAACGGGATTAGAAAGCAAGCACTCATCAGGAATGCCATAGATAAGGACAGAGAGTCGACCACCCCAACAGCATGCCGATCGGAGTGATGATATGTCAGAGTTCAAGAATGCTGAAATGAGGTTTTCTAGAACGAGCACCTAGGCTTTTTAATGAGTCGAGCTAACTCGAGCTTGACTCAAGCTCGACTCGTTTATGTTCGAATTAAGAAATGAACTCGACCACATAAATGAGTCAAGCACAAATTAAGCGGGTTCGAATTGGTTAAGCTTGAAAAAGATAAATATATAAAATAAGTCTCATAAAGTTATCACAAAAGTTAGATGGTTCATGTTGATGTGTTTTGTTGTTTTGGATCATCGGGTCTGGGTCTGGATCCGATCCACTCTGTTGTTTTGCTTGGTTAATTCTATTTATACCTGTGTAACCCTGTTTCAATATGTGAATGAAAAATAAGTAGAGAGAGAGAGTCTGGCTGCTAGTGGGCATCAAACCTCCTCTATCGTGGTTTTTTCCCTCAAGTCAAGGGTTTTCCACGTTAAATCACTGTTCCATTCGTTTTTTTCTGTTTCAACATGGTATCAGAGCCTATTAGGTTTTGATTTTTTTCTCTGCTCGTGTTGGACGAGGGAACTTGCCGGTGTCGTTGTCGTCGCCTGAGTTCATGCTAGCCGTCCGGTCGCCATTCTCCTGTGCCACTTGTGTCACCTGCTCGTCGCCTCCTCTGCTGCGATTGCCATGGAAGAGTTGCTTCCGCTCGCCGCCCTTCTCTCTGCTGCATCGCCCGACGGAGTCTGCTGCAATTGACACTCTTCTCTCTACTGCATCGCCCGACGACTGTGACCCTTGCTGAATCTGTTGCCTCGCCTGCTTCTCCACAGTCGCCTCCAATCTTCAGCTGCCGCCTGGGTCGATGGCTGTTTGTGTTGTTGTCTGACCTGCGGTCACCTGGGCTCTCTTCACCTATCGTCAGACGGTGCGTGCTGGTGTCTCTCGTGTTCCATCTCAACTGTGGAGCTGTCCGTGAGACCCCTGCCGTGCATTGCCAAGGGTCGCCTGTTTCTGCATTTCTGCCAAACGACGCTCCCTGCTGCTGCTTTTTGTTGTCGCCTAGTCTAGCAATTGACCTGCTCTGATCGACGACAGCATCTTCCACACCTTTCGCCTACTGCACAGCGTGCTGTCACCGTCCATTGCCTGAGCTGCCCGCATCCTCAGCGACCTGTCCGTCGCTCGACTCACTCTCAACTCGACGCTTTGTTGCCTCTTTTGTCTTCAGCCTTCTGCGACATGGCTCCCTTGCTGCCACAGTGCTTCCTCCAGTGCTATTTTTTCTTCTGCTAGTGCTCGGCATCTCTGCAATCTTCCAGCTGCAGTAGAGACTCTTCTTCCCTGTCAACTCCATCTATATTGTTCATGCTGCAGACGCTACCATTTCTGCGCTGTCAGTATTGCAGTGTTGAGTTGCCGACTATACTGTTGTGCTACTTTGTGACGGCTGAATCAAGTTCCTCAACCGTTAGTACTGACCTGGTAGAAGTTGGAGTCTATAAAACAGAAAATGTTCCTGTGCAAGTCACCACTATCCGCCTCACTAAGGATAGTTACCTTCAATGGAATACAGTTATTACTATGGGGATAGCTGGTCGGGGGCGAATTGTATATATCAATGGAAAGAAGGCAGAACCTCCTGAGACGAGTCCTGCTTGGGATACTTGGTTCCTTGAAGACAATCAAATCAGAACTTGGATTGTTAAACTCTGTATCTTCTGATATTCAGCCTCTTATCCTTCGTAATAAGGCTGCCAGAGACATGTGGGGTATTTTGGAACAAATGTATGGGCAAAAGAAGAAGGATGTTCGTGTGTACCAGCCGATGAAGAACATCTATGCTCTACGACAAGGGGGGCTTTCTGTGGCTGATTTTTATGCGATATTGAAATCAAAATGGGAAGAACTTGACTACTATTCTGATGACACATGGAGCTGTCTTCAAGACCAGTTGTGTCATTAGACTCAAGAATGAAAGAATAGGGTGTTTGTGTTCTTGGCAGGGCTTAATGATGAGTTCGAAGGTATAAGAAGTCGAATTCTCAATTCAAAAGAAATGCATAGGATTGAAGAAGTTTATTCTCGTACTGAAGCTGAGGAGCAAAGACGTCTTGTTATAACAGGAAGAAAGGAGGCTCATACCTCTTACACAGAGAGATCTGCCCTTGTTAGCCGTGCCCCTATGGGGGCCAACCGATCCTCTCGAAAGTGTACTCACTGCAAGAAGACTGGTCACACAGTGGAGTTTTGCTGGGATGTGCATCCTAAAAAGAAGAACGGTCATGGGATGTCTCCTAGCAAGAAGAAGCCTACTTTTGGTATGACTGAATCTAATGGAGGAAAACCATCAATCTCTGCTGAACAGATTCGTGAGCTCCGTGCATACTTGAGCCAGATTGAAACTTGCCAAGCTGAGACATTAGATGATGTGAAAATTAATCATGCCCTTGCAGGAGAAAAAGGTAATCCTTATATGGGAGAATGGATTGCTGACAGTGGTTCCACCCACCACATGACTGACAATCCTAAATTCTTTCATGAGTATAAGCTCTCATCAGGAAATGAACGTGTTTCTCTTGCCGATAGTTCTTCTATTTATGTGGCCGAAAAAAGGAGTCTCTCACTTTTAAACAAATTTCTAGTACATGATGCCTTACATGTCCAACATCTTCCTTTGAATCTCTTGGCTATCAGCAAAATTACAAAAGAGTTGAACTGTGAACTTATTTTTTATGTCATTCGTTGTGTTTTGTATGACTTGGTTACAGGGAAGAGGATTGGGATTGGTTTGGTGTCTGAAGGCCTATATCGATTACCCATTCGTGTTGCCACAGCTCTCATGACAACAGTCAGCAAAACGAAGAAAAAGAGAGAGGACTTCCTTCAGTTGTTTTTGTATTGACATGAACGTCTTGTACATCTTCCTTTTGGAGTTTTGAAACAGTTATTCCCTGATTTATGTTCTAATTTGAATATGAATATGATATCGTGTGATATATGTCAATTTGCTAAACATGTCAGAGCTTCATACCCTATCTCCACTACTCATACTGATGAAGTTTTTTCCTTGATCCATTATGATGTGTGGTGGGTTGAATTGTAGAAGTTGAGGATGAGACAGGGGCAGGACATTATTTGTACATAGGCCAAGATGCAGTAGTTGATATAGACAAAGTTTGTGCCTATGGACTTTGCCAAGAAGGCATACCAGGAGTAACTAGAGCTTTGTCAAGGGCATAGGATTGTGATAGAGTACACTGCAGAATTTAACCACCTGTCACTACGTGTTCAGGTGGCGGAGACTGAGTGCCAACAAGTCACTAAGTGTATCGCTGGTCTTCGCTATTCTATTAAAGATGCTTTCAATTGCTTTACACTAGAGTCAATAGATAAGACCAATAGTCATGCCATGAAAATAGAAGTCCTTAAAGCATAGACAGGAGTCTCGTCTGTTGAAATATGATGGTTTCCACCATGCTAAGTCAAGTTCTTCAACCCAAAGAGCAAGCTCCTCGAAGTTAGAAGACTCTACCTTAGAGACGCAGTCTAAGCATGTGACCTCCCATAAAGAAAAAGGCTTTGCCTTTAATACTTGGTCAAAGTTTCGTACCAATGACACTATTGTCCGTTGTTTCAAATGTCAAGAACCAGGTCATACCCAGTCACGGTGCCTTAATGTCGTCAAACAAACTGTCATGGCCGAACCTGCATATGACACTATTAAATTTGATCATGGTGATGCCCAAAGTAAGTCAGAAAATGATTCCATCACCAATGAGGAGACAATCATATATGATGGTGACGTCATCTACAACCTCTTGTATGTACGTCACATGTAGGAAGAGATGGATGCATTGGTTTCATAGAGGACACGAGAGCTAGTGAGCCTCCTCCATAGTGTGATGTAGTGGAATCCAAGTGAGTCTACAATCAAATATCATTATGATGGATCTATTTGAGAGGTATAAAGCCCACTTCATTGAGGACACAAGAGCTAGTGGAGCCTCCTCCACGGTGTGATGTAATGAGATCCAAGTGGATCTTTACCATCAAATATCATTCTAATAGATCTATTGAGAGGCATAATGTCTGCTTGCATTGTGATGTAGTGAGATCCAAGTGGGTTTTTACCATCAAACATCATTTTGATGGATCTATTAAGAGGTATAATGTCTGCTTGGTTGCGAAAGGTTATACCCAAACTTATGGAGTGGAATTTTTTGAGACGTTGTCTCCCATGGTGAGATAAGAGACTATGAGACTTATAATTTATGTGGCTGTTCAATGAGATCAGCCACCTTACAAGCTCAATTTGAAGATGTGAGGACTGCCTTTTTGTATGGAGACCTTTCATTGATTGTGTATATGCAGCAACCTCTTGGATTTGAGGTTCAAAAGAAGTGTCACAAAGTGTGCAAATTCAAGAAGACTATATGTAGGCTCAAGCAGAGTCTTCGAGTGTGGTTTCATAAGTTTTTAGAGGTGGTTTCTTAATGTGGTTTTCAGAGATCTCCTCTTGATCACTCCTTATTCATAAAAAAAGGAGCAGCAAGTATAGTGGTGTTGGTTGTTTATGTTGATGACATTGTTTTGACAGGTGACGATAACTAAGAGATTTCGGAAACAAAGGAGTTTCTCGAAAACACTTTGTGATGAAAGATCTTGGACAGTTGAGATACTTCCAAGGTAAATCATCTTCTTCATAGTCTTTTAAGTAGGAACGTTCTTACCTAAAGGTGGTTCCATGAGTACTTCCAGTTCACCAATATTAAGGAATGCATTCATTACTTTTATTTGGTAGAAAGACTATTTTTTAATGCAACAGCAATATGGGTACTAGTAAGGTCAAATGAGAAACTAGAGCAAAAGTTTCTTCATAGACATCCTATATCTTCTATCCTTTAACTAGTATCCAGCTATCTACCTTTTTAAAGTTCTACTAATCTAAATTCCGAGGAATTGGAACTTACAGATTAATATCAAAGTTAATGTCAGCTCTGTCTGATTTGATGTTTCTCCATTATTATGCTTTGATATCCTTAAAAATATGTATATTTTTATCTCTTTTTACTTTATACAACAACACTATTCCACTTTTTAGAGAAAAGACCAAGGTTTTGAGGAAAAGAGAGAAAAGTGATCAGTAGTTTTATAATGTCCATTTATGGAATTTATGTCCGGATACATTTATGTATTATGTTGATAATTTGGACGCTCTATTGCTTCAAAATGATTTTTCAGAGTTACAGAAAGGAGCTTGTTTAGACCAAGATCACATTTACTTTCAAACAAACTAAATAAAGTTTTCAAAGATCAGCCACAACTAACCTATCATTTTCGCATGCTGAAGAACCCACACCTAATATTGTGGCCTTGGTGGCTAATACAAGAACAGGAAGGACGTCCAAGAGCTTACGAATTTCTTGAATGACGGCTTCTGTAACACTTCGAAATGACAAGCAATTCCTACAAAAACACACACTTTTAACAGAAATACAAAAGAAGGATCACATAGTAATTGAAAAAACCATACACATCTAGTAGAAACTAGAAAAGTACATGAGAAATAACTGGCAGTTTCAAATCACACAAACACACATACACACCAGTGTCATAGATATTGCGAGATTTTCAAAAACCCAAAGACCGCCAGCAGGCGGGTGAAGCTCTCCACTGCCGTCCATTGGAGAGATCTAAAGACTAAAGGTAAGGAAGGAGGAAGAGACGTCAGGTGAAAATGATTTTATTTAAAGTGGTTTGGAAATGTACCAATGTGTACTGCCGTACTGGTAAGGGCATGTGAGCCATGTGACTTACCCTCTCATCAAATTAAAGGAAAAAAATTGCATCTTAAAAAGAGAACAGAAATGCACCAAAAATTCTCCAAACCAGGGCCCATCTAGTTGGAAAAATCTCAATTTCAGCTAGTTGTCAAGGGTTGAACAGTTAGCTAAGAGGAGCTGTGGAAAGCAGAAGATGCATCAAGAGGAGCTACAAAGGAACCATATTTTGTACAGGTTAGTTATTAGTGATCTGCTGCCTGCTAAGCAAAACTTGTTCTTTAACTTTGGCTAAGCTGGGAATGGGGAAGATAGAACTTGGGAGATTTGTTCAATTTCATGGGATCGCAGGGCTGAGCTAGATATTGCTTGTAACTGTCCCATGTTTCTCTGGGTTCATTTTTCCGGCTGAAATGGGCTCCTTTTGTTTTGATGCCTCAACTTTTTCTATAGCTTCTATTTGATAAATGTTAAGGGGGTTTGGAATAAAAAAGGGAGCACAAAATGCACATTCCAACACCAGTCCTAAATAAATTGAGAGGTGAACTGTAACAACTCGAGCAACTTCTAGGCTGGGGCCCCTGGTTCGGTGGATCCCAACCCACCCCCTAACAATTTCAGTTCAAACCCTAAAAAGGCTAAGAACCAGGACAACAATCTATTTAATAACCCTCCTTATAAGCCCTTGAAGATCCCTCACAATCTTCAATACGGGACTAAATTTTTTGGGTGTTACAATCCACCTCCCTTAAGGCACACGCGTCCGCACATGTCGGACCCCATGTCCGAATGTTGAACCGGCTCTGATACCACTGTAACAACCCGACCCACTTCTAGGCTCGTGCCCCTGTTCGGCGGATCTCAACCCACCCCCTAGCAATTTCGTTCAAACCCCAAAAAGGCTAAGAACTGGGACAATGATCTACTTAATAACCCTCTTTTTAAGCTATTGAAGATCCCTCACAATCTTCAATACGATACTAAATTTTTTGGTTGTTACATGAACTGGGTCCAACATAATTTTCTTCCTCTCATAAATTTTTAATCTTTGCTTATGCCAAAGTGATCCCACGCCAATGAATAAGAATGAGAACTTAGATTAATTAATAAGCAAACTACATTTTTTTTTATATAAATTTTACTTTTTCAGTATTTGATAATACAAGAAACAAATTATTATCTATTCATCACATGTGTTGAGAAATAATGAATACATGTGGTGGAGTAGATAGAATTTAGGTTTGGGTGTTTGGGTCTCTTTTAGAATTCTAAAATTTAATGGACCTAAATTGTAATTCTTTTCTTATCCCTACTTAAAGAAGTGATTAGCTCTAATCTGTGTTTCACAACTCACGGAGTCAACTGATTGACTTTGTTGACTCGGCAGAAAATTTGGGCCATTATCACATGTGGATTTCCATCGAGTTTTGATCTGAACTTTTCACAGTAGTTTCTCCTTTGTATTGATAAGATATTCAAATTACATGGAATTTTTTTTATTTAACCAGATCTTTCTTGAATTTTTTAAATTTGGTTTTTCTGAAATTTCTGATTTCAGGACACAGTGAAGAGGCACTTCTGACTTTTCATAGTCATATCTTAAGTTTCACATAGAGCTTTTCATATACTAAAATTGGTCTGATCCCAGCATGCCTTGAGAGTCACCGAACCAATCTTCAGAGAAATTAGTTTTCATCTATGTCACATAGGTACGGGTGCCGGTGCGGGTATTGGTGCGGGTACGGATACTGACCATTTTCAAAAAACTTGGGTGCGGGGGCATGGCCGTATATAAATATAAACAATAAGAAATACTTAAAAAATATGTATCAAAATAAAAAATATACATCAACATAAACAAATAAATAACATAGAAAATATATATAAACGTCTCTTGCAGCAGTGTGTTTAAAAAACCTATGAAAAACTTTAAACATATGGATTATGGACAACCAAGCAGCCCCCTAGTCAAATATGAACATCAACCGAATTTTCAAATCTAAAGAATAGAATAAAAAGTAAGGTGGAAAAAATTAAATCAAAGTAAAATTAAGCAGTTTGAATCTATAGGTACCCAAGTGTCAAAGTACCCATTTTGGGTACGGGTACGACGACACGGGTACGTGGACCTTACTGAAGTACCCAAGTGACTTAGGTCTTCATTTACCTATGAAATCTATAAAATTTGAGAATCTATCCCTTGACACCATTTCTGCACTAGTTAGGGGTACTTTAGCTTAGCATTAGATTAGTTTTATTATTTTCTGTCATTTCCAGCAGAGTAGTTAGTTTATTTCCAGAATATAGACAGACAGGATACTTGAATAGTTCAACGTTTTGAACTTTAGTTTTATTGTTTAGTTTTAGTTCAGTTGAATTATTTATTTTGCTTGCTAATCTATTTGTTGAGTGTTGTTAGGCCATTACAGCTGTTCTACAGTTTCCACCTATTCTTCTGCTTCTCTTACTGTTTCATGAACTTATTCATGGATCGTAACAATCTCAACAAATTTAAAAACAAAAAAGAGCTATAAAAAAAAAGGGAAAAAAGTGTTCTTTGAAGGAAAAAATTAATTTAACAAGTTTTATCACATTCTTTTCTGTGTACTTCGTGTTTTTTTTTCCTTTTTTCAATTTTTATCTTTTCTAACATTAATATCATGGATTAAATTTTAAACTTAAACTACTTATTTATCACCATTAAAACATTATTTTATATGACTCATTAGTTTCTCATGTATTCTATTTTTATTTAATGTTTATAATTTTTTTTAAATGCCAAGACTTTTCTGACATTTTCTTGAGAAAAACAACTTTGCTAAAACATATCCAAGAAAAGCTTTGTTGTTGGAAACGTGAGAATGATATTTGTAACAATGGTAAAACTATGGAATATAGAGCTGACAAGCACTTCCACACTGTAAAACAATAAAATAAATGATAAAAACATTGGAATTAAACATCGCCAGCAGTCAAAATGTCAAATAGAGTCCTTAAATAACTACCTGTTACCACCTGTGGCCCACATACTGGATGCTCGATCAGTCCAATAGAATGCACTGATGCTGAAAGCAAAAGCACATAAGAATCTTTCGAAATGCAAGTATATGCATTATACTCTTAATAAGAACAAGCCTATTGGAAAATGAAAAATCTAAACTAGTAACATGGAAGATACACTTAAGGGCACAAAAGCATAGCTACAGATTTGTTGACAGATATTTCTTCACAAGGTTTTCATGAGCCTTTTCAAGAAGTGATTTCTCTCAGCAAAAATATCATGTATTAAAAAAAATGAAAAACTAAAGAAAAAATCAGAAGAATAACGACCAAAACAGTTAAATGAGTTTTTAGGAAAATCAGCCAAAAAGAGGGAAAGTACATATGAAAGTTATAATGCACTAAGTAGCATCATTTTGACTGTAACATTATATCCAAACTGCAGCAATAAGATCAATATTTTGAAGACAAAGTGAATCTGTTTTATTACGCACCCAATCTTCTTTCTCATAAACATAAGAGTGCTGCCAAACTGACACTGAATTTGTATAGCAATGTCGAAAAACCATGATACACAATTAATAGATGGGAAAAGGATGTCTCTTTTCATTGAGAAAGTGTGGTACATCCATCGATTTGCTGGAAGCCATAGATGAAGTCTTTGAGTGGCATAGCCCTAAGCCATTACATTGTATGAAATATCATAACTGCACTGGATCAGCCATTACACAAAATGCAAACGAGAACAACGAAAGGATATGCCAAAGGCCAGATGAAAACAAGGAATAAAACTAACTGCAAATAGAACTGAGTGTAACTTTAAGGCTTTATATTGGAGACATTTTCTAACAAAGCTTCTATAGTAAAATGCTACAGAAACGTTCCATGTACTAAAATATTAGAGTATAAGAAAAACTAAGAGATCAAAAAAGAATATGTTGTATTATTCCAAATGGAATCCATAAAAATTTCTGAGAGAGAGAGACTGGTAGCTACCAGTGTTAGATTTTAAAGTCCAAATTTCTTCACCTGTGAAGAAGAAGATAAGACAAGGTGGAAGGATATCCTTCAACAGCTACGTGACATGGGTATGTGGGATGGACCGCGTACCCACTCCGGTACGCAGGTATTCGGAACCGGGGGCGGTGTTAATGTTGGGCACGGGTTGGATCAGGTATGAATCAGACCCAATCCAAACGATAAAAAACATTGTTTTTATGTTCCGAAAGGTCGAGTTCTTCAGCTTGACCCCGACCGGCATTCTTCTACATTAGAGCAGTAGAGCAATGACTGGTGGTGGCGATCACGTCCGGCGGCCACATCCGGCGGTGCACAGCGGCAACTGGCAACAGCCAGGTAAGTGTTTTTTTTTTTATTCGTTTCACTATTACAACTTAGGGTTCCGTTTTTTTATTTGAGGGTTTTTCATTTTTTTGATTTGGGGATGTTTTTGTTTGAAGATTGAACCATAAATCTTTTGATTTATATACGTTTTGATGTTTTGTTTGATTTTATGTGTTTATCTATTGGTGCCACTTTTGTTTGGTTGCATTTATTTCTATCGGCTATTTTGGCTGCCAGTTTGATGAATCTATCGGCTATTTCTTTCAATTCTCTTCATCAACCAAAAAATGTGAGGTTGCCGATCAACGAAGCTTATGCACAAGCCTAAATGAAGAGTGATAGCCGGATCATGATCGGTTTTCTCACTTTTCTATAACAGTTGATTGCTTATTGTTTTATAATTTTATTCTTTGAATTTTCTGATCATTATATATTTTTTGTTTTGCATTTTTTTATTATTTTGCTTGTAGACTTTTTTATAGGATTACACTTATGACCTATTAATGTTTTTTTTTTCATTTTATCATTTTTTAGAATTTAAAAATTTGCCGTACCCGCGTACCTATAATTTTCAAAATTGCCATACCCGAACCCGTATATCGCTGTACCCGTACCCTTACCGTACCCACACCCATGTGACATAGTTCAACAGTGAATCGGCAGCGTCAATCAGTTTTGGCATGCCCTAATTTTATTGTATCAATGACACAAGATGTACAGAACATAAGAATACATAACTAATGGATAAAATAACAAGTCTGTCCCTTGTTACATGTTGGGGCAGAATGCAACATAGTGAAGCCATATCGGACCCAGGTCAGATCCACAAGCATGACTCAACCTTAACAAATTTCAACCATACCATCAAATGCCAGACTTAATGGAATTGTTCAGACCATCAATTTTAAGGACATCAGACAGTGGAGATTAAGTTGTAAAAAAATGCAGCACATTGTTTTTTCAGGAGACAAAATACCCCTCTAAGGAGGCAAGACGTCTCGATCAAGGAAACTTGAGAGAGAGAGGGAAACAAATGAGTCTACTTAAATGAGACTAGTTGCCTCCTTTGAGTGGTATTTTGGACTCTTGGAAAGACAGCATGGCTTCTGCATTTTAAGTCTAATCTCCACCATCTGATTTCCTTAGAGCTAATGGCCTAGACGATCCCCATTAAGTCTGGTATATAAGGCTCTAGTTGAAAAGTTGTTCCTGATAGAATAATCATGCATCTTCATCACAAGTCATATGGAGCAACATTTGAAGTCTTTTGCTGAGTTACAGGAAAAAATAGTGAAATTTTTTATAGATGAACTCCAAATATTAAGCCTTGAATCACCAACAATAATCACAGAATATACGCAAAAGTAAAATACAAAACATTCTACCAAATGTGATCATTGTTGTTAGAATACCGTGTAATAGGGAACCGGGTCCGGATATGGACCCGGTACCCATGGGCACGGGAACCGAGGACGGGCTCGATTCCCTAGGCGGGTCTCTCTACCTCCCTCTTTTATTCTAATCACTTATTGTAATTGTTGATTAAGTGAATTAAGTTTTCTCTCTCCTAGGGTTGCGGTTTTGCCCCTAGGTTAGAGCTTCCCCGTGGTTTTTCACCTCGTTCCGATGTTTTCCACGTAAATCCTGTGTTTGTTTTTCTTTCTCTTCCTCCGCTGCGTGTTTCTACATTGTATTAGAGCCAAAATTGTGCTGTTTGGTTTCTTCGTTTGTGTGTGATTTAGGGTTTTTTTTTGGAACCCTAAGTCTGACCTTGCTGGAGTTCTATCTCCGACGTCGCCCTAAGTCCTGCCGCCGACGCAGCCCACCATCCCACCGCCGCCCGCCGTCGCCGTCCGCCGGTCTAACACCGCCCGACGTCGCCTGGGTGCGCCGACGCCGCTCACTGTTCGACGCCGCCCGCCGTCGCCTGGCCTGTTCCCCGCCCAGTGCCTGCTTGCCGGAAATCCCGCTGCCCGTCCTCGATTGTAGGCAAAGTGACGCAGCGCTCGGGTCCTCCTGCGTTTTTCTGGTATTCTCTGACTGTTGGATTTCTTTTTTGTGGTCGTTATGGCTGAAGAGATGACCTCCAAGACCGATGTTACCTTTGACACGGGCAGCAATCCTAAGAGCGAAAATTTGTCTATTCAAGTCACCTCTATTCGGCTGAACAAAGACAATTATCTCTCTTGGTCTGCTGCGCTTGAAATTGGGATTACTAGTCGCGGTCGTCTGCCCTATATCACTGGGGAGAAACCTACGCCTAATAAAACTGATCCTGGATGGGCGACTTGGGCGTTGGAAGATAGTCAAGTTAAGGTTTGAATTATTAGTTTTGTCTCTGCTGATATTCAGCCCCTTATTTTGCGAAAGTTGACCTCATATGACATGTGGCCTGTGCTTGCGAAGATGTATGGCCGTAAAAAGAGAGTCCCTGCGTACATACCATATTAAACGCAGCATCTATTCTCTTAAACAGGGTGACTTGTCTGTGGCATCCTTCTATGCAGCCCTGAAGACTAAATGGGAGGAACTAGATTATCATGTGAATGATGACTGGAATTGTGGGTCTGATCATGAACTGTACTGGAAGAAAGAGTGGATGGACTGCACTTTTATTTTTCTGGGAGGTCTGCGTGATGAGTTTGAATCCATTAGGAGTCAAATTCTCAACTGTGACGAGACCCCTGGAATTGAGGAGGTGTATGCCCAGGTGGAATCTGAGGAACAATGCCGTCAAGTGATGCATATTGACTCTAGTCATGGTAGTTCACCCTCTGCTTTTGTTAGCCGTGCTCCAGGGACTCCTATTCGGCGTTGCAGTCACTGTAACAAGTTGGGACACTCAGTTGATTTTTGTTGGGATCTTCATCCTAAGAAGAGGCTCACCCGTGGTCGTCCTCCCTCTGGTAGGCGAGGTCCTCCTGTGCCTGATACTAGCTCTCCAAGTGTTGAAAAATTGAAGCTTTCCTCTGACCAAATCAAGGAATTACAAGCATACATCAGTCGGTTATCTACTACTAAGGAGGAAGCCTCCACGTCTGAGGGAGCTCAGTTAGCCTAAGCTCTTGTTGCCACAATTGATCAAGGTAATCCCTTACTTGGTGATTGGGTAGTTGACAGTGGAGCTACTCATCATATGACAGGGAACCCTAAGATGTTTCAAGAGTACAAATTGTCTTCAGGGCAGCAACACGTATCTCTGGCTGATGGGTCCTCGATCTTTGTGGCTGGAAAAGGGAGTTTCTCCTTATTAAATAAATATCTTCTGCATAATGCTCTTCATGTTCCCAATATTCTTGTGAATTTGTTATCTGTCAGTAGCATCACCAAAGAACTCAATTGTAATCTAATTTTCTTGGCTGATCATTGTACCCTACAGGACTTGGTGACGGGGAAGAAGATTGGGATTGGTTCGGTTATTGATAGCCTCTACAGACTGCCCGTACAGGTTGCCTCTCCTCTCATCTCAGCCACTAGCACACTGTTGACGGGCGTGGAGGACAGGTCTAGCATTATGAGATGGCACGAGCGCCTTGGACATCTCCCATTCCAATTGATTAAGTTGTTTCCTCGGTTGTTTACTTCTGTTCCCATGGACTCCTTCACATGTGAAGTGTGTTAGTTTGCTAAGCATGTTAGGGCTTCGTACCCTATTTCTATCAATAAAACCACTCGTCCTTTTGCTTTGGTTCACTCTGATGTTTGGGGTCCTTCGGGAGTACCCACTTGTCGTGGTTTCCATTATTTTATGACTCTGATTGATGACTACTCCCGTTGTACGTTCATGTACTTGTTGAAAGAACGCAGTGAGGTTCCTGTCGTTGTCAAAAATTTTGTTGCCTTTGTCGAAAATCAATTTCAGACCTCTGTTCAGATTTTCCGTACTGATAATGCCAGGGAGTATGTCTCCCAATCCCTGGATGACTTCCTGCGGGGCAAGGATATTGTTCATGAGACGTCCTGTAGTTATACTCCTCAAAATGGCGTGGCCGAACGTAAAAATCGCCATTTATTAGATGTCACCCGAGCTATTATGTTCCACAGGCACGTTCCTAAGCGCTACTGGGGCGATGCTCTCCTCACTAGTGCCCACCTCATCAACCGTATGCTCACTCGTGTGTTGAATGGCCGTACTCCTTACTCTGTGCTCAGTCCCACTCATAACCCCTGGCCTCTTACTCCTCGGGTGTTAAGTGTGTTTGCTTTGTTCATAACCATAGTCCCACCATCAAGAAACTTGACCCTCGGTTTGTCAAAGCTGTCTTCTTGGGGTATTCCTCCACTCAGAAAGGATATAAATGTATCGATCCTACTACATCCAAAATCTATGTCTCTCGGGATGTTACCTTTCATGAACATGAGGCATATTTTCCTGTGAATCCTCTTCAGGGGGTTGTAGAGGGGACAGTGTGGAAGAGTATTCTCCAAATCAGCTTATTCAGTTTACTGACTTCTTGGACTACAAACTTAGTCACAGTGTGGAAGATACAGTCAGAAATGATAAAGACAGTCATGTGGAAGGGGGCCCTGTGGATGATCAGCCCACATCTCGTGATCATTTGTTTGGCCAGATTTACACTAGAAAGGAGAAAGATGTGGTTGAGACTGTTGATGTAACCAATCCCAATCCTGTGAGTTCCCCGAATGAACCAAGTCCAATGAATGAAGAGCTTCCCATAGCCCTGCGCAAAGGGACCAGGTCATGTACTTCTCACCCTATTCAGAGATTCATCTCATATTCAAAACTCAGTAAAGAATACAAATGCTTTATTACCACTTTGTCTATGTCTGTGATTCCCAGGTGTGTGGAAGATGCTAGAGAGGATCTTAAATGGCTACAGGCTATGACAGAAGAGATGGATGTCTTGGCAAAGAACAACACTTGGGAAGTGGTCGATATTCCCAAGGGGACTCACTTAGTTGGTTCCAAGTGGGTGTTTAGTGTGAAGTATAAACCTGATGGCACTGTGGAACGGTATAAAGCTCGTCTGGTTGCAAAGGGGTTCAGCCAAAAATACGGAATTGACTATCTTGAAACCTTTGCTCCTGTTGCAAAACTGAAGACTGTGAGGGTCATTTTGGCACTTGCAGTGCAAAAGAAGTGGGGCATGGACCAGCTTGATGTCAAGAATGCCTTCTTGAACGGCCATCTAGAGGAGGAGGTCTATATGAGCATGCCTCCCGGATATGCTCAAAGTGAAAAATGCTGTCATCTCAAGAAGGCCTTGTACGGCCTGAAGCAGTCCCCTAGAGCATGGTTTGAAAGATTGAGGGCGGTAATGAAGACAAATGGGTACAAACAAGGAAATGGTGATTATACCTTGTTCATTAAGCAGAAAAGTGGCCTGGTGAGCATTCTTTTTGTGTATGTTGATGATATGATTGTCACAGGTGACGATGAAGAAGAGAAAAGGAAGATGAAGGAGAGGTTAGCTGCTGAATTTGACCTTAAAGATCTGGAAAAATTAAGATACTTTCTGGGAATAAAGATTGCTCGATCAAAGACAGGGTTTGTTATGAGCCAAAGGAAGTACACTCTGGACCTCCTGAAAGAGACAGGTAAACTGGGATGCAGGCCCTTTCTAACTCTAATGGAGTCAGGTACAAAGGTAAGTATCAAAACTGGTAACATCCTGGATGAGGAAAGAAAAGGACGGTATCAGAGGCTGGTTGGTAAGCTTATTTATCTTACTCTTACTCGCGCTGATATTACTTATGTTGTAAATGTGTTGAGTCAGTTTATGCATGTTCCTACTGATTGTCACTGGAAGAGTGCAGAAAGAGTGTTGGGGTACCTGAAGAATAACCCAGGTAAAGGCTTACTGTATTGTCACACCCCAACCTTTTGACCCTCAAACAAATTTTTTTTTTTTTTTTATAAACATAAAGCATTGAGGTGCGACTACACAACAATTTCAAAAAAAAGATGGAGCTATGTCATTTGAAACCATGGGGCAAACTTTCATTTATATAACAATTTCAATTCATACAAAGTCACATATATGTGTATGACAAAGATGCCCCAAACCACAACTTTGATGCCTAACACAAATAAGACATCAAAAAGACCAAACTATGACGCGCCGGCACTACCAAAGACCCAAAACCTCCCTAGTAGGATGTGAGTGAAGCCATCTAATCAACCTGCTGCCCCGGGTCCACCAAAACCTGAAAAAGAAATAACTGAAGGCTTAGCCTTCGCAGTATGGCAACAAGCCAGGAAAATCTCAAACCCTCTTAGGTAGGGCTCAAATCCAA
Organism: Nymphaea colorata; assembly: GCF_008831285.2. NCBI lineage: Eukaryota > Viridiplantae > Streptophyta > Magnoliopsida > Nymphaeales > Nymphaeaceae > Nymphaea > Nymphaea colorata. Next base: position 16,527,368 of record NC_045142.1, read on the forward strand.
GAACAATCATAAAACAATCTATCGTCATGTCGTGTCAGGACATAGGCACATCATTTGCCAAGAAAACCCCTAACATATACCACGACATGAAAGACCACTCAAGGGCCACAGAAACACAATCTCAATCACATGCAAGGCATGCTTAAACATTTCATTTCAATCATAGCATTCACATGCCCATCAATCACATACATTCGTTCCCACACATTTCAATTAGGTACATTCATTTTCATTAGCTTTAGTGAATTGACAGTTCCTGTGGGTGCAAACACAGGCACGTGCCCACCGCGGACGGCCCATAGCCGAGCGTGGTGGCCCAGAACAGTATGGATTCATCCATCCGCTGCAGCGGTAGAGCACTCATCCATGGATGTGTGAATTCCACGGAGAGATACTCAACCCTCCCTAGGACACCCAGGTTGGGAAGGCGAGAGCCCACGCTCCAAGCACGTCACACAACAGTACCCTGGGGCCTTGCACCGCCTGCGCTCCGAACAGGCGAGACCAGTGGCGAAGGCGGGACAACTCCCAAACACATAGCCACATCCCACTGGTCTCTCATCTCTTATTCTTTCATTCTTATCATTATAATTGCACAATTACAGAATGACCGGCTAGCTCGAGATTGGTTCACTTCACGAGTGCACCCACACCTACAATTGCCTCCCCACGAGGTCTACACATAACAATAACAGTCATAGCTAGCTGTCATACAATACGGGTACAACTACCCTCCAATTCCAATCAATTGCATTATTGCCCACGACAATACATATGCAACAATTCACAACATTCACATTCATAAAAATTCACATCTTATCAAACACATCAATCAGATCTTTCAAAACTTGGCCAAATCCCGGAGAGTAGTCTCGATCCGTGATGGCTCGTATCTGTCCTATGCAATTGTCATTCTATGATGCTCTCTAATGCACAATCGGGGTCGAGGAGACACTCGACTCGATACCCCACCTCATCTGTCCTAAGCAGTTATCAATTCTAGCATGCACATGCAAATGCGTAACAGTTTTCAAAACAAGCTTCTAATAGCTTTCCAAAACAGAACTTGTCACATGACAAATCATTCACAATCACACACATCAATCACACCTTTCAAAACTTAGCCAATCAATCACACCTTTCAAAACTTAGCCAAACCACGGAGAGTAGTCTCGGTCTGTGATTGGCTCGCATCTGTCCTAGACAATTATCATTCTAGGATGCTTTCTAATGCATAATTGGGGTCGAAGAGACACTTGACTCGATACCCCACCTCATCTGTCCTAAACAGTTATCAATTCTAGCATGCACATGCAAAGGCGTAACATTTTCAAAACAATCACTAATAGCCTTTCAAAACCCTTCATATCATATATCAATTCATGTACATGCATACACACATTCATTCACAAAACAATCTATCAAGCACATCACAATCCTAGGATCCCACGATCCTAAGAACACACATTCACACAATTGCCCAGGCAGGGATTTGCCTGGAATGCTGCCATACCTGTCACGCGTCCACTAAACACCTTGAACTACGACCCACATTGCTCAAGGCCTACTTGACGTGCCCGGTGTACCTGCAAACATAACAAAATGGTAAGTTCTCTACTCATTTCGCTTACCATCGATACAAATCTGAAAATACCGTCATCGAGGCATGTCTTCGCCTCAAATGGGTGTCGACCCACGAAACCCTCCAAAAAGGATCTCTACCCAACCCACGAGGTTGTCGCCAACGATTAGAACTCAAAACTTGTATTCGACTTATCACATGTACGACGATTCTCACTTGTTTTCCTTAGTTGAGGTGTTTTCCCCACCATAAGATTCTCAACATACAACGTATATGCACCTCAATAGAAACATATTTCCCCAAGCTAACCAAAATGATTCTAACGTTCTCCATAACAATACAATATCTACCATGCTTCCTAATTGCTTCGAAAATCAACCCATCATGCTTATAAGATCATTGTAGACATGGATCATCGTTCCTCCACATGAGTCCTAGACCTTTCCCAAAATAGTAACGTCGTTAACAAACATCCTAATTCATCAAATCTTAAATCTAGCATGCTCCATTAATGATTATACATGCTCCAACAACAAATATACAACAATCTAGGCTCGATTAGGCCTTGCTCACCACAATTTAAGAGTCTTAACTGCTGGAGTCCTCCCGACAGCCACCTCACAAGTTCGAGAGGTCCTCAAACGGCTAAAATCTCGCAATGCCGCCACACCAACGCATTCTAGCCGCTGTTATGAGGGGGAAGAACACATCCCCAAGCTGAGCGCCGCCGCCGCCGCCGTCCACTTCCGTCGCCGCTGCACCGACCTCCGTCTTCCTCTTCTCTGCGTTGTGGTCATAGCAAAGGGAGAGACGAAGAGGGGAAACGAGGGAGACGAGGGAGAAGAGGGCGGCGTCGGGCTCCCACGCTACTGGATTCGGGTCCGGGTCTGGACCCGATCCGGCCCACCTACAAAACGAGTCGAGCGTTACATGTATACATGGCAGGACAAACTTAATATTGAAGGATACTCTGACGCCGATTGGGCTGGTTGCACGGATACCAGAAGGTCTACCACAGGGTACTGCATCTTTCTAAGGGGAAACCTAGTGGTATGGAGGAGTAAAAGGCAAGAGGTCTGTTCTAGATCCAGTGCTGAGGCTGAATACAAGGCTGTTGATATGGGGGTTACAGAGATGTTATGGCTAAAGATTCTTCTAGCAGATATTAGAATTGAAATTGAAGAGAAGATGAAAATGTATTGTGACAATAAGTCTGCGATTAACCTGGCAAATAATCCCATCCTGCATGACAGAACCAAACATGTGGAGATAGATCGCCACTTCATACGGGAGCGCATAGATTCAAAGGAGTTGATCCTTCCTTATATGAAGTCTGAAGATCAAATTATAGATGTTCTAACTAAGGCCTTATGTACATCTCAATTTGAAAAGAATGTTAGCAAGCTTGGCATGTTTGACATGTATGCCAAGCTTGAGGGGGAGTGTTAGAATACCGTGTAATAGGGAACCGGGTCCGGAAATGGACCCAGTACCCATGGGCGTGGGAACCGAGGACGGGCTCGATTCCCTAGGCGGGTCTCTCTACCTCCCTCTTTTATTCTAATCACTTATTGTAATTGTTGATTAAGTGAATTAAGTTTTCTCTCTCCTAGGGTTGCGGTTTTGCCCCTAGGTTAGAGCTTCCCCGTGGTTTTTCACCTCGTTCCGATGTTTTCCACGTAAATCCTGTGTTTGTTTTTCTTTCTCTTCCTCCGCTGCGTGTTTCTACATTGTATCAGAGCCAAAATTGTGCTGTTTGGTTTCTTCGTTCGTGTGTGATTTAGGGTTTTTTTTTGGAACCCTAAGTCTGACCTTGCTGGAGTTCTATCTCCGACGTCGCCCTAAGTCCTGTTGCCCAAAGAAGTTTAGAATTATAGAATGGTACGAGGGCATAAGAACCTGTCAATCATAAGATACAAAACGCCAACTCCATGAGCTTCGCTTTCCTTTTGCATTTGCCGTCGTATCGTCTGCTAGTCACACAAAAGTAGCCAACAGTGAGGTAAAAGAGCATCTAATCAATCAAGATAAAGTAGAAACTGTAGACTACTAGAAAATTATGACAAGCAAATTACTTAAATTAATGAATAATAGTACATGAGAATACATCTATAATGGCAAGTAGGAATAAGCTACTAATCAGCTTGCATCATGGGTGTTGATTTGATCAACAAGCAACATATTTACAAAGATCCCTCTAAACAAGCAGCACTGCTTTTGCATGTTCTTATGGTATTAATATGTCAGCAATTTCTTCTGGATTAGGATTTAGTCCTGATCTGTAATCACAACACTCGAAAAGGATCCTCTAAACAAGCAAGAACAAGGTTGCTTCAATATGCACACTGAATATTAATAATAAGTAAATAGCACCCAACACTGGAGTTGGCTCTCATCAGTTAAGTGTAAAAGTAACTTCTTGTTTCATTAATTAGAAATAGAAAAACAATCCTTCGCTGTACATCAGATATAGTTTGATAGGCTGGAAATGTGGGATTGAAAATACGTTTCTGGAAAATGTCCAGTAAAAGTAGAATGAGAAATTTTGCACCCATTGTATGTGTGATGGCGTTGGAAGAAGTTTCCTGTGAGATTTTTTCTCAGCTTGATGGCATGGAATGGAATACAACATTAGAGACAACAATGTTTCATACTGAAAAAGAAAAGGGGCCTATTCAACTTTGCAATTCCACCTAAATATTTTTCCACCTCATCCCATTCCCCTGCTTGAACTTGACCCTCGAAGTGTTTCATATTGAAAAAGAACCCAGATTCTTGTTCCAACCTAGTATGGGCAAGGAAGGATTGCATTGATGTTGAACTAGTATTTTAAGGGCAATCCCAACTCCATTTTTCCTAATGCAGCCAGCACTTCGTGGTTAACAATGTGGTGTCAGGTGTGTATCCTCTGTCAAAGCGCATGTCAGCACAAGCACATCACCTTGGGCTGCAAGATCACAGACGTTGGTGAAGAAGGTGAATGGCATTGAAGGTTTCCTAGTTCTGGATGTTTATGTGTGAGACTTCAAGCTAACCAGCACTCACGCACACCAACTCTTGGTGAAAGCCCAGCCTTCACTTAGAAACAGGGAAATTTCATTCTATATTAGGGTTTTAATCCCTGCTCAGCTTTATACAAGCACTAAGTGGGTTGGGTTAGGCTCTCTAATTACCTTCCCCGACCTGTGTACTGGGTCCATTTACCAACCCTCTAACCCACTCCCTAAGACTTCGGAACTTCACGCAGATTCAAGTAAAGCAGACGAAAGCAAACAACTCAGCTCAGACAGATGCCTAACAGTATAAGATGATGCCACCAAAGGCCTGTAGGCTCCTTTGCAGTGGTCGAACCAATTCTCCCTAAACCAACCAATTCCACCCTCATGCCTGCAACCTGCACAAAGAGTATTTTACACCATCTGTACAAAAGCTTCCACATTTGAAGTGGTTAGGAAGAAAATCCCCACCACCACCGCCACCACCACTGGAGCAGATTATATGTTCCCTCTGAAGAGGGCAGAATCCCGCCACCACCAATAAGCACCACCACCACAACAGTTGTTTCTGCATAACCAGTACTCAGAATCAAAGAGAAGAGGAGGAGAAAATGCCTATGTTCCTCAGTCGTTACTCTCTGCCTCCTGCACTGAGACCCCACCGGCCACATTTGTCCCCAAATCATTGGTTTCCCACGAGAAGGAACAACTCTGTCTTCCATACACCGAGACCCCACCAGCAGGTGATATTCGAGCATCATCTGACACTGCATCAGATTCACAGTCCTTTCCACATCCTGGCCTACGCTGCTGTCAAACTGGACAACTAGGAGGAAGCTGCGATGAAGCTGAGGCAGAAGCGATGCTCCTCTAACATCTATGTTTTTCGTCTCGGAAGTTTTGTCCCATCCCAAGGGGTGGGACGAAATTTCTGAAAAAATGTTCCAACAAATCATCTGAATGGTAATAATTTTGATGCCATGTGTGATGTGTGGAGACCAAATTTGAAAAGTTGGATGTTTTTCCCACAGGTACAAGGTATTTCCTTCCCATCAAACATGCCCTCATAGAATGACAACAAAGAAGTACAAGAACAAGAAGCTTGCAAATCCCAGACAGCCTTATTTCCAGCACTACAGATCCAAGTCTAATTAAAAATTGGCATCTTCCTCATGCCCAAGCCCAAAGCGCAAGAAAAAAGAGCAAAGAAAAAATTATGTCCAGACCCTTCCATGATACTAATTGGTAGAGGTAGGTTGCACAACGGAACCCTCATCTTCTTATCTAGATTCACCTTTCATTAATTGTTGAAAGTGATGGACGTGAAACAAGAGAATCATCCTTCATTAACCCTAATCTCTACTTAAATAGAGATTAGTAAAAAATTACACAGCAGTCAAACTTATATTACAAGGAAATACTAAAAGAGTACTACCAGTTAGTAAATATTTTAATCTACTAGCACAAACTTACAGATATTTCTCTCAATACTCCCCCTCAAGCTGGAGCATAAATATCTACCATGCTCTTCCGCTGTTACTGCCCAGTGATGAGCACAGGCGTTAGGGCTTAGGGAGGAGGATCGACTCTTCTCTTCCTTATGTCTCTATATTCCAAGTGGTATGTTGCTTGATTTTTTAAGGGTGTCGATTCTCTCATCATAAAATGTACACATAGAGACTCAAATGACCATCATGGACATGGCAATGGGTAAGCATTTCATCATCAGTGACTTATATATAAATTTTCTTTATCATATCATTAAGGCCATTAAAGCTGGATTCAGCCAATAATTCCAACATTCACCCACCTAGCCTAATGATATGATCTTTGCCAACTATATATACAAACCGATGTAGAATACTTTATGAATAGACAGGCCGTAAATCTATGCAATTGATCCGTCCCTTAAGCTGTTGTTTCACCAAATTCTCATTTTTCAGATGGGAGAAAAACTTTATGCAAAATGCACAACAACGATTTTAAGAATTACATAAAATACTAAATTGTGATCACATAAAATTTAATGCATCCAACCAAGAGTCACAAATGATCCCCAAAACAATATGGCACCAATATATTAATAAGAGGACTAAAACAATTTCTCATTGCTAATAGTTAATACATAACAAATGACTCTCAATCCTTTTCAAATACAAATAATGAAAAGGAAACTGTATGTATACAACTTCATTATCAGAATAAGATCTTGCATGAACTTATGAAGCTCACTCTCATCAGATCTAAATGAAGTTATAAACCACATGACAAGTGCTAAAGTCTCGCATAGTATACTCCCTACCATTAGGAAAGCACATTCTCTCTTGCTTTTATGAGTAGTGAAGTAGGAGACAAATTCTTCCTTTCATGCTTATGAAGAATTCCATGGACACACTGTAACAACCCAACCCACTTCCAGGCTCGGGCCCCTGGTTCGGCGGATCCCAACCCGCCCCCTAGCAGTTTTGGCTCCAACCTGAAAAAGGCTAGGAACCAGGACAATCTTCTTATCAATGGCCTCCCTTTATAAGCCCTTGAAAATTCCTCACAATGTTTGATATGGGACTAAACTTCTGGGGTGTTACAATCCACCCCCTTAAGGCACACGCGTCCGCGCGTGTGGGACCCCAGGTCCGAGTGTTGAAACCTGCTCTGATACCACTGTAACAACCCAACCCACTTCCAAGCTCGGGCCCTTGGTTCGGCGGATCCCAACCCGCCCCCTAGCAGTTTTGGCTCCAACCTGAAAAAGGCTAGGAACCAGAACAATCTTTTTATCAATGGCCTCCCTTTATAAGCCCTTGAAGATTCCTCACAATGTTTGATATGGGACTAAACTTCTGGGGTGTTACACACACACTCACAAAGTGCTATCAACTATAGTTTGACAAACTTCTCATGTCAAAACAAGTTATTCAAATAACACTTAATCTTGTAGATTGTCCAAGGATAAAATGCCTCATATTTTAACTACATTATGTTGCCTATGCAACAAGCTAAGATACATCAGTTATAACTATCGTCTCTACTAAGAGCAGTGCATGTTTTGAATAAAGTGCCTACTAAAGATGTACCCAAAACTTTGTATTAGTTAATGACAGGTGGGAGACCTTCCCTATCTTATATGCACATATGGGGATGTCCTGCTGAAGCTAAATTATATAACGGTATAACCCCCTTCAATCCTAGAACAACCAGTGGTTTTTTTTTTTTTTCCATAGGTTATGCAGAAAGATAGAAATGATACAAATTCTATTGTCTATCTCATTCACCTCATATTGTGGAAACAGATAAAAAAAAATTCTTGGAAGATGGTTCAATAGAATTAAATGCATTACAAAACCTCGAATTTGAAGAATTGCAAGATATAGGATAGAAACCTGCTGAAGAAAGCACTAAAGGATTCGACTTTATCATATCTTATGATAATACAGAAATTGATCTGGAATGTAATGTGTCAAACTAAAATGAACTAGTTGTGGAACATGTTGATGAGCAAGAACAAGGTGTATAAGTTCAAGTTAAGTTTGTACTGTTACCTATTCGAAGATTAACTAGAATAAGGAAGAAAACCTATTATTCCACCTGACTATGTAGTGCATCTGCATGAGTCTGATGATTTCATAAATATCGATGAAGATCCTTAGACATTTATGGAAGTTGTAGACGTACTAGATAAATTTCATGAAAGAAGAGCTGGACTCTATGGCTAAGAACCAGACGTGAAGTCTTGCCGAGCTGCCTGAAGGAGTAAAACTCATTATTATGTAAATAGGTCTGTAAGACCAAAGGAACTCCAAAAGCAACATTGAAAGATACAAAGCAAGACAAGTTACAACTTACAATAGGGTTTATCCAGATGGAGGGCTTAGACTATAATGAGACATATTCTTCTGTCTCTGCTAAGGAGTCAGTGAGATTAATTCTTGCCCTAGTAGCTCAATTTGACTTACAGTCATGCCAGGTGGATGTTAAGACAAAATGAGGATCTAAATGAAGACATATATATGGAACAACGTCAATGGTTTTCTGATAGCAATACAGATCATTTAGTTTTCAAGCTTAATAAGTCAATTTATGAACCTAAACAAGCCTCCTGACAAAGGTATATCAAGTTTGCCAAAGTCATTGTGACTTTTTTGGGTTTACAGAAACATCATTGATTGATGTATATATCTTAAGGATAGTGGGAGCAAGTTCATAATTTTGACATTCTATGTTGGTGATATTCTGCTTGCAACTAATGATATACAGATGCTAACAGAAACCAAGCAATTTCTTGCATCTCATATTGCGATGAAAGATATGAGTGAGACATCTTATGTTCTCGGCATTGAGATTCGTTAGAACACTCTCTCTCAAACTACATACATCAATAAAGTGCTTAAGAGATATGGGCTAGAGAATTGTTCTCCTACTTCCATTCCTATAGCTAAAGGGAATAAATTGAGCCTAAATGATTGTTCATGTGACGAATATGAGTAGGCACAAATGGATAACAATCCATATGCATTAGCAGTTGACGGTCTGCAATAAGTGCAGACTTGCAATAGGCATAATAGTTCCTATGTAGTTCGAGTCTTAGTTGTTAAGGCGTCCTAGGCGACGCATAGTCGTGGACTAGCTGTGAGTCTACAGCCCTCGCCTAAGTCCATGACTTATATATATAGGAATTGAAATCAGCCGGCTGCAGAATGTTGCAGGATCACTGAACTTTTTAGAATTGTCGCTAAAACCACCTTGCAACAAAAGCATTATGAACAGCTTATGGTATACAACTGTTTATAGCGTTTTTAGCGATGTTTTATGGTGTTTTTTTAGAGGTATATTTAAATATTTAGACATCCGGCAACATCCAGAACCCAACTGATTTCAAGTTTCCTACATACATACATAAATATATATATATATATATATATATATATATATACATACACACACACACACACACACACACACATATATATGTCAACTTACAAGACAAACCCAAAACTTTCATAAGTTAAACAATTCCAATTAACAACCCTGCTTAGCTACTTTTTTCCATTTTTTTCACATATTTCTTTTTTTCCAGTTTATTTAAAACAATATTGGCTTTATATATATATATATATATATATATATATATATATATATATATATATATATATATATATATATATATATATATATATATATATATATATCATAGTCAAAAACAACTTTCTTGGCTTGGGTTTTTCTCGGGTATAATACAGCGAGCTTGAAAAAGATGGGAAAACAGTAAATTCTTAAAAAAAAAACTAAAAATGATGGAAAAATAAAATAAGTGAGAAATTAATAACACAAACGTAAAAAAATAAGTAGAATTGCAACAAATAAAAATTAGAAATGAAAAAAACAGTTTGACGTTAAAAAACATGAAGAAAATAAATAAAATGAAAAAAAGACAAAAAACGCGAAAGAACGTTTTGTCGCGATTTTTTCATTTTAACATTTTGTTAAAAAAGCGTCTTTTTTTAACTTTTATGTGGATAATTTATTTATCACATTTTTTTGTTTTCTTTTAAAAAAAAAAGTGTTTTTTGTGACTATGCTCTCTCTCTCTCTCTCTCTCGCTATATATATATATATATATATATATATATATATATATATATATATATATATATATATATAACCATCGCCTGGATTGTTTTAAAAATCTGTCACTAAATCCCAAAAACTACTGCTAAAAACCTTGAAAAACTGTGACCAACAAAAGCTGTTGCTAGTTGCTACTGCCCCTATTTCAACAGTTCTTAGCAACAGATTTTTAAAAGAAAAATTCATCCAGCATCACTACCTTCAGGCTGATTCCTACCCTGAAAGTCTAAATTCTTCCTGTTCTAACTTTTGGATTCGTCAGACGCTCATACGTTCCATACTCTGAATTCTTCCCAGTCTAACTTGTGGGTTCATCAGACACTAGTACATTCCATATTCACCCCTGCTTGTTATATGAAATTACTATTCTTACCCACAGTTTCAAATATCAGCCAACAAATCAAATTCTAAGTTGGAAAAGGGGCAGATAGTACATTTGCATTTTTTATTTTGTTTGTGGCAATATTGAACCAGCTGTTGTCCAGCTCAATAATGCCCTCTCAACGACAACAGCTCTTCCTTGTGACATTCAGTGCTTTTGTAGTGCTTTTCTTTGCTTCTCTTGTTCATTCAACAAAGCTTATTTCTTCAATTTGTCTCTTAGTGCACATGAAGTGTTTATTTGTGTTTTGTTTCTTTGAACCTTCAGCAATCAGCCATAGTGCTCATTCTTGATTGTTTTTTTTAAGCTTTCCTGTGTCACTATCATCAGGTTTTATTCATCTATGATATATGCCTACACAAAATCAGGCAAAGACTCCAAACGTCCACACATAATGCTATGCAATACCAACCACAAGCCTGTAAAAGTCACTATATGCCTCCGTATGTTACCAGTTTCTACATTTAGGTGAACAATCCAAGCATGTCCCTGTACAAGGTAGGTTAGGATAGTAACATATGCTGTATAAGGGAAGGGTGTGACAACTTGAATGTTTAACTACTAACATATACAACAACAATTAGCAATTAATAGATTAAGATTATTGCAATTTACAAGAAAAGGTCATCTTATAAGGCTCACATAAGCAGATAATATTGCCACATAATGAGTAAGAAAGTCTTATTAAGTTCATATACGAAATGATTGCCTTGAGTGAAGCCAAAAATTCATAGCTGTTGTAGCAACGAATATACGAAAAGCGCCTCATGCAAGAAAAGTACACATCCTCATTAAAATGCAATTGCTCAGCTAGTGGATCAAGATCCTCCAACAAACGCTGGTTTCCTCCAAAGGTAAAAGTAGAATTTCCTGGAAGAGTAGAGATATTACAGCATAAACATTAGAATTTATGAGTGAGTGTGTGTGTGTATATATATATATATAGATAGATACATATATGAGTGATTGGTAGATACCAGACCACTTAGGTAACAGATAAAACGAGACCTCTTAAATTCATGTTAAAAAGTGTTTTAAACAAAATGTGAACCTTCTAACGTGTTCAGAAACACTAATTTAATATAAATCATGCTTTAGTTCAAGTCATTTTTGTAAAAATCAATGATTGTTATACTATCAAAATTTTTCCATTATAAGGGCCATTTATTTTTTGACTATTAAAAAAACATTATGTAAGTAAGAAAAGGACTAGCTTATGTTTCTCATCAAATCACTTTTAAGATCATATCTATAAGATTAGATTGCAAAAAAATATATTTTAATAATTAATTTTAATAAGTTTGGTTTTTGTTTTGTACCCAAGTGGCCTTGTTTTTACCAACTTTTGAGGTTCAATTTTGTTTTTTGTTGATGATTGCCCAAGTATATGTTGATTGAAAAAAGCTCTAGTTTGAGACTCTCTATTGTTCAAGTTCTCAAGAGTTTCTTCAATGCCTGATCTCAACCAGTCTCACCCCAACAAACAGCAGCCTTGTCCTCACCTCCAAGCTTGATAAGTGCAACTACACCATTTAAGGACACTTGGAGAGATACAATCATAGGTCAAGGTCTTTGTAGATATTAATACAAGGCCCAATCCTGAATTTACACCTAAATTTCTCAAGGTTAATAATGGAGTAAGAAAGACCCCGATGAAGAAAAAACAAACAAAAAAAATCTAAATGATTATTATAAGAATTTGATGAGTGAAAAATGAAAATTGTACAGCTTTTAGCATGAAAGCATACGCGGTTCAAGCTAAAATTGTCTTTAATCTTCTTTATGATAAGAAAGCTAGTGAGACTTACAAATATCTACAGGACACATTTATAAAAAATATATAACCCATAAGTATTATCCAGAAGAAAGAATCGAAATATTAAATAAAAAGATAAAAGCATGAGACAATATTTTATGGATTTATCGTTTGTATGGAATGAAGTATCTCAGCTCGAACTCAAATGGGGAGAAATTACCAGCACACTGACATGAGAGTTCAAGTTGAAGAAAAGAGATTCTTTACTTTTTTGTGAGGATTAAGACACAAAATTGAACATGTTAGAGCCTCTCAATCTCTTTCTTTCTGACAACCTATTCATGAAACTCTCACCAAACCTAGTAAACCTAGTGGAGAGGTAACAAGGGTCAACATGAACAAAGTCTGAATAGTGTGTTAAGCTAAATTGTCTAAAAATAAAGATAAGGCTCGTGGCATCTAGACTGGAAAATTACATCAAACGCTATATACCACCACAGATCAACAACTACAACAATTGTCGAAAACAAGAAAAAGAATAGTTGCTTGCCAATTTCATAATGATCCCAATTGTTTTTGTCTCAATAAACCAAATTCATCCTGAAGTATTTTTCTGTACGACCCCAAAAAAACGTATCTACTGCTAAGGAAACATCTTAAAAGAATGAAAGCTCTATATTTCAAAAGTTGGATTCATACCAAAATCATGTTTAAATTTTTTTCCATTTCTCAAAGCTCATGCTATAGTTGTGATGTGTACTTTCATTAAATATTGAGTGCATAGAAAATCAACTTTGACTATATAGATAATATGTGTATTCCAAGCTCTTCATTTTTTTACTGTTGTTCATTTGATTTCAAGAAATGCATTTAATAGAAAAAGTGGAATTGGAGGAGAAAAGCTGAAAATGAAACCATTGATTATTCTTCCTAGTTGAGATATTAAAATAGTGATTGAAATGATTCTGAAATTAATAATCTGAATCAAATCAATGAAGAAAATGTGGAAATGAATGTTGAGTAACGAACACCCATTGAAACAATTAACTACACTCGAAGAAAGAGAACCTAATTTTTAATACCAAGATCAACCATTAGATATTCGAAAATCGACAACCCACACGTCCAGAATCAGAGAGAACACCAAAAGTATGCACTAGGTTTTTATGACACATTTACCCCTAGACATAGAATTTGCCTACTTTCATATATCCCTAATATAAACTAACTTGTTATGATGAGCATAAGGGTCATCATACATGTGACGAAAACATGGAGCAACTCACCCATATGAAAGAAAACCTTTAGTTGTAATCAGTTGATAGGTGCACTAATATCTCATAATCTCAAATATTCCCTTAGTTTAGCATTTGTAAAATCATCATCTCTACATTTTCTCAAAAATCTGATTCTCATTGTTCTTGCAAACAGAACCAAATTGTTTTGTTATTAGTATCTGCAAGACATGATAAATGTGAACCCTTGCAACCAATCAACAAGCAAAATCCGTAACACAGCTTTCCACTCTTAAAAGGTTAGATGGTATCTAGTTTTCTTTGACGAAAACATATTTCTTAAAATCTCAAATATTTTTAAATTAGCATTTATAAAATTCTATTTCTTGATATCAATAGTGTTATCAAAAATCCAAATAAAAAGTCCCTCAAAAATTTATTTTTTAATTTCTTTAGATAATTCGTAAACACAGTTTAGCCCTCGCAAAGACCACCACATTGTAGTGCACAATAGTCCACTTTTTGTACAATTTGGTAGGAGCTTTAAATTGCCACAATGAATTTTAAAAAATGTCATTGCCACCATGCTCCTTTTTATTATTCTAGTTTAAATAATTCTATCTGTTGACTTATGGTGTATTTGGGTCACCTATTCGGGTCTGGATCTGGACCCGATCCAATGTTACTTTTATGACCCTATTTAACCTGTGTAAACCCTAATTGTTAGTGAGTGAATAATATTCTAAGAGAGAGAGTGTCTGGTTGCTAGTGGGCACCAGTCCTCCTCACCCGTGGTTTTTTCCCTCTTGTTGAGGGGTTTTTCACGTTACATCTGTGTTCGTTCCTTGTTTCCTCGCTTTTACTGTTTCTACATGGTATCAGAGCTGAATAGTTTCTGAGTTTACTGTTCAGATTTGACGAAGAATCCCTCGACTCTATTTAGTGAAAGGCCCTCTGTTGCCGTGAAGTTCTGGTGGACACCGTCGACTCATGTTGTGACATCGCCCGACGCTCTGCCTGGTATCTTCGCTCGAGCTCCTCCATTGCCCGAGCCCAACATCACCCGACGGTGTCCCTTCTGCTCCACTATCGCCCGAGGTCCTCTATCGCTCGCCTCTGTTAGCGTCTCGCTCCAACGACATCGCCTCCCGTGTCTGTCCTAGCATCGCCTCCATCGCCCGACGATCTGCTGTCTGCATCGCCCGCTACCCAGGCCCCTCAGTGTCTCTCCTAGTACGCTCTGTCTGTCAGTTCCTGTGGAGCTCTGATGCCTGCTGTTCTGCTGTCGTGGCCTGCCATGCGTGGGGTGCCATCGCCCCTACTCCCTGCTCGGTCGCTGCTCCCTGCTCCGCTGCTACATCCTCGTCTACTTCAGCTTGTGCCTCTGCTGCAGACGAGAGATGAGAGACGACCCCTCTTCCCGTCTTTGCTCCCTGTCGCCGCCTCCCTACTGCTCCCCCTCTGGCCCGACTTCTTGTTCATCGTCTAAGAGACCGCCCACTTCTGTTGCATCGTCCAGTTCTAGTGGTGCCTGTCATCGTTTCAGCAAGTAATCTCTCTCTGTTTTTTATCTTCCGCCCTGCTGTTTTGTGTTTGTTGTTGCGCCCTAATTCACAGATTTTTTGGATTACAAAGGGAAGACAATCATATTGTTGCAGATGTGCCTGAGCATGAGAGAGATGAAGGATGCTCTACTAGGACTGAGGAGGAACGTAATCACTTGTTTGGGTAGGTTTACTCTAGGCAAAGAATACGTACTGATGAGGTGACTATTGGTGAGAATTTTACCCCCAATCCCAATGCTATTCCTTCCCTGGATGACCCAAGTCATGCTCGGGAGATTCAGACTGAAGCTGCAAATGAAGAGGTTCTCATTGCCCTGAGAAAGGGTGTCAAATCATGTACTCAACACCCGATTGGTAACTTCGTATCATATTCTAAACTGAGCAAGGATTACAAATGTTTTGTATCTTATCTTTCTTTGACTGTGATTCCCAGAACTGTTACAGAGGCTCAGAGTGATCCCAAGTGGACTCATGCTATGCAAGAAGAGATGGAAGCCTTGAGCAGAAACCAGACGTGGGAAGTGATAAAGATCCCTGAAGCGGTTCATCTGGTTGGATCCAAGTGGGTCTACATCATTAAGTACAAACCAGATGGGAATGTTGAGAGGTACAAAGCTCGTCCTGTTGACAATGGGTTTAGTCAGAAGTATGGGATTGACTACTTGGAGACCTTCGCTCCCGTTGCAAAGATGAAGACTGTTAGAGTTATCATTTCTCTAGTAGTATTGAAGGAGTGGAAGATGTATCAACTTGACGTTAAGAATGTTTTTCTCAATGGTGACCTTAAAGAGGAGGTGTACATGTGTATGCCCCCAGGATATGAGGAACCGGAAAAATGCTGTAAACTGAAGAAAGCTCCATATGGGCTCAAGCAATCGCCCCGAGCATGGTTTGAAAGTCTTAGATTTGTGACGAGACAACATGGCTACGATCAAGAAAATGGGGATCATACTCTGTTTGTAAAAAGGAATGAGGGTAAGGTTACTGTTTTGTTAGTCTATGTTGATGATATGATTGTTACAGGTGATGATGAAGAAGAGATAACACGTTGAAAGGGTTGACTAACTGCCGAATTTGATCTCAAGGACCTTGGCAAACTAAGATATTTCTGGGTATCGAGATTGCTAGGTCAGGTACAACCCTTGTGCTGAATCAGAGGAAATATACCTTGGATTTACTGAATGAGACAGGAAAACTAGGGTGTAGACCGGCTTCTACTCCTCTGGATGCTGGGCACAAACTCAGTATTAAGGATGGAGAACCTCTTTGTGAAGAGGCTAAGGGGAGGTATCAATGTTTGGTTGAAAGATTGATCTACCTCACTCTGACTAGACCTGATATCACATTTGCTGTTAATGTGATGAGTCAATTCATGCATGCACCTACAGATGCTCACTTGAAGGCTGTCAACAAAATCTTGTGCTACCTGAAGAGAAATCCTGGTAAATGGCTTCTATATGTGAAACAATGGCCTATTGAGATTGAAGGGTATTCTGATGCAGACTGGGCACGCTGTGTTGATACTAAAAGATCCACCTCAGGGTACTACGTCTACTTGGAGGGAAATCTAGTTGTTTGGAGAAGCAAGAGACAGGATGTTTGTTCCCGCTCAAGTGCAGAGGCTGAATATAGGCCTGTTGCTATGGGAGTATCCGAACTACTGTGGCTGAAAATATTGACTGATATTGGTATGATGACTGAAGGACCTATGAAGATGTAATGTGATAACAAGTCCGCAATCAATCTGGCCAACAACTCTGTGTTATATGACCGAACAAAACATGTCGACATTGACCGCCACTTCATTCGGGAGAGGATTGATGCCAGAGAGTTGTTTCTACCATATATGAAGTCTTACCTTTGACTCAGTTTGAGAGGAATGTATCCAAGTTGGGCATGTTTGATATGTATGCCCAACTTGAGGAGGAGTGTTGACTTATGGTGTATTCGGGTCACCCATCCGGGTCTGGATCTAGACCCGATTGGCCCTATTTAACCTGTGTAAACCCTAATTGTTAGTGTGTGAATAATATTCTAAGAGAGAGTGTGTCTGGTTGCTAGTGGGCATCAGTCCTCACCTATGGTTTTTTCCATCTTGTTGAGGGGTTTTTCACGTTACATCCGTGTTCGTTTCTTGTTTCCTCGCTTTTACTATTTCTACACCATCAAAATAAACTCAATGACAAACTAAATAAAGGCTTGTTATGTCAGTGTACTTTCTCTCATGCTTGTAGCAATAAAAAACATATTAAAATACCTAGATTTGCATTTTCTACTACATTTCAAGTTATAAAGAAGTTCAAAGGAAGAATATTGTTTGCAACCACCAATTAATCTTACTGCTCCATAATGTAATTGAACAAACTGGGATTTGTTACAAAAATTGAGCATCAAAAAATGTACTAACAAGAACACAAAGAAAACTTGCACACTGCTCTATTTTGAACCCTCTAAAACTAAATCCTAATTCAGTAAATTGCACAGAAGATATGTCTAACACTCCTAACAATTAGTATAGATTCTAGTGTAAAACTACAATAGTGACCAACGTAAAAAACAACACCCTAAAATTACAATCTACGCTCTAGATTCCAGATTCGGCCCGTCAAGAGTGACCAACCCTAGAGAATGCTTTCAGATCCTTGGATGATAATCAAGGTCCACTTAGATCCTCTACAAAATCAATATTTCTAATATTGCTACTCCATTCTAAGTACAGTAAATATAGTTTTAAACACAAACATTAAGAAAGCAATAAGGACAACTTGCAACCAAAATCATAACCAAAGTGATATGGTAGTCTCAAGCCACAGAATGCAAATTTTTACCACAAGCATCAGCTATGCGCTTCTTTAAGGAGTTTGAGAAACGCTGAACATCAAAGCTACAGTCTAGATCAAAGTACATGACTAGCCTTTGCATGCCACCAAAGAAGACACCATTGCAAACATTAGGAAGAATGCAGTTTATGGCAGCCTGTTGATTACACAGGTAAACTTGAAGCATCAGTTAGCAGTTAATTTTCTTAATGACAAAAGAGCAACAAAGCCAAGAGCTCCAATCATGTTGCATTGCTCATAGTGTGTTTTCCAGAAAAATCACAGCCAACTCAAGGAATGGCTTGAAAATTCACTAACCGCACATACAAGATTTGGAAATAATAATCAATTGGAAGGAACAAGGGACATCACAAAATTGACAATAAAAACACAAACATATTCAGGAAGCATTCTATCATAGTTTGTAGAGTTATAGTTACATCACTAACATAATAGTGCTATTAGGCTTAGTAGACATGATTGAATTATCGGAAGTCAGCCACGTATTATCATCAGATTCTTGATTATGCACTTAAAATTGAGTTTTCAAGAGTAAAGGAAACATGGGACAGCAGAAAAAAAAACATGCAGATGGAAGGAGATGATGCCAAAGAGAAAACAGATAATTTGCAGAGCAGAACACAGAGAGGCTATGCAGACAAGAGTATCATGAAAATGAAGGACAGATTGGAGAAAAGAAAAGAATAAACCAGAATATTCTCATTTTGGGGCAGATGAGGGATCTCCAAGTTCACTTCTGTTGTGGCAAACTGTCCCTGATTTATGGTTCTGATACAATGCTAGATCTGAGTATTCAGAACTGTTCCACATGAGAGGAAGAAGGAAGACAATATGACAAAGCTTCAACGTAGAATGGCTACAAGGATCTTTCTAGAATACATATGTATTGCTTGTCTCCTCCTCTTAGTGCACGTTCCTTTATTTTTTTTTTGGGTGAACGTCATTGACCTGTTAATTTGGACACAAAACAATATTTTTCTTGATATTGAGGGCATTGAGGACCTTTGAAATTTTGAGATCAAAGTGTGACATGGGAATGACAAAATTTTCAATACGAGTGACAGGGTCGTGAGTTCCATCATTAGTGACAATACTAGTCCTACAAGAATAACAAATGAGATTCAAGAGTTTACCTGCATTACCTGTCACATAGGTTACCATCCCATGATCAACAAACCATTTCCTGTGATCACTTTTTTTTATGTTCAAGTTCCTCTCAGCAAGAGCAGGCAACAACAATGCCTTTGACCTCCTTCATGTCCTTCTTACTACCATTCTCTTTCTTGAGTTCTATTTGTAGGTTTTTTTTTTCCATTGTTACGAGGAAAAAATTTGCTTTATTATGTCCCTTTTTGTCGGAGAGAAAACAAGTAGGAACATTTCTCTATCCTTAAGAACTCAAAGGCATATTAGGGGTAGGAAGTATACCTCGCCCCTCGTCTCCCACATCCTTGTCCCCTTCTGCCATGATTACATAAACATTATTATCCATTCTATATGTAACCCCAATGACTAGCACGTCCTGAGAATACATCTAAGTGGATAAGCCTTCGTAAAATCCTTTCATAGTTATCTCCTATAGTATCAATGTAGCTCGCAACTCTTCATATGTACGAAGAGTAGGCAAGCATAATAGAGAGATGACAGTCATATTGTATCCGGACCCAATGCGCGCAAAACATGCTAAAACATATTGGTAGCTAACTGCATAGCCTACAAGCAAAAACTAGTCTGCAATCATCTTCATCTTGTTCAGGTATTCCATGTTTGAATAGAATCCTTCTTATGCAATCGAAAGTCTCGCTTAAGAAACATAATCCTTATCTGTGAAACCTATGACTATGTCTGAACCTGTTGAAAGTTGTATGCCTGATCCTCATCAGCTACCACAACAAGGAGCTCTTGTCACAGTGTAGAGGTGATGAAGGCAACCACAAATTGGTCTTCTTCGGTTGAATGGTCTTCTTCGGTTGAAGTAGCCAGGGTTTTT
Source organism: Nymphaea colorata (assembly GCF_008831285.2). Lineage (NCBI taxonomy): Eukaryota > Viridiplantae > Streptophyta > Magnoliopsida > Nymphaeales > Nymphaeaceae > Nymphaea > Nymphaea colorata. The sequence continues at coordinate 16,547,339 of NC_045142.1, forward strand.
GACACATACTATTGAAGTCACCCCATTGTCATTCTTTTCCTCATGTGCCATAAATTCTGATGGGATTAGGGTACTTACATCTAAGTGACTGAGGAGACCTCAATTCCTTATGAAAGGAATAATTTCTTTTCCAAGTTGGAAAATTCAACTTATTTAACTTCTTAGGGACAAGTTGACTGAGAAACTTTAAAGAGATACCTCAATGACAAAAAAATCCATTTGAATTTGAATCATCAAAAAGATCAGAATATAAGGAGAGAATGAGAAAAGAAACTTTAAAAAAGCTGAATTGGAAGGGTACTATAGAAAGATCTCCATTCAGCGAAGGCACAAGAAAAAACAAAGTACTGCATGATCAAGTTGTACTCCAGGCAATCTGAGAAAATTCCAGCAAATAAAGCAAAGAAGTAGATACCTTCTTTTATCTTTTCCTGTTTTTTTTGTCTTTTTCCTTTTTTTTTTGTTGAAGGAAGATCAACTTTCTGACAGACTTTGCTGGGACAAAACTGAACAAAACCATCAGTCCCTAATCCTGTGATAAGGTAGGATGCCTGATTTGTTTCTAGATTTTAGGCATCTGAAGTCTGGCAGCCTCAATGTAGAAGGCATCTGGCCTGACAGATTTTAGGTGTTCGATTTCTGAACACTGCAGACTTTACATACTTTTGTTGAGCCCAACAGATAAGATTGGAATAAAAATATGACTGCAGGCAATGATAAGGCTAAACAAAAGAGGTGTTGAAGATGAGAGCACTTATATTCATAAACAGAATTCATTATTTTAGAATGGCTGGATCAACAATAAATTGGGGATAAAGCCACTTGAAAGCATAAAAACAGCAGGAAATAGAATAAGGGGATAACTATTCAGATGTGGTTAGACCAGAAATAAATTGGAGATAGATCTGATTGCAAGCATATACATGGCAGAAATTATAATAAGAATGGAAGAAGGTTTGAACCAGCTTATCCAATAACTATGCTGTTAAACGATCATCTTGGATCACTATAAACACCTTACCAGACAAGGAAGAAGGGATGTAGGTGACCAAGGCCTGATCATGTTTCATCCATGTACACAAACCATAACCACAAATATCAATTTTGAGTTTTTATCAGTGAGGTTTTTCTCGGCTATCTTTTGGCAAAGTTGTTTTTCCCAAAAAATCTTGGTAAAATCTCGGAGTTTAAAAAAATAAAAAAATCAAAATGTTAGCTAAAAATACAATCAATGAGAAACTAATCAGAAGACATAAAAAGACATCTAGTTAAAATGATAAAAATGATAAAGTAATAAAATTTGTATTGCATCTAGGACATGACGTTAAATGCCTAAAACAAAGGGGAAAAACTATGAAACAAAAGTTGAAAAAAAAAATGTAAACAGAAAATGAAATACAAGATAAATGAAAAACACGATAAAATCACCTTAAAATTGTGATAAATTGATTTTTTAATGGGTTTTCAAAAGATCGTCATGTTTTCCCTTTTTGTGTTTTTCGTTTTTTTTCTAATATCCTGGTACTTTAAAAAATATTGTGATATTTGTGGCTATGGCTCAGACTAAAGAAAAGAAAGTTACAGATATGTAAGGAAGTTTTCAGTATTCAGCATGCACTAATAATCGAGAGCATCGGCTGCAAACCTTTTCACTGAGGCAGCAATTCCCTTCTTTTTGTGTTGCTCTTTCTTTTCTGTTTTTTTATTGAATAAGCACCCTCAAGAAGATCATCTAAATCATGCACACGACTATCTAAAATATATATATGTGCTGATGGATCTCCAAAACAAAAGTTGTGCAAAACTGCTTCACACCATCTGAATGAGGAAGAATAGCACAGAACCATAAGAAACAATAAGGAATGAGAACAAAGAGATACTTATCTCAGATTTCAGGTAAACTGAAGAAGAACAGCTAGCCTTTGACAGAATATCCTATTGCCTAATGGCTTCAGGTTTGGCAGTTCAAGAATAAGGAAAGAATAAATCAGGATTCAAACTTGCAGAATGAGAAAAGATGATTTAGGGTTTGCAATAGCAATGCTTGATGTTGAAGAAATAGGATCAGAAATTTAGGGTTTTGAAAATCTACTGAGAAAATTCAGCAATGAAATATGGCACGTAACTTAGAGTTTGAAATCCAATCAGCAAAGCGGAATGAATTTGTAAAAGATGCTTAAAGGGCAACTAGAAAAATCTGAGAAGATGAATCGAAGAAAGACTATGGAAGAAAGGAACGATTTTCTTGACTTGGAAATCAATCCTAGATCTCTTTAAGCATGCTTTATAGAGACATCCACAGTTCGAGTGCAACCTGGCTCTAACACCGTGTTAAATTTGAAATCAGCAATAAAGCATTTTAACATATATCTTAAAAAAAAGAACAAGCAGTGCACAGAGTCAATGCTCCAATATAGAAGTTTGATCTAACTTCATTTTCTAAACATATGTTACAAAACATTAACATGTGACACTAATGCTCCAAAATTATATGAGCAGAACTGAAAAAAGATTCACACACATACTGTGCTATATACCATTTATGCTAGAACTGAATCCACATGTACACTTGCTTTCCATTTTCAACTGCTGAAGTTTGCATCTTCAAATTCACTCAAACTATATCTACATACACATATATCTGTGTGTGTGTGTGTGTGTGTGTGTGTGTGTGTGTGTGTGTAGATATAATTTTAGTGAATTTGAAAATGCAAACTTTGAGGGCTGGCAGGAGGAAACAGGTCACATCAAGGTTTATTGCAGGTTCTAGTTGTAGTGTTAATATCTGTGGTTCAAACCCCATCTCCCGACCTAGTGCTGTTTATGTAACTGAAAAAAGTCATCATGGAAGACCATCAGAGTGCCCAAGAGACATAAGACCCACAATGCTGGTGGAATTGTGTAATCCAGCTGCATTTTTATTGGACGGTTTTGCTTTGGTCTTACACAAAAATGAATGTTTATTGACCTGTTGAATTTTGGAAGTGGAGAATTTGAAGTCATGATGAGATCCAACAAAGATAATAAAGACAGGCATGACAGATAAAGGCACAATAAGTTCATGGTTCAATAGTTTTGGATGGAAATTAGTATAATCAAAAAGTTATGACATGGTATTTTTCTGGTTGCATTGCTTTGAATGTCACCAAATATCCTTATTGAAAAGATTTGGTTACATGACATCACTTGAAAATTTCAATTTGTCTGTATACACACCTCCAAATTCTAAGAAAAATCAATCAATAAGTTTTCAAGGTGAGAGGGACGATTTCATCAGTGGACAGACATTCAAGGGCATTCATTGATTAAATTTGTTGCTTTTGCATTTGACAAACCAGTGGCTTCAAAAGCAGTTCACACATATGAAGGAAAAAAATGTTAAATATTTGAAGTGGTTATTTGCTATGTTGTCAAAGGCAGTCTGCTCTTGCACCTAGGCTCCGGCTTGCTGATTACTTAAGCTTGCTGTTTTCAGAGTCTCAGAAAACCTGTTATTCAGAAATGCCTAGAACATTACCTAGGATGCCTAGACTTTGTGTGGGTGCTCTGCTCAATAACCTAAGATTTTCTATTGAGAACCAAAATTTTTGTTCTTGGTTCGGTTTTTTTTTTTTCTTGTCCTCTTTTGAGATGGCTTTTTGTTCTTCTTTTGAAATGGATTTTTTTCTTCGTCTATTTTTATGCAGCCTTCTAACATTTCTTTTAGCGAAAGCAATCATGCATTAAAAGTACATGTGGGTCTATGCATGCATTTGACTGGATGTGCACATACAGTTACAATTATAATTTATTTATTATTGTACTTTGACTATAATGTTATTTTAAACTTTTAACTTGCATATATATGTTTTATCATATTAGCACTTTCTTGTTTATTAGTATTATAATAGAAGATACTCAGATAGTTTTACATCAAGGAATCTTAACATGAACTACTATTATATTCTGGAATTTATGTTCCCTCCTTTTGTTCATTAGATTAGTAATTTTAAGTTTTGTCTTAGGATTTTTAGTTCTGTGTATCATAATAGTTGTAAGTTTTCTTTGTGCCACATAACTTGTGTTCGACAATAGTAAGTTTGATTTACGTTGAATTCACCTAATCCTACATAGGATCTAGGCCAATCTACCTGTTTAGGCTGCGCTTTATACATACAAACATACACACACACACACACACACACACACACATATATATATATATATATAACTTATTTATATTTGGACATATCTATACATAACTATTTTGTATTATTTTGGCAATATTTATACAACTGTATCTAACTGTATCTGCTAAGTCACATAGGAATGGGCACAGGTTCGGGTATGGGAAGTGGGTGTGGGCACGGGACTTTTGAACATCTTGGTATGGGGGTATGGCGGAAAAAATGTGCAAAATTCCGGAAAAAAATGAAACAAAACTCACACCTTTTTTGTTAAAAGTTTAAAACAGAAGGATATTTATAGTTAAAGATACAAAATTTAAAACCTAAGCAAAGAAGGCAGACCGGCAGATTTTGAAGAAGGTACAGATTTTGAAGAAACGGCAGATTAAATAGAAATATGGCAGAGCAGCAGAAGACAGCTGCTAAACAGAAAGATCATCAACACAGGGCAAAAATTGAACCCCAAAATCATCAAATACATGTAAAGCATAAATAAAACAAAAATAGGAAAAATACAGCAGTGAAAAACCTAAATCGTGAGGAAAAGATGATAGTAATAACAAAGGAAACACAAAAAAAGGGGGAAACAGCATACCAAAAACAAAATCAAATGAGAAAAAAGGGAGAAACAGCATATGCAAAACAAAAAAGGAGAAACAATGCAAAAAAACCCCAAAAGACAGAGTCAAATGAAAAAAAAAAAGATACTTATGCTGCCGGCGACGCTGAATACTGCCACCGTCCAGTCGCCACCAGCGAAGCTCCCCACTATGCTGAATATCTAAAATGCACTTAGGTTGCTTCCAGGACAGCACAGCTTGGACCTTTGCTAGATCCAGTGACACTTCATCCTTAAAGATTATGTTTCCCAAAAACATGACTTTGTCCAATCAAAACTCTCACTTTAAGAGTTAGCATACGCACTCTCAACATCTCAAATGATTTGCAAATGGATCCTGTAACCCTTTTCATTGTGTGAATAGATCAATACATCATCAATGATACTATCACAAACACATCCAAATAACTTGAATACTATGTTCATGAGATCCATAATGGAACCTTGTGCACTCATCAACACGAACTCACATATTAGTTCATGAGTTCCACAATGGAGCTTGTACATTTGTCAACATGAACTCGAAGACTAGTTCATGAGTTCCATAATAGGAGCTTGCTCATGTGTTACCTCACTTGCTAAAAGTTGTTTTAGGACTATTTGTATGCTTGACTTGCAATTGATAACATCCCAATCAAAAGACAATCTTGGACAAGGTCCTGGTCTTTCCCAATTTGGTGGAAAAGTCATCGATGCACAGCACGACGTACTTGTTCTTAGTAGGGTCTTGGTGATACACGCCATAATTCTCAGCCTTTGAGAACCCTGCCCATGGCAAAGCATAGTTGTCCACCAAGTCTAGCCATCCAAAAGCAAGAGGTTGTCAACCCTGTAGAGAGCCGCGAATGCCAATTTAGATGTGCCAAGCATGGACCATCCTGCCGAAGCTGCTGACACGGGATGCCAAGAGGGCAAGGTGCTGCTGACAAGTCATGGAGGTCGACAAATGGTTGGCAGGTTGCCGAGCCACTACCGAGGAAGGGAGAGGATTCCTTATGTCAAGCCAATGTCACTACCGAGCAAGAAGTGCCAAGTGCTGTCAAGAGTAAGGGAGTAGCTACCAAGTTCACCTTGACATCGCCAAGCTCACTAAGGACGCGCAAAGCGAGTCACCCAGCACCACAGGGCAGTAGTGCGCAGGCGTCCTGGCCAAGGTAACTGCCGACAGTCGATATGTGTAGGCAGAGCCCCAAACCAGCAAGCAGTTGGGCACCTAGACGGTCAACTATCAAGTTGTGGTATGCAGATTCAGGGGAACCGAGATGCTTAAATGAATTCAAGTGACATGTAATCTTATAAATAGGGAAAAAGGGCCTAGAGAGGTACTCTTTGGCTATTGAACGAATGGTTCAAGTTCCTCTCTCTAGCCTGGGAGTTTAGTATTTTTTCGGATTTTGATGTTTGTTTGGGCTAGGCGTTGGAGATCCAGCGACAATCCCAGCCACAATTAAAGAGTTCTTTTGGTGAAGAATCTGCCCATCAACGTAAATTTTCCATTTCTTGCTTCTTTCTTGGTAAGGTTCTAAAGCACGTGGCATCCATATTGGGGGACCTACCAGTAGTGGTATCAGCGCGCTCTCATTCAAATTCTCGAAAGCCAAAATGCCTACACATCATGGTCATCTTTGAGTCATACTTTGCCAATTTCAGTTCCAACTCGTTTCGCGGTAGCGAAGGAACGGCAATAACAGTTCTAAGATTGTTGAGAAACAATAGTGAAAGAGCACCGCGGAGGAAGTAGGAAACCCTTGTGCTAAGAGAGAGAGCAAGAGAGAGAAAGAGCCACGTATCCTAACCAACTAGACTACAACGGAACGAGAGACAGAGAGATGGATGTTGAAGTACCTGGAGGAGGATTTCCGACTTCGCAGAAGCGGAAGGGCCGACGAGTTCGACAACGTTGCCGGGGCGGAGTGGGACGCGGTGCAGAGGAGGCACGGCAATCAAGCACGGACGCTCGATCAAAGTCCTCCCAAGCATCTCCTGGGCGGTCTCGCTCACCCCAATCCATCCCTCTGCGTCATGCCTTGCCCCCATGTTGCCCTGCCCGACCTCCATTTCCCCGGTTAGGAGGAGATTGTATGTTCGTCCTATAAAGGCTCCCCTCAGGTTGGCGTTGCTCCCTTTGACGCGTCCCTTCTAATTTCGGTCGGAAAATGAAGGCAATGATCTGTGCCCGGCCATCGGCGCACCAAAGCAACGCAGAAGACGCCACATGGTATCAGGCATCCACGTAAAGCCGCAGCCGCTAATTGGCTCACCGCCATGAATGTTTTCCTAGTCTAAGGCTCTACGCCCCTAAAGTAAAAAGTGGATTTCCCGCCATTTTGCTTTGTTGAATATTCGTTTGTGGTATATTTCCCTCTCTAAATCGCCTAATTATATGTCACAGTTTTGTAGATATAATACATTATTTAGGCTTAACTATTATTTTACACAAAATTGAAGTTTGAGAGAGTAATTTCTAAAAAGGACATGCAACTCTCTGGTTCTTCTGGTCATTGTGATATTTCTATAAAGATGATCTATTTAGGATTTTGCGATTCATTAAGATGATCTGTTAAAATGGGGTCATGTTGTAGTCTATTAGGCAGCATGTCTATGTTGAGCATCAAAGGGTTGTTGTTTGCTTGTTGAACCTAGTGAAACCATGGAACATGCATGTGAAAGAGGTCTTTCGTTGTTTGTTTCACAGTTTTGTGAGTGAAAGATATTTTTTGCTTACTCATATATATTCATCAGTGGTTATTGCAAACAAATGGTGTGATTCCTGAAGTATCGTTATTAGTGCCTGTAAACACCCCAAATTTTTCCAAATGATACGCTCTTTTATCAAAACACAAAACCCAATCTTTGGATCCAAATTAGATCCAAAACCTAAGTTCAGATCTAAATCAAGCATTTCAAACTCAAAATTAGAATCAAATTTGAAACGACAAAATTTGAGCGTCGCGCGTGCACTTCCCTTTGTTTTAAGAACTCATTTCTCATGCCAAAACGTTTTTTCGCAGGCTCAAACGAGTCGACAACCGACTAAACCAAAATCGGATTTGGAACGAGCTCGAAGTCGCTCAAAATGGAGTCGACCAGCCTTTTGTAACGAAAAAAACTAATTTTATATGCTTTAAAATAATTTAAACAAAAAAATTGGTTTTTTATTTGTTTATGCTATGTCATATCATAAGGAATTTTCAAAAAAAAAAAAAAAATTTGCACGACACGTGACGCAAAGTTTCGCGAGTGTGTGATGGCATAGCATCGCGCTACTCGATCGCATACAGCAGCGCGCGATAGCGCGCCGCGCGCATTCTGCTGAGGTGCCGGGCGCTGTTGCGCCTGGCATGCGACAGCGCCCAGCATGGGCCTGCAACAGTGCATGCCCTCCTCTTTTCTTGCAAAAACCGCCCCTTGGCGTGGGTGGGTGTTGGTTTCTCTGGGTGGGCAATAGCCCTGCTCACCCCTCAAAAGGGTGTTTGCAGGGCTAGTGGCCTATCTCATTTAGTCAAAATCTATTTTTTTTGAAAAAAATTTGAAATTAATTCAAAATTCTTTGAAATTCAGATGAAAATATTGTGAAATTAAAAAAAAAAAGTCAAATTTTGAGATTTGACTTCAAAACTTTCTATAAAAACCCTCAATTTTCTCCCTCTTGGGTAAATTTTCACTTGAGTACTTAAGAGTTCTCTAAACTCTCTTCCTCCATTTCCTCCTTCTTCTTTCATTCTCAATTCCTCTCCTTCTTCAACTTGGAGCAAATTTCCTCAAACAACAACTCTTCAAGAGAGCACAAAGATCTTTTGGAGGCCTCCTCTTCATCATCTTAGAGTTTCACTCAATGAGATCTAGGATCAATCCAAGCCAAGGTATTCATTTTCTCTAAGTCTTTCTCATTTAGAGGTATGTAACCCAAATCTCACTTTATTCTTTCCCTTATTTTTTTTCTCTTCTTCCTCTTCCCATGACTATATGAGATAGTCTTCAAATCTCTATTCTAGAGTCAAAAAGCTATACTTGAGTGCACTGGGAACATGAGAAGATGAGATGATAATTTTATTTTTAAGTCATGCTTTTTCTTTTCACAAATGTATTCTCATTGTTGTTCTTTTGCCTCTTCCCTCCTTCATCTCTCCATGGTTATACAAGATAGCCTTAAAATCTTTATTTTTAGAGTCAATGAGCTATTCTTAAGTGCACCAGGAGCATGAAAAAGTAAAGTGATATTTTATTTTATGTTTGAATCATGTCATCCCATTTCTTTAATATAATCTTGTTTTGCTTCTCTTATTTTTTTTCCCTTCTTTATCTCCCCATGGCCATACAAGATAGCCTTAAAATTTCTATTTTAGAGTCAATGGGTTATTTTTAAGTGCACCGGGAGCATGAGAAGGTGAAGTAATTTTTCGTTTTATGATTAAATCATGTTTTTTCTTTTCTTGAATGTAGTTTTATTGTGATGCTTGTCTTTCCTCTCTTCTTCATCTTCTCATGGCCAAGTGAGATAGCCTTCAATCTCTATTTTAAATTCAAGAGGCTATGCTTGAGTACACCGGGAGCATGAGAAGATGAGATGATATTTCATTTTATGTTTGAATCATGCTCTTTCTCTCTTTCCTTGAATATTGTTTTGTTTTAGGATATTGTCCATGCATATTTGATTTTTCCTATCTATATGTAAATGCACAGTGAGAGTGAGAGTGTGGTTTGAGACTCTTTATTTTTATGCTCATTTTTTAGGTTGAGACTTGTTTAACCCGGGGACAATCCTTACAAATATGTACATGTTAATATGCATTTGCATGTCATTTTACGTTAGTTTTCTTTTAATTATCCCATTAGGAACCCGAATGAGCATCTTATCGTATGGTTTGTTCTTCTTTCATACCTAACAGTGGAAGAATTATATTTTCTTATAACCAACGAAATGATTATGTTTATATTCATATATAAAAATATTTGAAATCATGTTTTTCCAAAATATTTTTGAAAGAACCCTTTCAAATGTAGCTTTGGAGACTTTGCTTAGGCTCTTGTATGAGTCCAAGCTCCCCTCTGGCCTACATCAAATTTGAAGTTGGTTATTTCTCATTTCTTGACTTTTAATCTCATAAAGACACATATGTATATACATGTTATATACATATATGTGCACATTATGATTCCCTTCATCCTTCTCTCTCTATGTTTTCTTATTCTATTTTACAAATTTTCACATATACATGCTATTTCTTTTCCTCTAAAATCTCTCTTTCTCTTTTAATCAATACCTTCTTTTATAAACTTTCATATACGTGTATGTGTGATAATATACACATATATGTGCATCTCTCTCTCTCTCTTTCGAAAACTTCTCTTTCCTCTCTATTTAAGTTGATACTTTATTTTCTAAAGTTTTAACATACATGCGTATACATATATATACACATATGCATATATACATGTATGTACGTACACATAAAATACATACAAAAGATATGTATCTTTTCCTCTTTTAAAATCTCTCATTTAGTGACCTTTAAAACCTTTTTCTCTTTCACTTTCTCCTTTCCCATATTTCTCTTTGATTAAGTCTATATTTTTCCATTCTTTTGAACATTTTTTTCTTTCAAGAATATTTTTATTTACTGACTTCACAAATACCAAAAATCAAGTAATGACCCAATATTAGGTTCATGCTTGATGGTCTACAACCCAATTTCATTTTCAAAAACTTTTCTCTTTTCATCAAAAACATTTATTACAAAAATCTTAGATGTATGTTATGGTAGGAATGTCTTTTAGATGAATGTTATTATATGAATGAATCATATAGGATCAATGCATTCATGCATTCACATTCACTTAATACCACTTATGATCACAAACACATCTTCAAAAGAATTTAAGCAAGATGAGATAGAGCTCTACCTAGGTAGTAACCAAATTAGAGCAAAATCTCAAACCTATCTTAAGAGAATACTAAAGTGAATTCAAAATAATTTTCCAAACTTTCCAATTGATGTTTATAAAGATTTTTCAATCCTAGTTTTCCCCAAAATGTTTCACATTCTCAAGTGATTTTTCAAGAACCTCTTTGAAAGTTTGAAATATCAAAACTTTCAATATTTTTCTACACCGCATATAAAATGAAAAAGATGTTTAAGCCAAAATCAAATGCATCAATAATAGACATAACCCTTATTGATTACCCCCGGTAAAGGCGTCGGGAACGGTTGATCCTCATGCCGACGAGTGATTCCCTTTCTCTCTTATTTTCAAATTAAAAACTCATTTTTCTAAAGCACTCCAAAAACCAAAATACCGAAGATTTTTGGGGATGCGAACAATGCCTTAGTGGATGTGCATTTTAACCATGAACATGGAATCCCTTGCTTCTTGTTATGATATCGAGTCATAACAAGATCGGTATATAATTGTTGAAATGAGATCATGTTTTGGTCTCTTAGGCATTATGGTTAAATGAAAAGTATATAGTTTAATGAGAATGTATGCTTAACCTTTTGATGTTAGATGTCACTTGAGATAGAAAACCAAACAAGCACCTGATGGTCGTAGCCAACCAAGTGATAGAGTCTCAACAACAGGCAATGATAGCAAAGATAAACATTTTGTAGCAAATACACAACTTTACAAGCAACAAGCAACAACTTGGTAGTAGGCATGACGGTAAAGCTAAATGTTCCATAGCAAATCAGGATTTTGAAAGTGACTGGTGAGAAGACACATCAATTCAAGCTATATAATTCACATGGTATTTCGAAAGCAGGCAGCATCATTACAGTATGATCTAGTAATATATTTCATAAATGAATCTTTTTGATATAAGAAAATGGAACTTGAATGTTACAAGATTACATATACACTATCAAACTATGCATGCAGTGCAAATTGTTTTAATTGTCCATTTCCTGAATATAATTGAGGAATGCCTTTTGCAACTACCTCTAGATTAGAGGCATATCTTGTTGACATGCATGGACATATGCAATGCACACATATATTTGACATGCACTAATTTCTTATCATATATGTTGTCAAAAACATCATACATTATGTGGCAACTTGCTAGTGCAACATTTGCCAACTTCAGGGAGTTGTACAACATGAAGGTTTTCTGTTTAAAGTTTACAATGTAAATGACCCAATGTTGTACCTCCCTCCACAATATAGGAAACAATATATGTGGTATGGTTTTGGACAAAATATACATTTTTAATCACTTTTATTACTTGTTGCAGTTATAGAATCAAATAACATGCTATAAGACAATACAATGTGAAACCACACATCAGTTATATTTGCCAAATTTCACAAGTAGTGACTTCATGTTGAACTTTGGGGACAATTACTTAACTATAAAGACATATTAACAAAACAATCAAATTTAAGTGAAATCAGGATCAAACAAGAATTTTATACTCAAATGACTACTTCTATTAAATGGAATTAAAGTGTACAAAAGAGTTCACTACTATTGCATGGACTCTTACGCAAAGTGTTCTCAAACTACATTCCAACAAAAGAAAATGAGAACCTAATCTACTACTACAATTAATAGCAACAAACAAAAGAAAATAAAATCCTAAATCTCAATGTCATGGCTTGTTCAAGATGCTAGAGCTCGTTGGTCTATAACAGTTCCTCCAAACTCCAACACTGGTTGACTCTACTTGTTATTGCTTCACTTCATTCTTGAGGAGGTTGGGAGATGCACAAAAGAGTACTTAACTGCACATAGTTTTAGAGGTGAAATAGCAGCTATATAACATTACCCGGGCACAAAAACATAGCACTTTATATGTTGGCTCATGTATGTTTGTGTTAACCAGTTGCTAATACAAAATGCAAACTAGTGTTTAGTGTCTTACATGATAAAAGTTGTCTAAACTCGATGAATATTGGCTAATTTGAGTTTAGACTAATTCTTTGTTTCTGCTTTAGATTCTCTCTTATTGTGAACTCAACAATGTGCAACCTACTATAGGTTGCTAGAGCACAAAATATTCTTAAACTAATTAAGCAACACAAAACTAGATATGTCTAACTACAAACCACATAAAGAAAATGAAAGAAAGCAACAATGATACGTAACTACCAAAGCAAGGACTAGAAGATGTTGTGGACCCAAATATAACAATCTGGTCCTCAACAACTTCTCAAATTTGAAAATAACTAACTAAAACACTTTGCAACCCTCTATAATAGACTGCCCCACTTTTAGGCTCGGGCCCCTGGTTCCGTGGATCCTAACCATCCCCTAGCAATTTCGGCTCCAACCCCAAAAAGGCTAGAAACCATAACAACCATCTATTTAATAACCCCCTTTATAAACCCTTGAAGAATCCTCACAATCTTCAATACGAGAAATTTTTGGGCAGTTGCAATCACCTCCTTAAGGAAGACGCGTTCGCGCGTGTGGGACCTAGGTCTAAGTGTTGAACTGGCTCTGACACCACTGTAATATCCCAACCCACTTTGAGGCTCGGGCCCCTGGTTTGGCGACCTGCCCCTAGCAGTTTTGGCTCCAACCCTAAAGGTCTACAAACCAGGACAACTATATATTTAGTAAAAACCTTTGAAGATCCCTCACAATCTTCAATACATGACTAAATTTTTAGGGCATTACAACTTGGATCCATTCTAATCTATTAAAATCATGCACAACTAAACATAAAGACTTAAACTTACACTATGATACGAACAAATCAGTTGAGTTTCAGTCAGCAATAGCCAGTTGTATGCTACACCATTGCCGGTCAGTAAGAAAGGTACTAGTTAGCCTCTTTGACTAAAGTAGCTACTAAATAGATGAAATAGGCAGTACACATTTTAAAATGTAATCTAAGTACTAAGTTACACCACAACTATCGAAAATTTAATAAACTTGCCCATAAACTGCTCTAAAATATAAGAATATATAAATCTACACTAATACTAAACTGAAGAGCAATAGCAAGTAGTAAAACAACATCTGGAACTAATTTAAGTCTAACTTACACTAAATTCTATAAACAAGGTAAGATAATAATCTATCTATGAAATTGAAATATAAGACATAATAAAACTTACTAAACAATTAAGTAAAACACACTTATACTATACCAAAAAAACTAAAGCTTGCAGAACATAACAGTTTACACTATTAAATTAGCAATACTTAGAGATTAACAACTAATATTTACCTAAAAGTTAAACTAAATGTAAGAAAAATACTACATATAACTAAGAAAACAAGAATTATACTAGAAACAACTCAGTTGACTACTTTAAAATATGTATACACTAGCCAACAACCTTGTAAAAATGTCTATTGGTCTATAACACATGTTTCATCCTAATGTAACAAGTAAAGTAGTTCACAACCTAGAAGTCAATAATGTTCATGATGTAAACATATAAATTAAACTACAACTACACAAAGAATGCTAAAACAAATAGAAATCAAGTTAAACTGATGGAGCAATGTAAACTACTACTGTTAGATTACTAACATGCAATATAAGCACTAAAACTAGCTATACAACATGATTAGACAACTATGAACATGCACCATACTACCCCACAACAAGTTAATCATTAAAATTAACTAAGAGAGATCTAGCTACTCCCAAACTTCACGACACTCAACTACTGATTGGAGTCACCACGTAGCAGCTAACTGTTTTCAAGTGGTTTAGGCAGGCAACTGCAAAAGCCCTATACTTATGCTACTTAACATCAAGGATTCACTAATCATTAACAATTAAAACGTGCAAAATTATAGCAACACAAGGCTAACATAGGCTATAATAGCTAGGAAACTAAGGTAGGAAGCAGCCGGCAGCCTCAAGGAGTAGCTAGGGAGCTTCTACACCCCATTCTACCTACAACTTACTCTACTTTACTTCAAGGATTCAATTAAATCTAATTAATAATTACTAATATGTTCAAAGTTATAGCAACCCAAAGCTAACATTATCTATAATTAAAGGAAAACAAAAAGAAAACTAAGGCAGGATGCAGCCAGCAGCCTCTTGGATAGCTAGGGAGCATCTAGTGAGCTCCTACACCCTTTCTAACTACTACTATTTTACCTAAACACAGTCACTAACACTGCTCAACAAGACTTAAATGTTCTTTTTAACACTGTTACAACAAATAATAGTAGACAGTTAGTGAGCAAACTAGTACTATAGGCTGAAAAACAAACACAAACAAAACAACTAAACCATCGAAATCACTAATTGCCCAAGTACTTGACTCGATAACTCACCTAAGCTGTTCTAAGTAGTTATAAACATGTTTATGCCATCACATAATAATTAAAGACAGTCAATAAAACACACACATTCATTCATTTGTTAAAAGGCATGCCGATTTACATATTATTCAAACAAGAGGACATTTTTATGATCCAATGATCATAATAGCTCACTCTTGGAAACAAAAAAGGCAATCCATATTTGGTACCAAGCAGGAATTTGCCTAAAATGCCATCATACCTGACACAGGCCTCCACAAACACAAAAAATCTCCTCGACCACTGGATCCTATCACTTAGGGTCAGCTTGACACTCTTGGTCTACTTACAAAAACGATAAGTTTTCCATACACTTTGCCTTTAAAGTCTATTTAGGTAGGAAATAGGACTATCAATTAGAAGGTTGTTGATTCCAGAAAGTGTCAACAGATTTCTACCTATATGACATTTCTTCAAGTTTTTTCACATTTACGAGGTTAAGACAGACCGATCTAAATCCCAATTCCCATTCAACCTATTGGTTGTACACCTCTTGACTCACCTTCTTAGTCAAGACTCAAATGGAAATTGCAAGTGTGATGTTTCAGTTTGATGAATCATACCATATTACCGGCAAATACGAGTTGCCATGTGGCAACACACACACACACACACATATGTCCTTTACTTCATAGGGTTCCATTGCCTAACTGCCATATGCTCCCAAGAGTCTTCACCCAAACTTAAAATTCAAGTATGATTTACCTCAATTCAATCAATAACATGTACATTCTCATGTCATTAAAAACAGTTCGCACCACTTACTTGCTAGTCCTAAGTGACTATGGAACCGCTCAATTGGGAACACTAGGTATGAATCTGCCCAATGACACTATTATGCACCAAACCAAATAATTAGATACCCGATCTAGGCGTGTAATGCCATGTTGAAGCATCACCATTGCAATTATGCTTCTCCATTAACAATCTGATGATGACACAACCTTAGTTCACTAGTAAGAGCATAAAATCAATCGAATCAACAAGAAAAGAACATCTATTGTACATTAGAGTAGGTCAGTAGTAAAATTTCATGTCCACACCCTAATAAATTGCAAGTTCAGCCTCCTATCAAACCGTAAGTTCAACGTGCATGTCATGCAAGTTCTCTATCTCCTCACATGCTACGTAGTGTTCATATAAAAGACCGCAAGGATCAATCGTCCGCTAAAACAACAACAAATCTTTTCTAATATAGTAACATCTCAACCATGCGACCTAAGAATTCAAATTTAAGTCTCACATACCAAAAAGATAATTATCAACGTTCTTAGGGCAACTATCTATTAAAATTAAACTTTGGTTTTGCTCACCACTCTAACAACACTCGACTTGATGTAAGAATCCCCAACAACCACCCCAACCATTTTACTGGCCACTAATCGCTAATGACAATCTGCAACCATCACCCCCAAACCTATTGTTCTCTAACACCCAAATGAACAGCCTGAAGAAGAGAGGAAAATTTAATTCCTGCACAAGTTTGGCATCAACGTGAAATGAGGATCGTGAGCAGGTCCCCAAGAGAGAGCTCAGTTATGTATGAGTTAATTGAGGGATCAAGAGAGAGAGACAAATACAAGAAGAGAGTGTGTGTGTGCAGAAGCAAGGAAGAGAGTGTCAATAGAGAGAACAACCAAGCGAGAGAAAGCAAAATAGAGCAATAGAATTCTAATGAGAAGGAAACAAATCAGGCAAGAGAGCGGGAGAGACTGAGCGGCAACAAAGGAGAGAGTTAGAGAGGGAGGGGGAACATAAAGAGTGAGCAGGGAAGAGAGCGAGGATGAGCATGAGAGAGAAGATAGAGTGTGATTGAGAGGGAGAGCATTGGGGTGAGGGAGAGGATGTGATGGTGAGAGGAAGAGCAGGGCACATAGAGAGAGTTCAGTTGAGAGGGGGAGAGAATGAGAGACTGAACATGGGAGATAGTGAGCAAGGGAGCATGCAAGAGAGAGAGTGAGATAGAGGGATAACAACAAAAAGCAAAAGAGCCTAGGAGAATGAGAGATAGCATAAAATGGGACAAGAGAGAAAATAGACAAGAGGGGGTAAGTGTGGAAGAATGACAGTGAGAGGGAGAGAGAAAAAGAAAAAGGGAGGGGTGCTTACCTACACGAGGGGTGCTTACCTACTCCTTTGCGCCTCCTCCTTCTTCTTCCTCAACCTCCACTGTTTTCCTCCCCAACCTTCTTATGCTCTTGATTCTTCCTTTGCTCTCGTTCTCCTTCAACTTCTTCTTCTTCCATTGCTTTTCCTCTTTCCATAGCTCCACCTCTTCTGAGCGGTTGAGAAGCCCTTGCAGTTGGGCTTTCTTCTCGGCCCCTGGGAGTACTACGGGTTTGATCTAGTCCTTAGTCTAGATCTTCCCACTACACCATGCACAAAATGTTAATGTTACATCCTACCACCCTTAAATCAAATTTTGTCCTCAAAATTTAGAATGTACCTCAACATGAGAACAAGTGCATGTACTTATTTCACATGTTGTTCTTGAGCTCCCACGTGCACTTCTTCAACCCATGGTGCTGCCATTCTATCTTTACTAGAGAAATCCTCTTGGTGCAAAGTATTCGTTCTTTTTGAACCACAATTTGAATTGATTTTTCTGTAGTTGTCAAATTATTTTGCACTTAAATACTTTGAAAATCAATCACATGTGTAGGATCTAACACATACTTTTAAAGCATGAATATATGTAAAACATCATGAACATGACTCAACTCTGGTAGTAGTGCTAGTCTGTATGACACTTCTCTGAATTTCTTTAATATTCAAAAGACCCAATATACTTTGAACTTAACTTTTCTTTAATACCAAATTGAAAAACTGCTTTTAGTAAGCAAACTTTTCAAAAACACATAATCACCTACTTCAAAAGCCAACCCTCTACGCAAAATGTCATGTAATTTTTTTGTCTACTCTAAATTATTAATAACTTCTTCCTTATCAATTGTACTTGGTTGGTATCATGTTTCAATGAAAGGTTTTCAACCTTATTTTCACCCATCTTGGTCCTACAAGTCGGTGTTTTAAGGCCTTTCATACAATGCTTCAAAATGTATCATTCCAATGCTAGAGTGATAACTATTATTATATGCAAACTTTATCAATTTTACATGTTTGTCACATTTTTCCTTTCCAACCTAGAACACAAGCACATAGTATGTCTTCTAAGATTTATATGGTCCTCTCATACTATCTATCAGTCTTGAGGGTGAAATACTATGTTCAACATAAGCTTAGTGGCCAATGCTTTTTGCAATTGCTTCTAAAACCTAGAGGTAAAACGTGGATCTCGATCTATAATAATAGACTTTGGTACCCCATGTTGTATCACTGTCTCACTAATATATAACTCTACAAGCCTCCAAGACACCAATATTCTGCTTTGACTCATTGACAAACTAAGCATTTTGCCACATATTCTGCAATCTCATGCTTCATTTCATGCCACCAATAATTCTGCTTCATATCTTAAACATTTTCATACTGTTAGGGTGTACAAAAAATCTGGATTTATGAGGTTATCTAACAACTAATGTTTTACCCCTTCATCTCTAGTGACCCACAATCTTCATTGGAACTTACAATGAGCCATCTTTATCCTTATGCGGAGGGGAAGCCGCCTTCTTGCTTTCTTCTATATTTTTAGCACACTCACGATCTTCCTTTTGCTTTAATATAAGCTCATTTAATAAAGGATATAATATTAAGACAGTCATACTTGTTTTGTTCTCTCTACATAGGAGGGGCTGCCATGCTATCACATCGTACAATAATGTCTATAAGTGACTTAACATACTATATGTTGCCACATCTGCTCAAAGTATCGGCTAGCACATTCATGTTCTTAGGGTGATTTGATATTTTGAAACCATAATCATTTAAGTATTCAATCCAGGTCCTCTATCTTAGACTTAGATCCTTTTAGGATAATATGTATTTCAATGACTTGTGGTCCATGAAGACTTCAAACACTGGTTTATAATTATAATCCTTCCATATCTTTAGTGTGAATACAACTTCTCATAATTCCATATCAGAGGTGGGTAATGCTTCTCATGATTCTTCAACTGCCTCCACCATTTATGAGGTCCATAAATGCTATGGGAGCATTGATCAACCCAAAATGCATAACCATAAATTCATAGTGCTCATATCTAGTTCGAAAAGCCATCTTAGAAAAATCTTCCTATCATATGAAAATTTGGTGGTAACCTATCGATCAATATTAGAGAACACCTGTACAATCTTGAGCTGATCGAACAAGTCATCAATTCGAAGAAGTAGATACTTATTCTTGATAGCAATTTGGTTCAACATATGGTAGTTAATGCACAAGTGCATCGTCCCATCCTTTTTCTTAACAAACAATACATGTGGTTCCTATGACAACACACTAGGTCATATGAAACTCTTATCTAAGAGCTTCTATGCTACTTCAATTTTTCTAGCTCTATTGGTGCCATACAATATGTTGCCTTGGAGATGAGGGTTGTTCCTGGAAACAACTCTATCTTGAACTCAACTTCCCTTCTTGGAGGGAAACTTGTTAAATATTCAAAAAATACATATTTACAATGGTTACTTCTTTTGGTTTCAAACGGTATAGTCTTATTGGTCAAGATGTTGACCAAAAATGCAACGGTCACCTTTTCTAACAGTCGTTTGGCCTTTATTGCAGACACCATTACCTTGTTGGTTTGGCTAGCTTTTTCGGGCTTAGAATCACATAGGCTCAATTTTATGAGTCAATAGTTGTATTTGCTTCTTTCTGCAATCTATGTTAGCATAATACACATGTAGCCAATCAAAGCCAAAAAATAAGATCAAACCCATGATCACCAATTATGGAGCTAGGTGATGCTCATGGATCTCTATATCCACATCGGGTAAGTATTGGTTACAAGAATCATGAGCATGTATAGGACTAACCACTTTTAACACATATAACATCATCTTGGCCAACACTTATAATGAAGTGGCAAATTGATTAGATATGAAATAATGAGTCGTCCTTACATCAAACAACACTCTAGCAATATAAGAACTACAACTAATGTACCTTTGATGATATCATGTACATGTAGCTCCTCCATACATGTAGCTCCTCCATGGTAGTCACGTACACACATCTTTTGTACTCCTGATAGATTGGCTTTGGGCTTCTTCAGTTCCTTCTCTTGCATTCTTGGATAGTCTTTGATGAAATGCCCCATCTTGTAGTAGTGCAAACGTGCCACAGTCATTGACAACACCACTTCCCAGATTGCACATGCAAGCATATGGGACACCTAGGTGGAGTTGAAGTTGTCGCTGCCTCTTGTGTGGTATCACTCCTAGTATGTATGTGTGTCTCTTGTACGTTTGATAGTCTCACTTTCATATGTCTTTGCCTTGCCCATGAAGTTGCTTTACTTGGCATGTGTTCGTCCACCTTGCATGTGCAGGCTTGACTTCTTATGATGCTCCATTTGTGTCCTTTCCCAGTCCTTTTCTAATTGTCTTACTATGGTGATCACCTTGTCCAGATCATGAGGTCTACTGGAGATCACCTTGCTTCACAGCCCATCTCATTGTCCATGCACAAACTTGTCTGCTTGGACCTCATTGGTGGTGTAGACTTGTGGACAATACATCTCTAAGTGCCAGTATCTCGTGATATACTCTTTCTAGATCATATGGTTTTGCTGCAACTCTAAAAATTAATACATTTTCTTCATTGTCGCATGCACTAGTAAGTAGGTATCGATGAAAGAGTCCCAAAACTATTTTTATGACATCAGTTGTTGGTTTACAAACAGGACCTTATGTGTCAATTGTGTTTTATATGGACTCATATATGTAGATTTGACAGGGCTTGACATGCACTATTTGTTTGGTATGGGCTAGCATTTCGTGAGTAATCTTTCAAGCTTGAGGAGCTACTTTTGGCACATAATGTCACATTTGGCATGGGTTCCCCACACCTCTCGTGTAAGAAAACTCTTCATTGCCCAGGTCACCAACTAGGTGAGAACCAATCATGTTTCTTACTGCTTCATTCCTCAAGAGTTAATATAGTACCTCTAATGGTTACTACATTATCCTACTAAAAGTACTTGTTTTCTTTTTTCCTCTGATTCAATAGTTTACCTCAACATATGTGTATCTGTGGTCATAGATTTTGGAATTGATGTTCTATTGTAATTTGAAGGATACTTATGCTATTTAACCTGCTAAACTCTTTGGTTCAGGCTGAAGAAGTAGAAGTCCTTGCCAAGCAAAGCAAGTTCTCCATCTGTTCCTTCGCAAGTCACATATCCTTTGAGAAATTAGCTACTCATTTATTCCTTTAATTGCAGCGCTAATTGGTCTATGGAATGAAAGCTGATAGCTAATAGTTATTTCATTTCTGCTAAAATATAGATGGCAAAAATTTGTAATTTCACTTACCTTAGTTGCTTATGCTTTTAATTTCAATGCTACGGTTATGTTCAAAGCATTGCCTATTGCGATACTGCCAAGTGATACATGAATGGATCTTCTATTTGGCATGCAGCTGCTCCATTACTTTTTTGAAAATTGCATTCACATAATGATTATGATATCTATTTATTTTTTAGGTTGCTATTTTTCATGAAAGACAACTATACACTGGGTTCTTCCCAATAGCGTAAGTGATGGCTGCGTATTCCAACTCTTATTCAGTGCCTAGGAAGTCTATGGTGTCTGTTTGAATCTTAATGGCAAGCTGGAAGAACCTCATCGCATACATCAACCCTAGAGCTTGAGCTTCGAAGTATGGTGAAATGAGTGAATGTTGGCATTTTCTAATCTTTCCATGTGGAACTTGGGAAGCATGTTTTTGTGACTGCATGCTTCATTTGCTTGAGATCATTTTCTTGGCTTCCTGTGCAGCTTTTGTTATCCAATGTTTGGCAGCCAAGCTTGGTATTGTAATAGGCATGCACAACATAATTCTTGTAAACCTTAGATGATAAACTCCTTGTGCAGTGAAATGATTTCAAATTGCTGTTATTTCTGCTTGAGATATTGTACTTATTTTGTTGATTTGTGTTAAAAATCACACACGCCATTTGAGTGTGGCCGTGTTCCCATTTTCTATTTTTTTTGGGAGCTATCTCATTGCAGAAAACATGTTAAGGAAAATAAGTAATTTAGCTCACCTTTTTAATGATGGTTCTCTATGCACATTTCCATCAACTATTTATATTCCTATTGTCAATTTCTTGCCAATTGTAGACTAGTGTTTGAAAACTGACATTTTATAGATTTAGGCTATTAACAGACAAAATTTTTCCTTTCAACAGCACAGTCTCCACCTAATATGTGTATAGTTATAACTAACTAACTGTAAGTCAGCTGAAACCATTTTGTAAAAAACCATTTGTTGGTCATCCAAACAAAAACAAGGTTTTCAATAGTGAAAACCTGGTTTTTTGCATGATAACCAAACAGTAAAACCAGGTTTCACAAACACATTAAAAAAACTGGCTTTCTAAACCAAATCTTCACAAAATCTGTTTTTTCTAAGGGTACATCCAAACAAGGCCTAAAATTTTTTGCATTTTCTACCTTTTGAAATTATGAAATATGATGTGCCGGTAGGGCTGTTCAATGAGTCGAGCTAACTCGAGCTCGACTTGTTTATTAAATGAGTCGAGTTCGAGTTAAGAAATAAACTCGACAACCTAAATGAGTCGAGCTCGAGTTAAGTGGACTTGGCTCAGTTAAACTCGTTTAAGCTTGAGAAAGAAAATATATAAAGTACATTTCATAAACTTATCAAAAAAAGTAGATTGCTCAAATGGATTTACATGTGACTGGTATGTGGGAGGTTTCATGTTCAAGTCTTTATGCTGCCTCTTCCTTTAAAAACCTAAATTTTTTAATGAAATGCTTGGCTCGGCTCAAGCCAGTCTTCGGCTCGAGCCCAATCAAGCCGAGTTCAAGAAGCTCAAGCTAATGAAATTGAACTAGAGTCGAGCTCGAGCGAGTTCAAGTTCCTTTCAAGACAAGCTAGCGGAGTTTGAGCTGGCTCAACTCGGCTCGAACTCGCTCATGAACAGCCCTATGTGTCGGTTCCAATGAGGCATAATCATGTTTTTTGGGTCAAAATCCACAAATGACAAGGAGCTCAGTTTATGTTTTAGCTTTTAATGTTAGATTACATCATGGCATTTACACTTTTGAACAAAGTCTCTCTAAAATGAGAGTTGATGATTTTTATTTCTATGTAATATAGTATGTGAAATGGCAGGATGTGGGGAGAAGCTTTGTTGACAGTACCAAACAGGCTGACTAGTTGGCCTCGTTGATGACCAGCTGACTACTTCTCAATTTTCTAGGCAGCTGCTGCTAGTGCCCATCTCTCTTTTTGTCTCCGACATACGTTCATAAATGCCATAGTTACAAAATTTCTAGTTTTGATTGGACAGATTGCTTTTCTCTGGAAAATTTCTGATTTCCCAAAACTGATACAAATCTCAAAAGGTATTTAAAGCTAAAAGAAGCAAAGAAATAAAACTAAATTAGCAAATGAGTAAAAGGTTGCTAATTAACCTAGTAACCGGCCAACAATTGGGTCACCCGGTCGCCAAGTTGACTTGGCTACTTGGCCAAGTCCGGGCATATATTCATATGGCCTATTTTTACTCTGTCATTTGTAGTTGGATCCAAAGTGTCACCGATGTTTATGTCTGTCATAGTCATTAAATAGAAAATTTAACATACATTAATTATTAAATAATTAAACTAAAGAATAACATATTGTAAGCCTATAGTAGAATAGGTCATAGCCATAAAAAACGTGAAAAAACATAAAAAATAAGTCAGCCGTTTAAAACTAAAAAAAACTACACTTTTTGGAAAAAAAACATGAACGAAATGCAATTTTTCATCCTTTATTAATGTGTTTTCCTTTTTTCACTTTTTTTTCATGCCAGACTGCTTATTTTCATTTTCTAATTTTCATTTGTTGCAAATTTAGTTATTTTCTGATGTTTGTATTACTAGTTTTTCCTTATTTATTTTTCTGAAATTTTTATTTTTATTTTTTAAAAAAATTACCATATTTTCTTGCTTTTTTCTCCTTTTTTAAGCTCTCCGTAATATACTCAAGAAAAACCTTGCTGTTTAAAACTCGACACAGATTTTATATAAAGTAATGATCTAAAGCTTAAAACAAGAAAAGGAAGATGAGCAAAAACGTGGAATGAGAAATCAATAAGGCTACAAAAGCAGGGAACACAGTAAAGCTTGGAAGCTGATAAAAAATAGATAACATAATATGAAAATTAATGAACTTGGCTGAAAATAAATTGAAGTATAGACATCAGATAAAATGAAATGAGAATTTACATAAAGCAAAGGCATCACAGGCCACACAACAAGAAAAGAAGGTTTGTTGGAGAGAGAGAGAGAAAGAACCTTATTGTGATCCCTTCTCGGAGTCACCAAAGAGGAATGGTTAATGAATGTGTGTGTGAGAGAGAGAGAGAGAGAGAGAGAGAGAGAGGGGGGGGGGGCAGAGGGGAGGAGAGAGGAAGCTTTCTGGTTGCCAGAAAGGGGAAGACGGAAGACCCTCGCAGTGGGGACCCAAGACTATGAGAGAGAGAGAGAGAGAGAGAGAGAGAAGAGACAGAGTTACCCGGTTCTCGGTCTCTTCAGTGGACAACACTATATTGGCTTGGCTGACTTGTATTCGTATACCCTCTGGTGAAATCTTGGCCCTAACAGCTTATATGCAGTGGTTTGCTAACCAGTAAGTGTAAAACAAGGTCAAAAAAATGGTCTCGCTCCCTATGCCACATGCATTTGGGTACGGCTGCCGGAACGAGTATGGGTGTAGAGCGTTTGAAAATTACTTGGGTATGGGCACACGGTCACATACACACACAGATACCAAACAATAAGCCTACACATACACAAATCAAGAAACCATCCGGTTTATACTGTCCTATTCAAACAAAAAACGAACTAAAAGGTTAGTGAGACTACAAAACTATGAAAGAGATTGAAAAAAAGACTTAGGAGATACAGAGAAAGAGTGAAAGGCAGAGATATGGAGAAAAGGGAGCAGAAAAAAGCCAAAAAAAAAAAAAAAAAACTAAGAAAAACATCTAGTGGATTCTTCTTGCAACAGATAATCAAAAAAGGAAGAAAAACTGAAAAAATGATAGGGGAAGAGTGCCTTCACCAAAAAAAAGGTTGCAACAGATAAATGCTTGCTGGAGAAGTTTGCTGGATGCTGGAAACCGAAGTTGGGTAGGATGCTGAAGTTTTTTGCATGCAGAACAGCCTTTGAAAGTGGAAGGCTGTTTACTATGTAAATTTAACAAAAAAAAAAAACCATAAAGGATTACTTTGGACTTTGACTGAGCCCAAAATTAAGTAGGTTCCACCTTGGGTGCATTGATCGCATCCAAAACATTGAGAACCGCACCTAAGCTGTGTCTACACCGGAGCCCGCACCATATATATATATATATATATATATATATATATATATATATATATATATATATATATATATATATATATATATATATATATGTGTGTGTGTGTGTGTGTGTTGTGTGTATGTATGTATGTATATATAAGAAGAGAGAGAGAGAGAGAGAGAGAGAGAGAGAGAGAGAGAGCAAAAAAAAAAAGGCTGTGCCAGGCATGGCAAGAGAGCGAGAGAGAGAGTCACTTGCTGGTCAGATGGATCAATTTCCATTTTACCCTTTTCAGGGCATTTTCCAGATGAATTTAATCTAGTGTAGACCTTGACCAAGGGAATAGTGCCAAAACTACTAACCAGTTTACCCAGGTCCTTTATGCCTTTGTTACCATGAACCTTTGAAAATCGCAGTTTACCTAGTTGACCTGGTCATTTTTTTTTACTTTTTGCACTTGAACCCTAAGAAAACCCTAGAAGCTGATCAACCATGGTTAGTTCAACCTAAATCTTGCTTGCTTTAAACTTCATGGGGGCACTATTTATGAATGAAATGTGCTCAGGCCAACTCATTTTATCTCAATTTAGCCTCCCAGGGCACATTTTTGGCTCAATTTCTCACCCATAGTCAAAGCCAAGCAGAGGATAAATTCTGCATAATATTTAAACTAACTTTAGTGGCCCTTGAAGTATAACTTTTATGTTTTAGTTCCAGAGTGTTTGGACCCAGCAACTAGATCACTCTCACTCCCACTTTGGCAGGTTTGGCTCATTTTGGTTCAACCAAGCAAGGTTGGTCCAATTTGAACTTAGGGAAGATTCATCACACTTAGAATAGGTTAACTGAAGTTCAGATCTAGTTTAATGATCATGGATTTAGTTCAATTCAGTTTCCACCGTGTTGAGAGATCAGTCCACTAGTATATTTCATTCTATTTCTGATGTCGGAGTTCAATTCTGGCTCATCTTATATAGTCAACTCCTACTAAGCTAAGAACAAGTTTAAGTTAAAAACTTCCTTGGTGAAGCATATTAGCAATTTTATAAATTCATTAGCCATATCCACTTCAGTCTCAAGCATGTTTGGAGCTTTTTTTAGTTAAAATTTCATCAGAATTTTATAATTTCTCGATTTATCATAGTCTGGGAACTACTGATCTCGGTCCCTCAGCTCAACTTATCAAAAGTCCACCTAGAACCTACCAAATTAGTAATTTTCTTAGTTTACCCGTCATTTTTCAAATTTCTCTTCTCGTTTAATGTTTAGTTTTTTTAAGATTTTTTTTTATTTTATAGATAAATTGGGGAAAATTTCCAAATTCTGCCTGAACTAGCTATGACCTAGACCAAGGCTTACATTTCCAATCCCATTGGCCAGTCAAGATTTGACTAATTTTGGAGTACAGTGTCAAGGGAAAATGGACATTCCATATTATACACCCAAAGCAGCTTGTAATTTGATTTTATCTTATTGAACCCACATGGGGCCCAACACGGGTTTATGGGGCCCACTGCTGAGTCATTGGACCCCACAGCAGGCTATGCCAGAGGCAGCCTAGATTAGACCTACCTAAACCTCCAAGCTTATTCCTGAATTCACCTGTCTCCATAAATCGAACCAGACTAGGCCGACTGAACCCATTTTGCTAGTTCAGGCTCACCAAAGTCAAACTCAATCCAACCTCAGAAGTTAAGACTGAGACCAGGTCTAGCGCAGTCTCAGAAGTCAACTCAGTTTTAGCTCAATAGTCTTCGGCCTATTGGATCCAGTTTGCAACTAGTCTCAATTGATCTAGTCGAGCCTGAACCTTGTGCGACCCAAAGGGAATGCACCCTTCATTCCAGATCAAACCTTCATGAAAATACCCAAATCCAAATCCAAAATTTATCTGAACTGTCATTTTAGGCCTTAATTTAAAGTTATAATCCAAATTTTTTCTGAAATCTAAATTTAAAACTCTTCTCTAGATCCAGTTTTCAATATAAATCTTCTAGGATATGGGTGCACAATATCTTGTCACCCAACTCTGATTTACTCCTGGCCATTAAATCAAGGAGTCAATCTTTTTAAATTTATTAGATGTCTCCGAGCTGCCGCCCCCTCTTCTGGCATTTTCAACTGGACCAAAATGACCCCTAATTCCCTCACCTTTTTTTTTTCACTAGTTATTTCTCAGGTATTTATCCCTCCTCCTTTATCTAAACCCTTTTTTTTTCTAACTTGGGTTATTTCTCTCATGTTTTGAAGAGGAGTTCAAGTGGTTGCCTCACCCAAGAGAGCTTCCAAGCCCCCATGTCCAACGTGAGGAAGATAGGAGAAGAATAAAGGAGAAAGAGAGTAAGAAAATAAAGAAAAGAGAAAGGAGGAGAATAAAGAGAAGATAGGTTGGTTCTAGGCCAGACTTTCGGGAAGGGCACTTCGATTCTTTTTTTTTTTTTTTTTTTTATTAGTTTCCAGCCTTTTTGACTTGTTTCACTCTAATTTCTAGAAGTTAGAATTTGATGTTTCGGTGTGGTTTCTATGCAATCAGCGTAAAGCCCAACATGTTTTCATGATTTTAAAAGCACATTTCATGCATGTACTATTTCAGGCATTTGATACCAGTCTAGGCATTGTTTTACCCATTCCATGGGTGCAAACTCCCCCATGCGGTGGTATTAATATTATTTTCTTTTCCTACTTTTTGCATGTGAATAGATCATTCACTATGTTGTTTTTGCATTCCAGCACGCACTTAGAATGATTTTGTGTGTTTTTCACATTGCTTCCTGTTTATTTCTTTGTACATATCATGCCAATCATGTCCATGCATGCATGCAAATAGGCAATTAGGTAGCAAATGTCAAAATTGGATTAGGTAAGCCTGCAGAAAATTTCAATTTAGACCATATCTCTTTCCCTATAGCACAATTTTCGAATCCGTAAAAGTTGTTGCCTTTCCAGATGAGTCTAGTTTCCTTTGACACCATTTTTGTAGATTTTGGAGTCCATTTCACCGCTTCTGCTGTGTAAAATGTAGAAACTGGTTTTCTATATGGTGCACAGGTGCAGATCCACAGTTGCCTCTGGCTACACCCTTGGATGTTCTGCAAAACTGTAAAGCAGGATCTTTTCTAGGATATGCCAAGAGCCTCCCTTTGAGTTTTAGCTCATTCCAGCATTGTTAAGGTCTTTGTTTCCCATCCATAAGCCCCCAACGGGAAACGATTTCACAATTCCATAAAATGGATTCTCTTTAGGGAGATACCAGCAACCAATTCACCAGGGTTTGGCCCAATCCAATGCCATTAGACCCTCCTTTTAGTAGTCCAAAGTTGGCCTTCGAGTTTTCTATCATGTTATTTTGCTTTTTCTGTAGTGTCGCATGCATGATCAGGATCACACTGAGAGCCACATAAGGGATTCAGGTTCCTTGCATATCAATGCTTTTGAACATATCCTGGGCTGGATACATCTTCATAACCCTTAGTTGCCCTTCATGTTCGAGACATACTTTTGTTTCTTGTTCTTTTTTGTCCAATGTAGTAAGTAAACAATAAGAAATAGTGGAACAATATTTATTTTTGTCACTTTATATTAGGGTTGCATCCACACAGGGTTTTCCTTCCTTTGTATGCATGTGAATGAATTGTCATGCAGTTACACACTTTCAATATTCAATCCATCGCTCATTGGTCGATGCATATCACAATCCTCTTAAAAACCCAAGCCTGTTCAATATAGTTCACACAGTTGTCTATAACCACTGCTCAAATTAAAGGGTCTTGGCAGCATACTTTCTAACGTGCATCATGGTTTAATTTGACTCTTTTCCAGGACCAGTTTCCTTTCCATTTTAAAATCAATTTTCATCTGATTTCCCATTTTGTTTTCTGAACCATTTCTCAAGATTGCATTGCATGTATCTTGTAGTCGTAGGGTCCATTTACATGAGCATGACAACGATGAAGGGTTTTAAGGTAACTTCATTTTGCCAACACCCTAAGGATCCCTTTAGATTTTAGAATTCAATCCTTTTCCAAAATCTAGGTGATGCACATACTTAATTTCTCACTTCACATTTTTTATTAGGATCTAAGAAGCATTTAGGCATTTAAGCATTAAATGAAGTAGTTTTGTCCTTAGTTGGCTTATCTCATGATAGGATCTAAGATGCACATACCTAATTTCTCACTTCACAAACAGGTCCCATCTTCCTACTTTCGCTACATTCTGAAAAATCGGAGGTGAGTTCATTATTTTCAAAATCATGTTTTGCAATCTTTTTTTTTTTTACAGATAAACATAGTTTGGACCATATTATTCTTTATTACCTATTGACCACTTGATGTCTAGATTACACAAATGCTTTACTGTGGTTCCTTGTTTCTTCATCTATTTCTACTGCACTTTTATTTTTGCCGTTTGACCTTTAGGTTGAATCCTCATTCTTTGCATGCTAATACTTGTAGGGCATCTAATCAAGGAAACATTACCTAGTTGTAAATTATATTAAAGTGCTTGAGAAAACCTTGTTATTTGTAGTGCCCAATTAAGTATTGCTGTTCTTTTACAAAAGAGAAAAATAAAACTTGGAAGGAAGTCAATAGTAAAACATAAGCTAGTTGTTAATTATCATATATTCATGACACATGCAACAGAAAATGCAAGAAGGAAGCATAAGCTTATTGTCTTTCTTTATTCTCGTTGGGCATAAGGAAATGCAGGGATAAAGATTCTTATTTGATTATATATATATATATATATATATATATATATATATATATATATATATATATATATATATATATATATATATATATATATATATATATATATATAGATGTGTGTGTGTGTGTGTGTGTGTGTGGAGAAGTCAATGTAGCACACATCATGTGCCCAATAGTTGTTGGATGACTAAAATTTGAAGTTCATTACTAAAAGGACCATAAATCATCGTTAAAGCCTCCATAAACCATCTCTCTATCAAATAACCATATCTAATATCCAAAAGAGAACTGAGTCGTACAAAGATTTCCTTAGGCTGGACAGAGATTGGCCCTGAGTGCAAAGCAATTTAGTAACTTAATTTTTTAGTGACAAATTTTTGAATTTTAATAATCCGGTAGAATCTGGTGGCAGCATCGAATTCCTCATATATATATATATATATATCGCAACTCAGACTTTTCATAGTCATTCAGCCATCTAACCAAGGCCATCCTATCCATCACTATGGATAGTTAAGAGAAAAATAAGGAGAAAAGGTGATGGACATTTTCATCAACTAGCATTAGTTCTCACCTTTTTCTCCTTGTTTCCTTTCAACCATCTATATGATTTAGATAAACGACCCTGGTTAGATGGCTGGGTGACTCTGGATAGCTAGAGTCATCATTCTCTCACTCTATATATAGTGTGCTAATATATAGTGTAAAGAAGAACACCATACATTCTTGATTGGAATGCTTCCCATCAGATGGATGCTTTCTAGTCATGAGTGCTGCATTGTTGCATTTCATAAATGCAAATGTCATGCATGAATCATGCCAATTTCATGGAAGCTTTCATCCAAGGATGTTCCCACAAAGTCGAATGATGAACATTTAAGTGCAAGGCAAGCCTTTAATCTTGAAGCAACACAAGGCAAACTAGATGGAAAAACATTATTGGAAGCCTATGAAGGACTTGTTTACTAATCATGCCAGCCTTAGTAATCACTTACTGGGAAGGAGCTTCTATCATCTTGGATCAACCCACATTTATAGTGCACAAATTCATGATAGTTTATCTTTGAGATGACAAATAATTAAACGTTTTTCAAGGTTCAACACTCTTTATTTTCGTTGTGCTATTCTACCCATACTCCACACAAAGAACCAATTGATTCTGTTAAACCCATTATTCTCGAAGATAAAAAATCAAACATAGTGCACAGTATTTGTTAATTCCAGCTTGTAACATTTATTCATTTATAGGCTCTGTTATTAGTAAGGTTCGCTCACTCAAAACTACAACGATAATACTAGGTACTACATAATGGTGAAGTTTGGGGAATTTGATTAACTAAAAATAACTAAAATCACTAAGTAAAACATTGCCTAGTCCTCCAAACAATGATAACCAATTTGAGGGGAATGTATATTTTTAGTCCTCCAAGCAACCTCCTTGTGATTTTGCTGAACTAAAAGTAACATTTAAAATCTTTGGCAGGAAGTGAAACTTTATCTAGTCCCCCAAATGGAGGGGCACCGTATAATTATCAAGTCATGCACTCAGCCTCCTTTTTTTCTTTGAACATGACTGAAATCACATAACAATCACCATAGCCATCCATTAAATGCCTACATTGCACAAGGCCTATTCATGAAATATATGCCACCACATTACACTACATCCATTGACAGAATCTGTTTTAATCTGATCTATCTATTCATATATCTTTCTATTGAAGTGTTTTGTCTCATCATTAGTTCCTAACCCAAATTTTCTCCACGAAACAGATGCACACTTCATGAAGCAACCTATTTCTCAAAACATGTATTAAAAGCCTAAATAATTTACCTGAAGAAAAAGATTATATAATAATATGATTAAACACTTAAATTCTGCTTAACCTATTGATTTACCTATCTCAATGGAATGCGAAAAGAACCATTTCACTGTTATATCGTATATCAACTCAATCTCCCCCTTTGCGTTTGCAAATTATAAAAATTAACCCAAAGGATTTTAAATATGGTCTCTAAAAGTTCAAGACTAACAGTTAACCTAAGAACTACAACTTATAAGTAAACCTATAAGAACTAGAAATTATAACTCAAAGAAAATAAAGTGTTGATCAAGGGAAAGAGGGGTCTTGAGGGTTGTAGCACATTGGGTGGCAAGGCAGTCCACTTCAAAGGGGTCTATGTTACGACATTGGTAACTGGGTGCTGTCACATCCCAATGTTTACTCCTCTGGACTGTAAAAGGTGCCCAAGCAAGCTTTGTGAACCCCAAGGATGAGGCCATAGGGAGGCTAGGGTCTCTTGGGAAGGTGGAAAAACAGCTCATCCTAAAAAAATTAAGAGAGAGAGGGAAAGAGAGACACCTGCTCTTTTGTGTAGGCAAAGTTCTTGGCAATTAATCTCGTCATCAGAGCTCTCCATGGCATTGGAACTAAGTTGAAGGAACTCAATTCCCTCAATCTCATCGGGCATCCTCTCTGAGTTAGCGATAGACTAGACCATGCGGGCCTCACTGATCCAAGCCCATCCTAGATGTAGCTCAATAGCATCTCCCCTATTGCCAACCACAAGAACATGGGAACTGGTAGGATTCAGTGACTACATGCCTTCTAAATCAAAAACCCCTAAATCTCTCATGGAGAAGATTATCGATTTTTCTATGGATCATAATAAGAGAGGGAAAAGAGAGAGGGATGTCAAGGAACAATCAAGTAGAGTAGATCATCTACACACAAACTAAAAGAAACAAGAGGAGACACTAGATTTACATGATTTGGCTATGCAGCCTACATCCATGGTGAAAGTTCTCTCGCATTGCTGTAAATTCACCTTCAACCATCACCATTACATAGGTGCATGATAAAAGAGAAAAAATCCCAACATGAAGCCAAGAGATAGATCTATCACACAAAGGAAGGGGCTCTCCTTTCATGGCAACTCACAATGGCAAAGAGAGTTTGCCAAGAAAAACATACAATGGAAAAGGAATCCTACTCTAAGACCAAGAAGGCAATGGTGACTCCTCGAGTAGGAAGGAATCTCTAGCATGCTGCCCCTCAAGTTGGAGCCTACATGTTAATTTGCCCAACTTGTGAATCATCTACTTGTGGTGGTCACGATGCAAAACTTTGGTAAAGACATATGCCAATTGCTTTTGGCTATTAACATGTGTGGTGAAATCTCTTTACTATGGATCTTCTCACAAAGAAAGTGACAGACAATCTCAATGTGTTTGGTTCACTCATGAAACACGGGGTGGCACTAACATAGAAGACTACCATGTTGTCACACTTAAACTCCATAGGTTACTTAATAGATACTCCCATGTCAATTAGCAATGATTTGACCCAAATAAGTTCACACATACAAGATGTCATAGCTCTGTATTCTGCTTCTACACTTGATCAGGCTGCCTCCAACAACTTCTTGTTTTTTCAAGTAACTAGATTGCTACTTATTGAACAGAAAAACACACAAAGAACACAAGTGTAGCGTGGAAAACCTTCAACACAACAAAAAAACCACAATGATAGGAGATGATTCTAGCGCTCACTAGCTGCCAGTCACTCTCTCTCTTAATTCTCATTCACTTCTAAAATAGTGTTACACATTTTACTTAAATAGTACTCAACATGGACTGCAGGTCGGATCGGGTCTAGACCCAAACCTAGTCATACAAAACATGTCAACACTCCCCCTCAAGTTCAACATACAAGTCGAACATGTCCAACTTGAATATGTTTCTCTCAAATGAAGTAGATGACAAGGCCTTGGTTAGTGCATCAGTTGCTTGATCTTTAGACTTCATGTAGGGCACAACAAACTCTTTAGCATTAATTCTCTCCTGAATGAAATGATGATCAATCTCCACATGCTTTGTTATATCATGGAACACCAGATTGTTGGAGAAGTTGATTGCAGACTTGTTATCACAATACATCTTCATTAGACCCTCAATTTTGATTCTGATATCAGCCACAATAGCTCAGAGACTCCCATGGCCACAACCCTATATTCAGTTTCGGCACTAGAGTGAGAGCAAATGTTTTTTCTTTTACTTTTCCACACCACAAGGTTTTCCCCCAGGTAAATACAGTAACCTGAGGTGGATCTCCTGGTGTCCACCCATCATGCCCAGTCAGCATCTAAATAACCTTCAATCTCAAGGGAGTCTTGCTTAACATACAAGAAACCCTTGTCAAGACTCCTTTTTAAGTAACATAATATCCTATCAACTGCCTTTAAGTGAACATCTATGGGTGCATGCATAAACTGATTCATCGCATTCACAACAAAGGTAATATCAAGTCTAGTAAGAGTGAGATAAATCAACTTCCCAACCAGATGTTGATATCTTCCTTTTGCTTCTTTACAAAGGGGTTCCCCATCTCTGGGGCTAAGTTTGTTTACAGCATCTATAGGAGTAAATGCAGATCTACACATATGTTTTCCAGTCTCCTTTAATAAATCTAGAGTGTACTTTCTTTGATTTAACACAATACTTATGCCTGACTTAGCAATTTCAATGTCAAGGAAATAGTTTAACTTGCCAAGGTCCTTGAGGTCAAACTTGATAGCCAATAGTTTCTTTAACTTCATTATTTCATCTTCATCATTACCTCTGATAGTCATATCATCAACATATACCAACAAAAGAGTTACCTTGTTGTCCTTTCTCTTTACAAAGAGAGTGTGATCTCCATTCCCTTGATGATATCCATGTTGCCTCATTACAAGTCTGAGTCATTCAAACCATGCCCAGGGAGATTGCTTGAGCTCATATAAGACTTTCTTGAACCTGCAACATTTTCCATGTTCATCATAGCTTGATAGCATGCATATATATATTTCCTCTTCGAGGACTCCATTTAGAAATGTTAACATCTAAGTGGTAGATCTTCTACTCCTTCACTACTACTAAGGAGAGGATAACTCTGATGGTCTTCATCTTAGCAGCAAAAGCAAATGTTTCCAAGTAGTCAATCCCATATTTCTAACTAAACCCCTTGGCAACCCGGCGAGCTTTGTGTTTGTCCACACTTCCATTTAGCTTATATTTAAGGGTATAGACCCTCTTACATCCTATAAGATGAGCCACTCCAGGGATATTTACTACCTCCCACATTCTATTTTTATTTAGTGTTTCCATTTCTTCTTGCATCGCTACTTTAGATTACTCTGAGTCTTAGTAACAGACCTAAGAATCACACACATAGAAAGAGAAGATATAAAACATTTGTAGTTCTTGCTCAACTTAGAATATAATATGAAATTACCAATAGGGTGTTGAGTACATGACCTATGCCCTTTATGAGAGCAATGGATGACTCTTCATTTCCAGCTTTTATCTGACTACCTTCGATTGAGATATTTACTACCTCCCACATTGTATTTTTATTTAGTGTTTCCATTTCTTCTTGCATCGCTACTTTAGATTACTCTGAGCCTTAGTAACAGACTTAAGAATCACATACATAGAAAGAGAAGATATAAAACATTTGTAGTTCTTGCTCAACTTAGAATATAATATGAAATTACCAATAGGGTGTTGAGTACATGACCTGATGCCCTTTATGAGAGCAATGGATGACTCTTCATTTCCAGCTTCTATCTGACTGCCCCCGATTGAAATCTCACTGGCACGACTTGGGTCATCTAGGGAAAGTGTGGGATTAGGATTGAGATCGGTGTCACCAGCCAACTCACCAGCTAACTCTGTTGTAGCCGATCTTCTCCTAGAGTAAACCTGCCCAAAAAAGCAGTGACCTCCACCTCATTTCCAATTGAGCAATCATCATCCTTTTTGTGCTCCAGAAGGTCTATAAATTCATTTTTGTACTCTAGAAATTCTGTAAACTAAATATCTTGACTTGAAAAATACTATTCCTTTCTTATGGGCTTTTCCCCCTAAAGAGAATTCTCACCAAAATAGAAAACATGTTCAAGGAAGGAGACATCTTTGGTTACATGTACACGACAGTTAAAGGGTCTAGACACTTATATCGTTTTTGAGTAGGAGAATAACCAAGAAACATGACCTTAATTGCCCCGGGATCAAGTTTCTTAATATTGGGGCTATGATTGTGGATAAAACAAATACAACAAAAAACCTGCAGTGGAAGAGAAAAAGGTTCACACTCCTTGCTAACATGGAATGAGGCGTACATCCATTCGACACATGACTAGGCATATGGTTAATTAAATATGCATTTGTTAGCACAACTTCACTAGTACTTCTTTGGAAGATGTCGTTGGAATAAGAGAGCCTTGGTAACATTTAGCAATTAATGATTTTTCTTTCAGCAACCCCATTTTGAGGAGGGGTATAATTATAGGATGTCTTATGAGCTATCCCCCTTTGTCAAAAGAAACTGTCAACATAATGACATGTATACTCTCGCGCATTCTCAAACCGAAAGGTTTGAACAAAAGATCCAAATTAAGTTTTCACAAGAATGATGAAGGTCTCAATGACATTGGGCACATCACTATGGTCCTTCAGCAAGTACACAAAGGTGTTGCAAGAGTAATCATCTATAAATGTAATAAAGTACTGGAAATCATGACAAGAGAGAATTCTCGAAGGCCCCCACACATCCAAATGAATGAAAGCAAATACTTTAGTAGAACAACTTGTAGAAACATGGTACGAAGTCCTAACATGTTTAGCCAGTTGACAAACATCACATGATAGCATAGTCATATCTAGACTGAAAAATAAGCCAGGAAACAACTGTCTAAGCACTCCGAATGGAAGATGCCCAAGTCTCTCATGCCAATGCAAGACAAGCTGAAGGAAGTCATCTCTACTCTTCTTCATCTTGTTAACCACCGTCACTAGAGCTGTAGCAACACACATGGATAATTGATATAGACCCTTAGAAACCAAACCAATCCCAATCCCCTTCCCCATCACCAAGTCCTGCAACACACAATGATTAACAAAAAAGAAAAAGTTCGCAATTCAATTCTTTCGTAATCTTACTAACAGACAAGAGGTTTAAGGGAAGGTGAGGAACATGCAAGGTATTATGAACTAAGAACTTGTTTAACAATGAGAGACTCCCTTTCCTGGCGATCGAGATAGATGAACCATTGGCAAGAGAAACCATTTCCTTCTCAAAAGAGAGCTTATATTCATGAAATACCTTAGGATTTTCGGTCATGTGGTGCATAGCACCACTACCAACAAACCACTCTCTCCCACAAGAATTACTTTTTTCACCAGAGATTGTAAGGGTGAGGTTGACTTTTACATCATTTGATGACTCTACCTGACTAGTATCAATGTTGCTTAGGTATGCACAAAGCTCATGAATCTAATTGGAAGAGATTGTTGGTCCCCCCCCCATCTAGAATTGCAATTTTAGAGATAGACTTCTTCCCACTAGAAACTCTTCCACGACTATTTTTCTTGACAAGATGAAGATCCCAATAAAACTCAATGGTGTGACCATATTTCTTATAGTGAGTAGACTTTTGAGAGGGTTGAGGAGCCCCCATAGGAGCTCAGCTGATAAGGGCAAGCTACTCATTGCATGAGGAATGAGCCCTCTCCTTCCTTGACGTCACTACTCTTCAGCCTCAATGCATGACTTCTAATGCCTTCAAAATAGTCATTCACCCTGCCAAGAATATAAACACCATGTTCTTCCATTCTTTGGCCCAATACCGCATCTGGTCTTGGGGAGAATTCCAAGTATCCTTAGAGTAGTAGTCAAGTTCTTTTCATTTGGATTTTAGTGCCACATAAAAGTCAGCCATAGAAAGCTCTTCTTGCCATAGAGCATATACTTCTTTTATCAACTGATACACATAGACACCATTTTTCTTTTGACTATACATATGTTCTAAGATAACCCACATATCCCAGGCATTGCTCTTATGAAGAATGAGAGGTTGAATATCAAATGACACAGAGTTGACAGTCCAGGTTTTAACTTGGTTGTCCTCATGAAACTACATGCCCCACGCTGGGCTAGCCTCAAGTGGTTCAGTCTTCTTCCCATTGACAGAAGTAATCCACCCCAACCAACAATTTCCATAGTAATAGCAGTGGACCAATGAAAATAATTATCCTTAGTGAGTTGAATAGTGGTGACTTGAACCAGAATAATTTTAGTTTTGGAGACCCTAACATCTGCCAGGTCAGTACTGACAGTCGATGAATCTGATTCAACCATTACAATGTAGTAACTTAACAATCAAGAGCACAAGAGGAAGCAACTGTGGCACGCAGTGGTGCAGACAACACCAACAATCGAACAAACAACAATTGTGCAGGCGAGAACAGCAGCATAGGCAATAGTAGCTGCTCAGGAAAAAGCTACACAGGTGATGACAACTACATCGGTGAAGGCAGCGACAATAGATGATTCTGGTGACACAGGCGACAACAGTAGAAAGCTAGGTGATGCAGGCGACGGTGCCCAAGAAACAACAGTAGACAGCTTGGGTGACGTAGGCAATGGCGTCACTCAAGCAATGGCAAAGGTGCATAGGCAACATAGGTTATGGGAGTGACAACAACCAGGAGGGCAGCAGAAAGCATCGGCAATGGCAGACGACCCCAGGGAGGACGACGAAAAGCATCAGCAGATGGCATATGGTAATAGCAGACAACAACGACAACAATAGGTAGG
This sequence comes from Nymphaea colorata, assembly GCF_008831285.2. NCBI lineage: Eukaryota > Viridiplantae > Streptophyta > Magnoliopsida > Nymphaeales > Nymphaeaceae > Nymphaea > Nymphaea colorata. Next base: position 16,586,199 of record NC_045142.1, read on the forward strand.
CAACGATCCTAGGGAGGGCAGCAGAAAGCATTAGCAATGGCAAAAGAAAGTGATGGCAGGGAGACATGAGCGGCAACCCCATGGCGATCTCAAAGCTCCACGACAATGTTGGATCTTCACAATAGTAGTAGAGGCAACAGGAAGGGGTGATGAACGACAACAAGCAGCGGAACTTCACGCCAAAGTGCAATAACCGGCTAGATTATCATCCACAAAACAAAAAACTCAAAAACTTGGCTCTGATACCATGTTGAATAGAAAAACACACAAATCACACAAATGTAATGTGTAAAACCCCTCAACACGAGGAAAAAACCACGATGATAAGAGATTATTCCAACGCTCACTAGTTGGCAGTCACTCTCTCTCTTAATTCTCATTCACTTCTAAATTAGGGTACACAGTTTACTTAAATAGGACTCAACATGGACTGTGGGTTGGATGAGGTCCAAACCCAAACCCAGTCATACAAAACACGTCAACACCACCAATGAAGGTGCATTCGGATCTCCAGCCCAATTAGCATTAGTAAATCAAACAATAATCAAATGATGATTCTTCTTCATGAGAATACCTTTTCCAAGTTGCCTTTCAGTTATAGCAACATTTTGTAAGCAGCTTCCATGTGAAGAGTATGAGGTTGGTGCATAAAGTAACTAATTGCCCTGACAATGTATGAGATGCCTAGCCTTGTAATAGTTAAGGAGATGAGATTTCCCACCAAATGTTGGAATCTCGCGGCATCCCTAATCAGTTCACTGATTTTCTTTTTCAATTTAACATTTGCATTAAGGGGGGTATCTATTGATTTAGCTGCCAACATGCCTGCGTAATTAAGCAAGTCTAAAGTGTACTTCCTTTGATAGAAAATCTTTTCTGTCTGAATGCACCAGTTCAATTCCAAGGAAATACCTTAATTTACCTAGATCTTTAGTCTCAAACTTGAGATTCAACATTTGTTTAATTGTTTGAATATTTTGTTTATCGTCTCCAATCACTATAATATCATCCACATAAACACATAGAATCACCATACCTTGGCTAGTATGTAACACAAACATAGTGTAATTAGTAATGCATTGCTTAAAGTCCATCTCCATAGAACTTGACTTAACTTAGGAAACCATGCTCGACGAGATCGTTTCAAGCCATAGATAGATATATAGAGCCTACGGACTTTTCCAGTGTCATGAGGATGTCCTAGTGAGGCCTCCACATATAATTCTTCTTCTAATTCTCCATGCAGGAATGCATTTTAACATCCAGCTGAAAAATACCCCAACACTTATTTGCAGCTACAAATAATAGGATCTAGATAGATCTCATGTTGGTCACAGGAGCAAACATTTCTAAGAAATCAATAGCCTCCTTCTAAGTGTACCCCTTTGCAATCAGCCTCACATTTTACCTTTCACTAGCTCCATCACTGTTCTATTTGATTTGTATATCCAATGACATCCAACAATGGCTTTTTCATATGGCAAAGGAACCATGATCCATGTCTTGTTATTTTTTTCTAAGGTTCTCAATTCTTCATTCATAGCTTCTACCTACTACCTACTTGGGTTATTACTGCTTCATCAAAAGAAGATGGTTCCTTGTGGGGATGCATACTGGACATCAGCACTTGATAGTCTTTACCCAACTTAGAAAAATCAAACTGATGCTCTATGGAATGCATGGCCCTTTCAGACTAAGAGAAATAAAGATAGCATGGCCCTTTCAGACTAAGAGAAATAAAGATAGCAATCTTGTAATCTGGTGGGCAGCCTAGTGACATGAGTTGAATGTCTAACTTGGAGGTTATGTTGAACTTGATGATGTGGCTATTCGTTTTCAGCATTCTCAAAAGGTCTAGGGTCACATGAAGCATTAGGAATAACACTTGTGTCCTCAACATGGTGGGGTTATGAGTAAAAAACTTGACATAGAAATGGTCATTTTTGGGTTTTTTTATTTCTTCCTATCTTGATTTCCAAATCTCTGATTTCATAAAGTATGGTTCCTTTTCAAAAAATTTCACATTGCGGTAGAGCCTCTTTTGATTAGGATCAAAATAGTTGAAACCTTTTTGAAGTAGAATACCCAACAAAAATGCGTTTGATATCTCAGTGCTTGTGTTTATTTTGCATCTTTTCTTGAATATGCCCAAAACATTTGCAACCAAAAACATTAATATGATCATTCGACATTTTTCTTTTCTTTAAATTTTTCAAAGGAATTTGATTTTCAATATTGGAACTAGGTAACCAATTAATCAATTAGAATGCAGCCGAAATAGCATCATCCCAAGAAGCAAATGGCACATTCATATGAAACATAATAGACCATGCAACATTAGTTAAATGCATGTTCTTGCACTCGGCAACACCATTTTGCTGTGGTCTAACTACACAAGAATTTTGAGGCACAGTTCCATGTTCATGAAAGAAGCCATTTAAAGTATCATTTATATATTTCCTACTACCATCCGGCCTAACAAACTTGAATCTAAAACCATATTGAGTGACAATCATATTGAAAATTTTTTTAAGGCAGTTGCCACTTCACTTTTATGTTTCAAAAAAATATAGCCAAGTCACGAGACATATCATCAATGAATGTAACATAATAACTAAAACCAAACACAATATTTACTGGGGCTGGTTCTCAAACACCCGAGTGCACAAGAACAAACAGCCCATCACTTCTAGAGTTAGAACATTTAAAAGGTAAACTACTAGCCTTGGCAAGTTCACAGGCATCACACTACTAATCATCACATGACAATTCAGGAATTAAAAATTTCAAAGCTCTATATGGAACATGTCTCAAACAAGAATGTCAAAGATGAAAATCTAAAGTTGACTTGGACCCAAGGAACACTATCGCCATCTGCTTAATGTAGTATATACCAGTGCATTTGATGCCTCTACCAAACACTTTCTTTGAGTTCACATCCTGAAAAACATGTTTAGGAGAAAATATAACTAAACAATTATAAGACTTTGTTGGTTTACTAACAGAGATAAGATTAACTGTTATTTCTGAAATTATTAACACATCAGAATCATGATTGTGATTTTAGAATGTTAATAGTTCCTTTAACTACTATGCTAGATCCATTTGTAGTATAAACCGGTCGAACATGCTTAAAACTATTTAAAACAAGTCTCTGATTTGTCATATGATTGGATGCACGTAAATCAATTACCTAGTCAATATGCAATGCATGTAAAAGAAAAGAGAGAGAAGACTTACCTGGGTCACTTGAAGAAGCTTTGGCCATCCATCGGACGGACACCAAATTGGTAGAGCTGAGTTTCGTGTTGGTCATTTGCTCAAAGAACTGCACCAAGTCCTCTTTGGTTACATAGTTGGAAGTTTTATTTTTTGGTGGTTCCTTGGAGGCCTCCTTGTCACACGATGGTCTGGCCACTAGATCCCAACAATGATCTTTGTTGTGCCCAGTCTTTTTGCAGTGAGTACACTTAAACTTTGAATGGACCTTAGATTGATATTGATTGACTTTGATCCAAGTTTCATCACTTTGAATCATTGTTTTATTGACATTAACTTTCATGGCCATTTTCTTGAGAGGGTCTTCTTTGATCTTGGAGGGTGGATTCATCACCTTCTGCCAGGCCTCTTCTTGTCAACAAGCAAAAAACATTGAATGAGGAAGAGGTGAAGTCAAGAGAATCTTTCTAAATTGTTCATAATATGCACCCAAACCAGCAAGCAAATTTGAAGATGGTCTTCCTCAAATTTGAAGTCTCATCTATTGGGGGACAACACTTGAATATCATCAAACATACTATGCAAGGGAGCAACATATAGGTTGAATGTTTTCCTTTGCAACTAAGTTATGGATCGCTTGTTTAAGTTCATAAACCTGAGCCAAGTTGTATTTTTCTCCATAGACTTCTTTCACAGTGTCCTAAATTTCTTGAGCAGTAGAGGTATACATAAGACTTCTAGCAATTTTAGGAACCATCAAATTCAATAACCAGCCCATGATCATACAATTTTCAGATTCACATTTTTCGAATGAAGGATCTGATGTAGCTGGTTGTTTAATCTTCCCATTAATGTAATTCAGCTTGGATCCACCACTCAAAAAAGCTTAATAGACTTTGACCAACTCAAATAGTCCGTTCTAGAGAAGGGTTTGGTGGTGAATGGTGACCCACAGAATGTGATTTTGATCGGAGCATCCACTCATTGGTTCCAAGTAGAATTGCTCTCCGGCAGCGGTGTTGTTTTTGATTCAGTCATGAATAACTTAACATAGAAAAAAAAAAGCACTTACCAGGTGGTACCACGCACTGATACTATGTCACAAAGCAGTCAAAAGGAGTAGATCACCCACACATGAACTAAAAGAAACAAGAGGAGACACCATATTTATGTGGTGGCAATGCAACCTACATCCCCTGTGAGAGTTCTTTCACACTTCTATAAATTCACCTTCAACCATCACCATATATGGACATGATAAAAGAGAAAAAATCCCAACATGTAGCCAAGAGATGGATCAATCACACAAGGGAAGGGGACTCTCCTTACATGGCAAACTCACAACAGTAAAGAGAGGTTGCCAAGAAAAACATACAATAGCAAAGGAATCTTACTCTAAGGGCAAGACGGCGATGGTCAGTCCTCAAGGAGGAAGGAATCTCTAGCAAGGGACGCTAGGAACTCGATTGACAAATTGAGATGGATATGGGTTAATAAAGAGAGAGAGAAAAAATCAGTGAGAGAGGAGAAATGAGAGCTTACTTGTGTTGTGGACCTGTCATGCAGCTGCAAGGTGGAAGTACTGATCCAAAAAGAGAGCTCTCACACAACATAGATAAAAGCTTCAAATGAAGGCAGCTTAAAAGGCGGAACTGATGGAGATCGAGAGTTTGATGAAGAGAGAGTGGTGGCATGGTCTTTTAACCTATGGCGCAAAGCAATTGAGGAGCTTCCTAGATGGAATGCTTGCAAAGATACACCCAAACGAGAGTGGAAAGAGAGAAAAAGAGAAACACTAGAGATAACAGCCTTCCGTCTATTCAGTAACCTATAAATAGAGACCAAATGTGAGCGAGAGCAGGAAACCTTTATTTCTGATTTAGGGGCGAGTCTTTCCTAAAGCTGACATTTGTTGTTGTCACTATGATGAACAAAGATGATCATTTGATACAAGTCCATTATGAGCACACAATGAATTGGATAGAAACTTCACATGGTCTCAATATTCAACCATTGACTTATCTGGCCTTTACCCACAACTTAAAGATCTCTCTAGAGTTGCAAGATTCTCATGTTGGACTGAGACACATAAGATTTATGTAATGCAGTCCATGCATCTTGAGCCATAGATGACCAAATAATTTGCCCAAGATCAACTTGTTCCATAATAAAAATTCTGCCCAACTTAAAGCTAGAGGATATGAAAGTTTCCATGTTATTTTAAAATCAAAATTAACTCTTTTCGAAGTACCATCATCAATATATTGACTAGGAGTAGGGAAGGTTCCATCTACAAATTTAATCAAATCTTGACTAAACATAATCCATTTGATTTGTGACCTTTACAATAAATAACTCAATCGATCCAACTTTATAGAAATGAGACTATCAAATGCATTCAATTGCACCAATGGTGGAGAGGGAGAAGAAACTGAACCTGTGTTAGCAATGGAGGAGGAAGCCTCAGATGATTCCATGATGGGAATATTGATTTGAATAAACATGAACAAACCACCCCAATTGAGTAGCTTTGATACCATGCAAGACAGGAGAGAATAATGGGAAAACACTTGACTTTTAACATGGTTTGGCCTCTGGCCTGCATCCATGGTCTATGCAAGCTCCATTATATAATTGTTGGCATTACATTCATGAAAGGGTCTCACTTATATGAGTTCTGATTATCAATTAGAAACTGATATAGCAAAAATATCTTCATCAGTTATATTGGTTAATTATGTCATCTACAACTCGACTTGCAGCTGCCTCAGTATGTTATATCTCAACATATATAGAAGACTTCAAAATAGATGGAGCTTATAAAACAGCAGATGTTGAGCAACACTGGAGCCATCTAATGGAGGTAGAAGCAGAGGAAGCCTGGTAGAGCTAAGAAGAAACTAGGAAGAGATTGAAGGTTGGATGCACTAGTATATAGGTTGCTGCGTTTGAGAATACAAGTGAGGCACCAAGAGCTGAATTCCCTAGCCATATGACAGAGGTCTTGGTTATTGGATGTCAATTGAAGAAAGAAAGATTCATCCCAGGGTCAAGAAATGAGAGAAGGGTAGGAGATGGGAGGTCGTAACCACAAGCTAGTAGTCGACTCCTTTCAATGAGAGGACGAGTTTTGTGCACCACCCTGTGCACACAAACAAGCATACACATGGGAGAGACATGAGTGAACCCTACTATTTATATATGACCTTCAAATATTGACCTGATAGAAAATGTACAATATGCATATTTACTTGAATGTCCTAACATTGCACATACACAATAGACGTTCTTAACATGCATTCTTTCCCACCATGGAAGATGACTTGTAGAGAAAAAAAGTGAGAGGTTCCCATTGAAGGAAGGAAGGAGAGAGGAGGTTGCCAGTGAAGAAAGCTTGGCCTCAAAGAAGAAATAGCAAAAATGCCATCAGAAAGAAAGGAAGGTGACTTCATAACAATGTCATTGCACTTTATTGTTAGTTGACGTTAAATGACAAAGAAAATGACTTCTCTAGGGATTTTTTTCGAACGATGGACATTCCATGAAATCAAATGAGTACTTTAAGAGGATCTGACAATGAAGGCAAAATGCAAAAAGGAAGAAAATATTGAGGCAATAAGTATGGTGTGTCATACAATATGGCCTTCACGGTGCACCTTACTGTTCTCTAGTGCATTGTCTTACACATGAGATAACGACTACGTGAGACAACCTACGTGAGATCATTTGCAGAGATAATGACTGTGTCTTAGTTAATGTTTGAGATAATGTGTATGTTGTAATTGTGAGAGATAGTTTGCATAAGATAACGACCACATGATATAATGTTTGAGGTAATGTGTGCGAGATAGCTAAGATAATGTGCATGAGATAATGAATACGTGAGATAATGTGTTCGCATTGATATATGAGGTAATGTGTCTAAGATAATGTTCAATGTTATTTGATAGACAAACTTTATCTATTGTAGATGGTATAATATATATAATATCGACATCATCAGATGGTGACAAAGAAGATAATGAGCGAAGCCTACAAACTTTTATCAAATTGAGATGGCATAGTTCACATCACCTCATCATCATCGAATGGCGACAAAGAAGAGATTGAGTTGCAAAAAGATTGAGTAAAACATGTTACGAAGAGATAAAGTGTGTAGATAAATGTGCCTATGCTAGAATGTAATTTGTCACCAAATATGAGGCATACAATGTCTACAATTCTTATGCATTGAAACACGAGTTTAGTGTAAGGAAGTATAGAAGTGGCAAAAAACACAAAGAGCATGGTTGTGAGAAGGTCATATGTTTGCTCGAAAGCAAGATCGAAGATATCAACTCCATGCGTAAAGAAGTTCAAGATTGATACAATGTGCGGTTGTGCAGCCAAATTGATGTTTACAAGGCTTCCAAATGAAAAATATTGTGTTCATGTATTCTGAGTGACACAATCATCTATTGGCACCTCCTCGCATGAGTTGCATGTTGAGGTTGCATCGCAAATTGTTAGCATTGCATTCTAAAATAAGTGAGTTGGCTGATGGTGTAGGCATACCACCAAGAAAGACATATAACCTTTTATTAAATTAGATTGTGGTCGTGAAAATGTTCTATTCACATGCATGGATCATAGAAACTACTTAAGGAGAAAGAAAACAAAATCAATAAAAGAAAGAAAATTTATTGTATTGGTCGATTGCATGCAGAAAAGATTAAGCAAAGACACATGGTTTTATAGTGTCATTTAGGTAGATGAGAATGATTATGACACAAATGTCTTCTAGGCAAACTCAATGTCAAGGGTAGATTATGAATGTTTCAGCAATGTGCTCGTTTTTTTACCAACTGTGAAGGTCAATACACATGGCTGGCCCTATGTCTACTTTCATCACTCTAAAAGTTGCACATTCAGCAGTGCATTCTGCTTTGATCAGACCACTGAGACATTAGTTGCAGTGTCCCACGTATGGCTAGAGGCGTATCATCAACCGAGTTTGTGGTATAGATTCCAAAATGCAGTGAAGAATAGATGACATATTCTGAATCAGAAGGCTGGTTTTAAGAACAACTTTGCAAAATGCATCATTGAGTGTGAAGATGGTGACATTCGAAACTACATGGAAACAAATGATTGAAACATATGACTTAGAATAAAATATGTGGCTTCAAAAGTTTTATAGGAACAAATAAAAGTGGTCATGTCACACCCCGACCTTTTAACCCTCAAACTATTTTTTTTTTCTCAAAACATAAAGCATCGAGGTGTGACTACCCAACAATTCAAATTGACGATGAGCCAAGCAAAACAAAACAATGAGGCGAACTTTCATTGATATAACCATTTTGTTTCCTACAAATTCACATCTATGTGCATGACCAAAAAGCCACAAAATCAATAACATTGATGCCTAACAAAAAAAAGACATCAATAATCCCAAAACATGACGCGCCGGCACTACAAACGACAATCCCAAAACCACCCCAGTAGGACGTGAGTGAAGCCATCCGCTCAACCTGTTGCCCTGGGTCCGCCAAAACCTGAAAAAGAAAACAACTGAAGGCTCAGCCTTCGCAGTATGGCAACAAGCCAGGAAAATGCCAAACCCTCTCAAGTAAGGCTCAAATAAAGGGACAATTATCAACCCATCTATCGTCATGTCGCGTCTGAGTGCGACACGTAAAAGCCACTTGATGGCCACACTAACACAACATCAGTCACATGCGAAGCATGCTTTAACATAACACTTGCATTCATATCAATCACATATACGTCAGTCACATGCATTCTGTCAAACACATTGCATTTTCATTAACTTTAGTGCATTAACAGTTCCTGTGGGTGCAACACAGGCACGTGCACACCGCGGGCGGCCTACAGCCGAGAGACAATCCCCGTGGTGGCCCATAACAGTATGGATCCATTTCACCCGCTGCAGCAGTAGAGCACTCATCCCTGGATGTGTGAAGTCCAAGGTGAGATACTCAGCCTTCCCTAGGACACCCAGGTTGGGAAGGCGGGAGCCCAACGCTCCAAGCACAACACACAACAGAACCCTGGGGCCTTGCACCGCCTGCGCTCTGACAGGCGAGACCAGTGGCAAATCAAGGGGGACGTCTCCCAACCACATAGCCACATCCCACTGGTCTCTCATCCCTTAGTTATTCATTCTTATCATTATAGTTACAATTTCACAAGCTGACTGGCTAGCACACGAGATTAGTACACTTCACGAGTGCACCCACACCTCCGATTACCTCCACATGAGGTCTATACATACAGTAACAGTCATTGCTAGCCGTCATACCATATCGGTACAACTACCCTCCAAAACATCCATCTGCATCATTGCCCATGGCAATGCATATGCAACAATATACACATTCATATCAATCATCACATCAATCACGTCAATCACCTCTTTGAAAAACTTAGCCAATCCACAGAGAGTAGTCTCGATCTACGGTTGGCTCGTGGCTGTCCTATGCAGTTATCATTCTATGATGCTTTCTAATGCACAATTGGGGTCGAGGAGACACTCGACTCGATACCCCGCCTCATCTGTCCTAAACAGATATCAATTCTAGCATGCACATGCCAATGCGTAACATTTTTAAAACGAATGACTAATAATCTTTCTAACCCATTCATATCATGTAAGCAACATACATATACTCATTCACAAAACAGTCAATCAATTAACATCACAATCCTAGGATCCCTTGATCCAAAGAGCACCCAATCACACAATTGCCCCAGGCAGGAATTTGCCTGGAATGTCGCCATACCTGTGGCGCGCTCACCAAATTCTTCAAAATGCCTCAAGCTTCGAACTCAAGGTCGACAGGATGAGCCCGGTGCACCTGCAAACATAAACAAGAATAAGGTTTCTACTAGATACCTACACCAATCAAACAGAAACGAACAGATACAAAAATAAAATCCTTGAGGCACGTGTCGTCGCCTCAAGAGGGTATCGATAGGTAGTGTCGACCAACAAGCTCTCCAATAGGCCTCCTCCTTTACGTCTTGACGTTGCCTCGAATTATCAAAGCCTTCAACCATCAATCAAACCATCACTAATTCCTTCATCAATAACGTTCTTTAAGTAAGACATCAACCTCAAGTCACATCCCAATACGCATATATCCCTAAATAACTTCATGATACACCGGTTCACCGAAGTCTGCGCTACACTCCCTAAGATGGTTCTAAATCTTCCCCACAACCTCACAATCTCTACCATGCTTCCCTAAAGCTTCGAAAATTAATCCATCATGCTTAAACGATCATTAAATACATGAATCATCACTTCCCAACGCAAATCCTAAGTTTCCCCCAAAAACAAAATCACTAACATGCGTCCCAAAATAATCAATTCTAAGCTTTAGCATGCTCGAACAATAATTATACATGCTTTAGAAGATAATATTCATTACTTTGAGCTTGATTAGGTATTGCTCACCCCAAAACAAGCGTCCAACTGCTACAACCCTTCTAGCAACCACTTCACACGTCCGATCAAGTGCCAATGCTCGAGATTGCTTGTTGTCGCTGCTCACTACACGCCCTACTAGCAGGTGAGAGGGAAAAAACTTCCCTAAACCGCAATCCAACCCCCAAAATGCCATGGAAAGAGTCAACATACGTCCAAAAGGGTTCAACAGAAAATCTGTTGCTAACCCACGGTAGTAGTGGGAGAAAAAAAAAACGAAAAGGGACGCTGACAGAGAGGAGAGACAGAGAGAGAAGGGGTTCGGTCAAGGGGGAAAAACGGCTGTGGGGTGAGAAGAGAGAGAAAGAACAGGTGGGGGAGTGCAGGTGAGTGAGAAGAGGGTCGAGCGGTAGAGAACCAGCGGAAAGAGGGGAAAGAAAGTGGCGATAGAGAAGAAGAGGGGACGTGCGGCAGAGAGCAAAACAAACAAAAGGGCATGAGTGGCAGAGCAAGAAAAATCGCACGAGAGAGAGAGGGTTTACCAAGCCGCCGCCGCCGCTACCACCTCCGTCGCCGTCGCCATTCCAGCCACCCCCACACCGTCCGCCACTCTCCTCCCTCTGCGCTGTCACGGGAGACCTCCAGGCGACGACGAAGAAGGAAGGGGAAAGGCGAGGGAGAAGGACCTCGCGTCGGGCCCTTACGCGAGTGGGGGTCGGGTCCGGGTCTGGACCCTAGCTCGACCCGACCCGCCGAACCAACGAGCATTACACCCTACCCTCCTAAAAAGAAAATTTCGTCCTCGAAATTTAGCTCATACCCTAGTGCAAGAACAAGTGCGGATATCTCTTCTGCATGTCCTCCTCATGCTCCCATGTACTCTCTTTCAACCCATGGTACTGCCATTCCACTTTCACTAAAGGAATCCTCTTAGTGCGAAGCACTTGCTCTCGATGATCCACAATTCTAATGGGCTGTTCTACCATTGTCAAATCATCTTGTACTAGAATACCTTGAAAATCAATCACATGTGTCGGATCTGGTACGTATTTTCGAAGCATAGAAACATGGAAGACGTCATGAACGTGACTCAAATCTGGTGGTAACACCAATCTGTATGCCACCTCTCCAATCTTCTCTAATATCTCAAAAGGTCATACGAACCTCGGGCTCAATTTTCCCTTCTTACCAAAGCGAAAAACACCCTTAGTAGGAGAAATCTTTAAAAACACATGATCACCCACCTCAAAAACCAATTCTCTACGACGAATGTCAGCATAACTTTTATGTCTACTCTGAGCAGTCAACAACTTTTTCTGTATCAATTTCACTTGGTCGGTGTAGTGTTGTAATACTAAAGGGTTTCGATCTTACCATCACCCAATTCGGCCCAACAAGTTGGCGATCCTGACAGTCTTCCATACAAAGCCTCAAAAGGTGTCATCCCAATACTAGAGTGGTAACTATTATTGTAAGCAAATTCTGTCAGTTTCATATGTTTGTCCCATTCTCCTTTCCACTCTAAGACACATGCACGCAACATGTCTTCTAAGGTCTGAATAGTCCTCTCTGATTGCCCATCAGTTTGGGGATGAAATGTTGTGCTCATCCTAAGCTTGGTACCCAAAGCCCTCTGTAATTGCCCCCAAAACCTAGAGGTAAAACTCGGATCTCGATCCGAAATGATAGACTTTGGCACTCCATGCAATCTCACTATCTCGCCAATATACAACTCTGCGAGACTCTCTAATGATTGACTGATTCTGATTGGCAGAAAGTGGGCGGACTTCGTAAGTCGATCAACAATCACCCATATGGCATTCTGTTGTCTTTTGGTACGAGGCAACCCAACCACAAAATCCATCGTAATGTCTTCCCATTTCTACACTGGAATATCGATTCTTTGCAACAAGCCTCCTGGCCGCTGATGTTCTGCTTTTACCTGTTGGCAAATCAAACACTTTGCCACATATTCTGCAATTTCACGCTTCATTCCAGGCCACCAAAAATTTCTTCTCATATCTTGAAACATCTTTGTACTGCCCGGGTGAATAGAAAACTTAGATTTGTGAGCTTCATCAAGCAACAAACGCTTCACCCCTTCATCTCTAGGAACCCATAATCTCTGTCGAAACCGCAATGAACCATCTTCATCTTGATGCCAATAAGAATTTGTCTTCTTGCTTTCTTCCATGTTCTTAGCAAACTCTGGATCTTCCTTTTGTTTCAATACAAGTTCTTCCATCAAAGGATGCCGAATCAAGGCCGTCATCCTTGCCCTGTTCTCATCACAAATGCAAGTTGCCAAGCTATCACATCTTGCAATAATGTCCAAGAACGAGTCAACATACGCCTTGGCATGCCTGCTCAACGCATCTGCCACCACATTCGCCTTGCCTGGATGATACGATATGGTGAAATCATAATCCTTTAAATATTCGATCCATCTTCTTTGCTTCAAGTTGAGATCCCTTTGCGAGGATATATACTTCAAGGACTTGTGATCTGTAACCACCTCGAATGTTGCACCATAAAGATAGTGTCTCCACATCTTCAATGCGAACACGACTGCTCCCAACTCCAAATCA